>NC_074726.1:24304074-24622824 GCF_947242115.1 Biomphalaria glabrata | reverse complement strand
GTATTACTTCCCTTCTTACTTAAGATATTGTTTTATAATTTTCTTAACTTTTTAAAAAAATTTTAAACACAGTAATAAAAGAAGATGTATGACATAGTATGACAATGCACAGGACATTGCCGCTCAGGCACAGTTAGACTGACAACATTAGGAAGGGGTACCTTTAATGGACCAGAAAAAGAAATCGAACTGAAAAGATATATATCCTGGTGAGAAGCTACCAGAAAAAGAATTTTTTTTAGAAAAAGAAAGTATCGGGAAAAAAAGATAGCAGAAAAAGAAAGTATCAGAAAGTCAACAACATGCAATTTAAAACCTAGCGACCCCAACATGTATTTAGAGTCCTGTGTGAGACCCCCACCAATCGGACGCCCTAGGCGGCTGCCTTGTTTGCCTATGCCTAAGGCCGGCTCTTCCCAAAAATCTACGACATGGATCGTTATTCACCCCCCCCCTCTTCTTCTTTATTACATAAGTCATCCATTGTTCTGATGTATTCAGGCGTTGTCATAGTAACTAGAAAATCATTGTCCCACAATGCTAGTTAGGCCTCGTTGAAATTACACAATATTGTTCCGCTACAGTTTCTATATTTAGTAAGCCGACTAACACACTTGATATTCCTCCGCCAAGGTGATTGAAAATATCGTCAGGATCATACAAAAAAATAAAGGCGTAAAAAGAAACGAAGGCGTGAACATTTCTAAAAATAGATTGAACTCTTAGAACTAGACAGATAATTGGCTTTTAAGTGATCATGTGATCAACTAACCGAAAAGAAGAAAATTCGACGAAGTTGCTTTCTTAGTTTTGATATCACTCCCTTTCACTAAGTTACTGTAGATTGTGTTTTGTTATGAATGATTATTTATTTCTAGGTTTTGAGCTTTTCTAGGACAGGGGAGGGAAGCAGGCAGGGTGTTAACTCAGGAACATTGTCGCGATAATCCGAGGAGCAAACCGTGGGGCAAAATTTTACTGTTATTATCATTATTATTATTATTATCATTATTATTATCATTATCATTATTATTATCATTGCCATTATTATTATTATTATTTTTGTTATTATGTTAGAAAAGAACGAGTATTTATTCTCTGGCGAAGCCAGGGTCGACTTTCATTAATGGGAAACAAAATTCATCGTAGTCACTTTACTATCAGTTCCCATTGGGGAATTTTCTGGTGATAATTATTATTGTTATTATATTATATTAGAAATGAACTAATAATTCTTCTCTGGCACTACCAGGGTTAGAAGGAAACACATATTCTGTAGTCTCTGTAACAGTTTCCACTGAAAAATGTCCCAGTAAAGTGGCAAGCCTGTAACAATATTGTCCTCGGACAAGTAACGAGAATCTTCTTAGGAATGTTTATTATTATCATTATTATTATTATTACAGAAATGAATTTTTTTTTTCATTCTCTGGCACTGTCAGGGTCGCGCTTCGTTAAAGGGAAACAAAATACATAGTAGTCCCCTTAACTGTGTCCTCTAGAAAATGTCCTGATGATGTGGTAGGTAATAAGGATCCTCTTAGGAATGCTTAGAACTTTCAATGTGTCTGCTAGGTCAGTTGTCGTTAGCCCCTCGGTTGATTAAACAAATTAAACAAGTGTGAAATCGCCGACAAAAAAAAAACAGAATCTATGGTAATACCATGAAGTAACTGATTCACAAGATAATCTAATTGCATACGCTCACACCCTTGGGCCACAATAGGAAGAAGGAAAAATGACAAAGACTGTATCTGATGAACTGTAAATATGGAATAGCTTGCATGAGACTCAACAAGGGTGGACTGACGTCCTAAGACGCCCCCAACGTCCTAAGACGCCCCCCCCCTGAGGCGTAGGTCCTATCCTCCTTCCTGTTCTGTATCATGAGATATACGTTAGCCTTCGCCAGATTTAATGGCTGATCTATTCTCATGTTTTTACAAGGAGAAAATTTAAACTCTTTCTCCCTGTAATCATGTCCACGTTCTTATGGAATTATTTCTTTTGCCCAGTTGTTTCACTACAGTGCTATGGTTAAACTGAATAACTTTTTTTGTTTTTGTATGCAATGAGGAATTGTTAAATTAGGTATATAATGATAGAACAATGCATGCTCTATAATACGTAACACAAATTAAAGTTTATAAAATTAAAAAAAATAATTAATTTAATGGGGTCAAATCAACGTTGGTATCGTCAGTTAGGAGAAAAAGAGTTAATAGACGACTAATAGACAGGCATATATTGCCAAAAAAAATTATTATATTGAATATTAAGGCGAGGTGGCCGAGAGGTAACGTGCTTTTCTTCCAAATTCAAATCTCTGCGAACTTCTAAATTTCTAGCGCGCAAACAGTTCAGGATTTACCTATAGGCAACATAAGCTTCAACCTAGGGCCCACAATTTTACTTGGGAAAGTGTGAAGTTCTTTCCCTTAGAAAAGCGTTCATGAAAAAAAAAAAGGCTATGTAATGGATAAAGACGTTTAATGGATATAGGCAATAACGGATATAGCTATATGTGGATATCAGCTTCATAAAGGTGGAAATGTCTTTAAAATTTATTTTTTTTTACTTGTTAGCGCTTCTGCAGTTTTTTTTTTTCAGTGGTTTTGAAAACAAAGTTGTCACAGAACACCTCAGTTATTATTGGTGACGTGTTGTTTTTTTTACATCATAGAGATTAAATACTTCAATAGGGTTGTCAGTCAGAGTATAACTTTCATTTGTTTTTTTGTTTAATGCTAATGAAACATTCATTACTACAGTCTTGTTAATGTCATTAAAAAAAAAAGTAAAATCAATTGTTATTGTATACACA
The DNA here is from genome assembly GCF_947242115.1 of Biomphalaria glabrata. Classification (NCBI taxonomy): domain Eukaryota; kingdom Metazoa; phylum Mollusca; class Gastropoda; family Planorbidae; genus Biomphalaria; species Biomphalaria glabrata. The sequence continues at coordinate 24,620,000 of NC_074726.1, read as the reverse complement.
ATCCTTTTTCTAACCCAATCTATTAGTTAAGATAAATTAATATTTGAGGCATTCCAATATCTAAGGAAATTAGTTACCCAAGACATGGATGTGTATATGATTGTCCATACCTACAATAACCACATTGTGTCAGAATTCAACAATTTGTTAAGGTAAAGCTACTTATCAAATAGGTGTCGGAAATTTGCATGGCATGTGCTTCACAGATCTAAGACAGTCCATTAAGACAATTCTGCCGTGAAATTTATACAGACACGCGAATATTCACATTTGATTAGAGTATCACCATTAGTAAAATCACTAAATTTAGAGAAAATACAGGAGAGAAGGTTAAAAAGCAATTATGCATAAAACACACAATCATAATTTACAAATAAACATGGTTACAAAGACAGTTTGTGTGGAAACACAAACTCAAAATCGGCCCCCGAAGCGGTCCACACAGGCAGGTAAAAAGGAAGGTTTCAATATTTTCAGAAAGAATATCAGAATGAAATTCTATCAAAGGCAAATGACAGAGAGGAATGGAGAAAGAAGGTCGGCAGATCTTGTGTGGTGCCCCAACGGCCCAGCAGATAAAGGAATAGGTGAAAGTGTATGTGAAGTTTGACGTGGACCTGCCCTAACTGATTTCATGTAATGATTATCTTATTGATCTAATTGTTTTGTATAGGGTCAATCTTTTATACAAAGCCTCATTAAAAAATAAAAATTTGGTAAAAAATTATTATTATTTTTTTTTAAATCCTTAGTTAAGCGTTTACTGTATGCATAGATACCTTGCAGTTCAGGTGATTATATGAAAAACTACTTTTAATTTTTGTTTTAATTATATTCCACTTATATGCATATTAAATAGACTATTTCTCTTTGAAACCAATAGTAACCTTTTTTTTTTTTGTAAATGTAGTAGTTAATATGACAGAAGTTACATAGCTTAACAACACATTTGTAAAAAAAAAAATGACAAAAAATCCAAAACCGTTTGCATAAATGTGTTTAAAATATTGTAAATAGTTATCTCCCTTACTATGTAGCCTCCTGTGTTTGTTACTATTAATAGTGAATAGTTGTAAAAATGGTGTATTTTTATGAAAAAAACTGCGTGCATAGTTGATTTTAAAAATACAATATTTCACTATAAGAAAAAAAAAAGTAGCCGTTGCATCTAAAATATCATGATGTCGGATTTTCAATATCTTTTCTAATTTACGATATCTAAACGGGACGGACGGACGGACAGACATTCCACACTAAACTAATAGCGTCTTTTCACCTTTTGGGGGCTGCTTTAAAAAAGCTAATAAAATACTCAGAAAGACACAAAGATAAAGGCACACCGCAAATTACATATTATAGTGAAAAATCGTAAAGTGCTCCTTCATCCCTAGCTCATAGTAACATTGGTTGCCTGAATCAGACAAGAAAACCAACGACATAGAATAGTTTAAGTCATTCATTAACTTACATGACGATTGACTCATGAAATGCGTAGGACGTAATTATCTTCTCTTTTCAAGTAACGTCTGTAATTTATAAGATAATAGTTCATGTTCAAATCTTATCTATTATTCTATATGTAAGATGCTGGAGCTAACAAGAGGCAACAGAGTACATACTCACATTTCTTTTTGTTTGATTACAAAAATCGAATAATTGACAAGGGCTGTCTGTAAGAAGCAACAGTCTTCATCTGTTGCTCCTCTGTCTCTGGAGGCCAGGGATCAAAAGAACTTCTCTAATAGTGAGTGGTGATCCTTATGGTCTTTTAACTCTTTCTCTCCTAATCGACGATACCATCGTTGATTTGACCCTCATTAAATTAAATTAATATTTAATTTTTTAAAACCTTTTCTTTATGTTCTATAGAAGGAGCAGGCGTTCCCCTTTAATCTGTACCAAATAAAACATTTTCTGATCACAACAAAACAAAGCTATTGAAGCTTAATCATAACATGGGAGTGAAGTACTAATGAGCAAAATGAAGAATTCCGTCTGAATGTGAGAAGTAGTTACGGAGGGAAAGAGTTAAGACACTCCATTAAGACAGTTGTTTCACAAACTTTTTTTCCTTAACCGAACACTTCGCACATTCTAAGAATTTAGTTGAGCATTTTTTTTCGGAGAGATTAACTCACGTGGTTGCTTACTAGTTAATTATTCCAGTAGTTCGTGGAACACCTATTCAGACCTCGAGGAACACTAGGGTTCCGCGGAACACAGTTTGGGAAACACTGCAATAAAACAATTCGTTTTCAAAAAAATAAAATCTCTTTAACTGGTATGATGCTGTACCTAACAAAGTTTTGAGAGTCACTGTACTACGTTAAGATTTTTTTGTACAGCTGAGAACGTAGGTGAATTTTTTGTGTGTTTGCTTAGCGGATCGAACAAACTGCTGAGTCTATAAGCAGAAACATTATTATGTATTCATCTGTTGCTTCACTGTCTGTGTGTGTGTGTGGGGGGGGGGACGGGAAGTCGTCTTATTTCGAGCAGTGAGTTATGTAAAGGGCAAAAAAAACTATGATAATGTACTATAAAATAGAGTATAGAGAAAGGGGGATAAGTCTATATACATTTGATGTTGTCAAACTCTGAAATGTTATTGAACTCAAAGGAAAAAAAAAAGACTTTGTTAAATGTCACAGTGTTGATGTATGTGTCTATCACGCGCTGCAGGCTAATGTCACGACGGTACTGCGTGGGTACAGACCACTGCCTTCAGTTTCTGCATTCGAGATCGTTAGCCCCCCCCCTCCCCCCCTTTCCACCCCTGGCCAGCATTTCCCCACACATAATGCAGCTCTATTCCGGGATTCTGTAGGGGAGAGCAACTACACTTTCAACCCATATGAGAACAATTTTAAGACTTAAATTTACGAGAACAATTTTAAGACTGTAATTTTTGAGAACAATTTTAAGACTCAAATTTATAAGAACAATTCTAACACTGTAGTTTTACCCTTTGAATAGTGGGAATTAAGGGCACTTACGGAGGAGTCAGTCGGTGATCCGATATTCTGTATGAATAATGGATTTTCATAAATTTGTCTTGTGAGCCGAGGTGACCGAGCAGTAAAGCGCTTAGCTTTCGAACCAGAGGTCTCGAGTTCAAACTCCGATGAAGATTTGAGATTTTACCCTAGGAATTGTTGTGGCGTTTGCATACATCAGTATACCCTAAAAGTGGACGACCAGCCCCACTCCTGCCTTCTGATAGATCACCGTACTTAAAGATGTGTATTTCAATCAAGATAAAAGTAAAGGAAAAGCGTAGCAAACTGGCCACTCTAAATAAAAGCATTTGGTCACAACATCGATCGTCTATCTGGCCATCCTCATTGACGGAAACGGATGTCTCGTGCGTGGGAGTTGATCACGTATGTGGAAAAAAAAAAGAGGGGTGGGAAAGGTGGATGTCGTTTTGCTGTAGAGTGCTGTGACCGTTGTGTGAATCAGCTCGTGGATCTAGACCGTGTCACGAGGAGACCCACATGTCAATTAGAGCTTCTAAAAATGCGGGGGAAAAAAAAAGAGCGATAACATGTGGGATTCATTGAATGATAGCAGCCGTAGTAAGTCTGCTAGACATGTGAGATTGCGTGATTCGATCCTGGTAACCCCTGCTACATCAGACGATGTGTTTCACGCTCGATGACAATGAAAAAAAAACCAACATTAAAAATACTTAAAAAAAAAACAAAGCTTAAACGAAATATATTTGTATTAATTAGTTTGGATCAGTCATGTAAGTAAATTTGTAATAGATCTAGACCAACAACAATAAATCTGTGCTAGTAGAAATATTTTTAACAATTGTTTTTGTTTAGCGCTTTTTCTTGCTTTTAACTTTGTCAATATGCTATGATCCTATCACTTATCTGGGATCCTATCACTTATCATGATCAGGCGGGAAAATGGGGGGAGGGGGAGAAAAAATGATTATATCTGGCTAAATTTTACCGTAATCAATTTTCAAAAGCATTTTCAAAACACACAAAAATACGACCTGAATTCTAACACCTAGCTTACGCCTTCTCAAGTCGACATACTCTGCTAATAAGGTTCTTATGACTATAGAAGATTGTATAGTTATATGGTGTTTGCTCCAAACTAACTTTAACTCTATCTCTCCGTAATAGTTTTTCATGTTCAGAAGGAATTATTAATTTTTCTCATTTTGTATTTTATTAGCTTGTTAGGGTTAAACTTCAATAACGGTTTTCTTTTAATCAGCAAATGTTAGAATTGGTAGAGAGATTAATGCATGCCCCCTTTTTAAATAACCCAAATAAAAGTTTACAAACCCAAAAATTAAGTTAATTTAATGGGGTAAATCAACGATGGCATCGTCGATCCGGAGAGAAAGAGTTAAAGCGGTGATGGACAAATTCAGCTTATACCACCACTTCAGTCAAGTACTATTTCTTTCGCTTGTTCGAGATACCAAACAAAAATAATTAATTACCAATAGTTATAAACTAATTAGTTAATTTTTAATTGATTCTTGTGTTGTCAGGTAAAAGAGATAAATGTGCAAAAATTTCAGCTTGATCTGAGATTGGGTGTGAGAGAAATAACGTGTACAAACTTTTTAACAGACAGACAGAGTGAGTTGATAGAAGCTCTTTAAAAACTAAGACATCAGGTCTCAATATAATGCCATATCTAGCGGTACGCTATTCATCTCCCCAACAATATGTTCATATCTGTGATTAAACCCGTTCAGAGTTGGGGCAAAGGTCATGCAGCGTGAAACCCAACATCTACTGGGAAGTATTTATGTCAGGTAGCGTCCAGGAGTAAAGCAAAATCTTAGACTGCCCTATCTGAAGATCCCTCTACGGTCAATACCATTCTAATAAATATTGTTATCGAGATGGCGTGCCTTGGTCACTGTTTGGTTCCGCAAGGTTGTTAACGCCGGAAGTGGTAATGGTCTTAAGCCCGTCATTACCTCTAAAATGCTTCCAATGACATGCGTCTCAAACAGCCTCTGACAATCAGTCCAACTCCTGGCCTTCACGTGGGGTTCAGTTACTGAGCCTGGCGGAACCGTTACCACAGACAGGAGAAGGGGCAAAGGCGAGCAACTGGCGCCTAAACCAGTAAGCTTCGGGCAGGAGGGGCTCGTGTCGATCCTAGGTCATTGGAAATGTTACTAACAGACGTTTTGTATGGGAAAGGGGGGGGGTGACAGCTATGATGTCCCAACTACGACCTGTGGGTTATTTCTGGCCCCTAACGCGGTAAAATCCTCAACGCCTAATGAATCCACACAGGCCCGGCTGAGTTGGACCCAACGATATCTTTCAGTGATTTGTCATCACTGGATAAAAGCATTTCAACTCTTTTTCTCACCATTTTCCTAGACAGGAATCCATAATAGCCAGACGCTTTGGAAGCAAAATACTGGCTATGATGTATTTACCATGACATTATTGATTTATATTTCTGTAAGCAGGATGGCTTGAACAGGATAGCCAGGAAATATGTACTTCTTTTTGTAATTGTATAGTCTTGTTATGTAAGCTTATTTTTTTTTTACCCCAGGCAGACAACGGCTTTGTGTGAGATGTATCATGTGACAAAATATGTAGGTCACAAATGAGACTGCATAGTCACAAAGAAATATTGCACTCATCCTTAATCTCCAGACTTTCAATGCTTTATACTTCAGTGTGGTTTAATTAGTTTTTATCTCAGTTAATTAATCCCGTAAAATTGATCAACTTTGCTGAGTTATAGAGACACTCATGCGAACACAGTTACCGAATTGTTTATAAAAAAAGATGTAAGCTCTTTAAATCCTTGCAATCAATGTTTCTAATTGCTGACGCTTTGATTACATTTTTTAAAAAGGTGAAACTTTAGCATCAGCTGCCAACTATTCAATTTTACTACCACAGATCAAAACGATTAAGGGTATGGCCAACTTTGAACAAAGTAATCTTTGAGGCTGGTGAACAGTAAACAATCGAATTTAAAAAATTATTGATTTTGTGTGTGTGTGTGTGTGTGTTTATTTTCAGGACAGTAACAGCGTCTGTATGTTCTGCTAACAGAACCTCTCTCACTGTCTAACAGACAAATGAAAACCATTATTAGTAGGACTTTGTTCTCCAATCAAATCATTTGTTACAATTAACATTATCGTTCGATCTGCCCTCTGGTGAAATAAATTTTTAAAAACATTTTCCTCTGTTACAGTAACACATTTATGGACACAGACTCGTTTTCATTCCAACATAGTTATAAGATTTAACCAGAGGTTTCTATAATCTATTATAGTAGATTTCAGAAAGAACAAATAAATTATACACGAACTGCAGATAAACACTACATCGATACAACAAGTGAAGTCAGATCAATATCTAGTCATCATTGTTGATAACAAGCTTTGGTAGAAAGACCACCTTGAAACTGTGACAAAGAAAACAGCCCAGCGGCTATTTTTTCCTATACAGACTTAATAGCTTTAAACTACGTAAAAAGATCCTAAATAATTTTTACTACTCGACTATACAAATCTTTTAACATGTCTAAGGCACTACACCTAACAGCAGAGTTTCTCGCCAATGCTCTACGGGAGGGACTGATCCTTCCAGCCTTGCCATCTATAGGAGCTCATCTCTCTCAGGTTAACATGTCTAGTTGCCAAGCCAACGTTTCATTTAAACTGTTATAAAAAGAGTATCAAAAAACACACGCACAACACTACCATATTTAAATGAATTTTTTTGAACAAAAATCGGAAAAACCTTGGAAGACAAAAGCCGCCCTCTCCATCATCACCGCATCATAACTACGTCATCACTACGTCATCACCGCATCATAACTACGTCATCACCGCATCATAAGTACGTCAAGTCGTCGTGAAGTGGGCGATTTTTGTCAATTAAAACTATATAAATTAAACTGTATAGAGATCTGCCACATCTGGACACCACTGTGCAGTCCATCTCGGGTATTAAACTATTTATATGAACCCCTCCAAATGGTAAGAACGTAGAATAAAAAGAGTCTCTTTAGTCTCTTTTGTCTCTTTTGTCTCTTTAGTCTCTCTAGTCTATTTAGCCTCTTTAGTCTATTTAGTCTCTTTAGTCTCTTTAGTCTATTTAGTCTCTTTAGTCTCTCTAGTCTATTTAGTCTATTAAGTCTCTTTAGTCTCTTTAGTCTATTTAGTCTCTTTAGTCTCTCTAGTCTATTTAGCCTCTTTAGTCTCTTTAGTCTCTCTAGTCTATTTAGTCTCTTTAGTCTCTCTAGTCTCTTTTGTCTCTTTTGTCTCTTTAGTCTCTTTAGTCTCTCTAGTCTCTTTAGTCTCTCTAGTCTCTTTTGTCTCTTTTGTCTCTTTTGTCTCTTTTGTCTCTTTAGTCTCTTTAGTCTATTTAGTCTCTTTAGTCTCTCTAGTCTATTTAGCCTCTTTAGTCTCTTTAGTCTATTTAGTCTCTTTAGTCTCTCTAGTCTATTTAGCCTCTTTAGTCTCTTTAGTCTCTCTAGTCTATTTAGCCTCTTTAGTCTCTCTAGTCTATTTAGCCTCTTTAGTCTCTTTAGTCTCTCTAGTCTATTTAGCCTCTTTAGTCTCTCTAGTCTATTTAGCCTCTTTAGTCTCTTTAGTCTCTCTAGTCTATTTAGCCTCTTTAGTCTCTTTAGTCTCTCTAGTCTATTTAGCCTCTTTAGTCTCTCTAGTCTCTTTTGTCTCTTTTGTCTCTTTTGTCTCTTTTGTCTCTTTAGTCTCTCTAGTCTCTTTAGTCTCTCTAGTCTCTTTAGTCTCTTTAGTCTCTCTAGTCTCTCTAGTCTCTTTTGTCTCTCTAGTCTCTTTAGTCTCTCTAGTCTCTTTAGTCTCTTTAGTCTCTTTAGTCTCTCTAGTCTCTTTAGTCTCTCTAGTCTATTTTGTCTCTTTTGTCTCTTTATTCTCTCTAGTCTCTTTAGTCTCTCTGGTCTCTTTTATCTCTTTTGTCTCTTTAGTCTCTTTGACTCCCTGGCTGCTGCTCTTTCACGAAATGTTTAGTGCAGACACGGAATAGTATTTAATAATAATAATCATCATCATGATTTCATGTATAGAGCGCTGTTAACAAACAAAATGTATCCTTAAGGCGAAGTGATAACATTAGACACTTCAACACGAGAGCTAAAATGACAAACTAATCTAAAAAAAAATTTATACAGACAGGTCTTCATGTTCATATCTTCTTAACATATAAAATACAGACGTTACTTCAAAAAAAGAAGATGAGTCTTCTTGAATGTAGTGTATCGTGTTGTCTGAGATCGATGGGGAGTGAGTTCCAGATCTTTGGTCCGTGCACAGAAAAAGCCCGCAGACCGTAGCTTTTAAGGGAGAAACCGGGCACCACTAGAAGCGTTGAGTCCGTTGAGCGTAGGGCTGTTTGAGGGACATATGGAGTGATCAGTTGGCTAAGATAAAAGAGTATTTTTTATTATAGATACACTGATGACAAAGTTTAGCCACCTTGTAGTCGATTCTTACTTTCATTGGAAGCCAATGGCGTGCGATCAATTTGTAAAAGACGCTGAAACATTTTTGTAACTCAATGAAATATAATCTTCCCATCCGTTACATTAATTCGACAAAGCAACATAGGTACGTTCACCACTATTAGGTTAGTTGGGGCTCAGGGGTGATGACAGGGGCAATGACAGCGCGGGGAAGGTGCATGCAATCGTTGTGTGAGTTATTATTCCAACTAAAGGCCCTAAGGAGGCGCGGTGGCTTAAAGGTAAACCGCTTGACTTCCGAATCGGGGGTTCCGGGTTCGAATCCTGGTGAAGACTGGGATTTATAATTTTGGGATTTTAATGGGTACCTGACATTAGTCGGGGTAAAATAAAGGCGGTTGGTCGTTGTGCTGGCCACATGACACCCTCGTTCACCGTAGGCAACAGAAACAGATGACATTTACATCATCTGCCAAATATATCGCAAAGATAACATTACTTAAAAGCCCTATAGAGGAGGTTTTGGGATTATTGACACTTTCAAAGGACAAACGAACGGAGTGAATAAAGCAAAAATCATCACACTTCACCAAAAATATTTCCTCGAATTTAAAAATGTGCACATGTAGTTTTAATTATATAACTCTGTATTCTGAACCTGAAATTCTCGAACCGACATTTTAACAGGCGGACTGGTCGAGATACACGAACGATATTCTTATAATTGCATACTAAGACTTTAAAGAAACATCTATTTTAGACGGAGTTGGGGGGGGGGGTTGTTCCTAGAAGATACTACACAAAATGTGACAATGGCAAACCCAAGAAGTTGAGACAATCTGATATGATGTGTAGTGATAGTCACTGACTCGTAAGTCCAAAATACGGGTGGAAGAAATGATCGTGTTACCAGTGCCGGATTTAACCTGTAAGTAATGTAGGCTAGAGCTTAGGGCCCCCACATGACTGGGGCCCACAAAAAAAAAAGAAAAGTTCCTCTTTTAGACCTTGTGGTCTATATCTATAGGGCAGATGACGCAAAGGTCATCTGTTTCTGTGGCCTATGGTTGACGAGGGTGTCATGTGACCAGCACAACGACCAACCGCCTTTACTTTTACCCCAACTAATGTCAGGTACCCTTTAGAGCTGGGTGGACTCAGAGGCGCCGAAAGATCAGAGATTAAAAATCCAAGTCCAAAGTCCAAAAATAGTTCCAGGGATTTTTTCAATCTTTTTGAAGAAAGAACCAAAAAAAGAAAAAATATCTTATTTTGATTACAAGGCGCCTCCATAACTTATCTTATCTTATAAAACACAGACGTTGCTTCAAGAGAGACGATGATTACGTCCTATGCTTGCCCTTAAGTCAATCTAGTCATACGTGTTAATAAATGACTTAAGCTCTGCCTAGTCTCTGGTATTCATGGCTGATTCTCAAATAGCTTCGGGCCTTATTAAGTCTAGATCCAGTCCTGTGTGTTACCTACCTGAAAACTACTATGGTGTTGATATAAGAAAAGAAAACTTAAAGTTTTACCTATGCACGCTGCTGTCTTTGAAAAGACATACTCTTAAAACTTTCAAAATATGAAACTAAATGGCATACATAGTTTTTGATAAATAAGTGACAAGGTATTTGTCACAAAGACTTAAGAAAAATACATCATAAACGAAACATAACTGTTTAGATGAATATAACAATATAACAACAGATACTTAGATCCTGTCGTCAATCCAGATCATAGAACACTTTAAATGTTTCGTTATTTCAACCACAATGTCGGCTGTATTCAAAACTCTAGTAGAACTCCCAAGGAAAACAAAAATATCAAGAAAATGACTAGAAAAAAAAATATATTAATCACGAAACAAACTTTGAATAAATTCGGCTCCAAGTTTTGGTGTGAAATCCCCAGGTAAAACAAAAAGATGGCAGAAACAGTTATTTAGAGAGAAAAACTAGAACGATATTCAGACGTGATAGATCTGTGCAGTCGGGTGCCTTAGCCATGACGAGGCGGGGTGGCGGGAGGCTGCGGCGCTCTTCCCTTGATACCTTAGCTCGACGTGTCCCGTGTCCTGTGATTCGATCGTCTGCTAGTGTGTGTGCGCGTGCTACGGCTAAGCTGGATGTCTAATTGATGGACGTGGTCAATGTGGACGAGAGGACGGATAGTTATATTTACCTACGTTTAAACTTATACCGATAATAGTTGATATAAAGTCAAGTTCCCCTTTCAGACCTTGCGATCTATAGGGGAGGTAACATATAATAAAATTAATTTAATTTATAGGGCTAATTTCATTTATAGAGCGCTGTTAACAAACAAAATGTAGGCGCAAGGCACTGTGATAACATTAAAAACATAAACACGAGAGCTAAAATGACATACTAATGTAAAAAAGTGTTAAACAGATAGGTCTTAATGTTCTTCTTGAATGTAGTGTAGCATGTCGTCTGTGTGACATCAATGGGAAGTGAGTTCCAAACCTTTTATCCATGCATAGAAAAAGCCCTAAGATCGTAGCTTTTGATGGAGAACCGTGGCACCACTAGAAAGGTCATCTTTTTAGATGGCCATCGGTCAAAGAGGGTGTCACGTGTACAGCACAACGACCAGCCGCCTTTGCTTTTCCCCCAAACTGATGTCAGGCACCCTTTGGAGCTGGGTGAACTCAGAGGCGCCCAAAGATCCCGAAATTAAAAATCCAAGTCTTCACCAGGATTCAAACCCGATACTTCTGTTCGGAAGCCAAGCGCTTTCTAACAAACCACCCTCCTAATAGTTAATATAGTAAATATAAAAAGTGGAATTGTCAACTTAGCAAAGCCATCATCTAGGTTATTAAAGTGGTATTATTTAGCTTTAAACCCCACTGAAAAGTCTAAACCCCCTTAGGCTACGCTCATAGAATTTTGAGTGTGTAATTAGCTTTTTTTACATTGAAGAGGTAGTTTTTAGCTTCAAACCCCGCTGAAAGGGGGTGGGGTTAACTAAAACCCTTTGGCTACGCTCGTAGAATTTTGAGTTTGTAATTTGCTTTTTTAGCGGCCCCGAAAAGGGCAATTAGTTTTGTGTGGCCTGTCTGTCTGTCCGTCCGTCTGTCCATACTTCCGTCCTGTTTAGATCTCAGAAACTAGAAGAGAAAATGAAAATCGAACACAATAATATTTGAGATCATTCAAAGTTCTGATGCAACGGCTACTTTTTTCTTTTCTGAAAGCTAAAAATCAAAGACTAAATTGGTCTTATTGGCAGGAGGGGCCTCACCAAGATGTTCTTGAACCCGGGCCCACAGGCACCTTGCTACGCCACTGAGTTGGACATACTTTAAAACAATTAATAAGTAGTTTTTCATATTATCGCGTGAACTGCGATGGGGCAAGTGATGGTTTAGTATTAAAATATCTCCTAAAATAAACAAAAAAAAAGCAAAAAATCAGTCACTAACTTTCGAGCCCCCCCCCCCCTATAGAGGGGGGATTTTATTTCGGGGAGGGGGAGGCTTGAACCTCAATCCCCCCCCCCTTCCGGCTACATCCATGAATATTATATATATTTGTGAGTACATTATTCAATGACGTGTACATAACGGTGCGCAAAATATTCCTTAACGTCAATTTTCTTTTAATCATTTTTATACTTTATGTTTTGTTTTGTTTTACATGTTTCGGATGTTCCTTCAGAGTTGAAGATAGTTTACTTCCTAGTCCAAACCTCCCGCAGGACGACGGGGGATGGGAGCGGGCAGGGTTTGAACCCGGGACCATCGATAAATCCAAACGACAATCCAGCGCGCAAACCGCACGACCAGGCAGTCATCCAATAATATAAAGAAACATTCGAGTCGAGTGCGGGACAACATTCTGAATGTGTTCAAAATAGTCTAATTTGAGTTTTTACTATGTAGCCGATTACACAGTTTTTTCCTCCCCTACAGAAACTGTCAAATTTATAGACAAGTCGCTTTCGAAATCCACGCAGGTAGCAAGTGTTTGTCTAATCATGCAAAATTGTGTAAGCTAATACAAGGAATTGTAAAAAGGAATAAACGTTACTCTTTCGTGTGAAATAATGTGCACAGCGAAAAACTATTTAAATAACTAATCAGATACATAATCTTAGTTTGTGTTGTTTGAATGTTAAAGTCCCATGTTCTCCCAAACAAATGTACTTCCGGGTCGTGTCAGCGTTTGATATTTTGAACCGCTGCCTATTAACCGTCAATATATTTTAATGAATTGTGGGTCTTTAAAAGAAAATCTATTCCATGCAAGAGACAGAGAGTTATGAAGAAAGACAATCCACAACAGTTCAAAAGAATAAGGGATAGGTAAAGGTGAAGAAACACAAGCAAGAAGAAATCTCCAGTTCCAAAGTTGCACAAAGGAGACTTCTTTAGGACAACGATTCCCACAAATCAAGAACATGCTAACATGCTAGCAAAGCAACCAGAAAAAGTAATACTCTCGACGCATATTAAGATAAGCTCTGCTTCGCGGCTCAAGTCTAAGAACAAAAAAACTGAGTTGTTTCTTTTTAATGCAATCTGATTAGAGGCTAAAGAAACAAATCAATACATTGCTCTTAATGTATGACGCAATCCACCACCGCTCAGGCGCTCTCTATCTGTAATAACTACAGTTGCTGAAGACGCGAAATCTAGAGAGAAAGAAGAAGAAGGGATTATGGTGTTAATTTTAGAGCTTATGGCACCATTGTTGTAAAAAGCAGACGTCTTAGGGGATAACTGAGACGATTATGAAACAGCAGTTGGGAAGTAGGCATGCTTGAAGAGAAGAGGAAAGATAAACAAGAGAATGGACTCATGGAATGAAACTGCAAAGATGCAAAAACAAAAGACATAAATAATCCTTTACAAAAAAAAAAGTATATCTAAGGAAAAGAACTCTGCTTTTACAACTACATCTCTCAATGATGTGGAAGCTATTTCCTTTATTCAATATAAAACAAAAGAATTAATTACCAATAATTAATGGATTAATCGTTGTTTTTTTTTTGTATTTTTTGGTTCATGTTTTGTTAAGTACAATAAATAATTGTTTAAAGTTTCAACTTGATCCGAGAATGGGCGTGGAAGAAATAACGTGCTAAATAACTAAGGGGACGAAACCCTACACATTTAGCGTATCTGTAAATACTAATGGATTAATTTCCCTTAGTTACCAGTAATTAATTAATTAATTTGTTTTATTTATTCGTGTCTTGTCTATGTCATTGAATAATTGTGCAAATCTCAAACTTGATCCGAGAATGGGTTTTGGAGAAATAACGTGTAGAAACGTTTTACCAGACAGACAGACGGACAGACAGACAGACAGAAAGACGACAGATTTAGTTGATATAAGCTTTGAAAAAAAAGAAGGTTTCACTTTTAGCCTTAGATCGTCAGCAATATATTGCCACAACACCTCTTCATATAAATGGAAGAGAAACAAGTAAAGGGAAAGTTTCAAAATGTGTTTGTGAGAGTTAGGATGATTGGGAAGGAAAGAGAGATTGAATGATTGGGAAAGAAAGAGATTGGATGATTGGGAAAAAAAGAGAGATTGAACGATTGGGAAAGAAAGAGATTGAACGATTGGGAAAGAAAGAGATTGAACGATTGGGAAAGAAAGAGATTGGATGATTGGGAAAGAAAGAGAGATTGAACGATTGGGAAAGAAAGAGATTGGATGATTGGGAAAGAAAGAGAGATTGAACGATTGGGAAAGAAAGAGATTGAACGATTGGGAAAGAAAGAGATTGAACGATTGGGAAAGAAAGAGATTGGATGATTGGGAAAGAAAGAGATTGAACGATTGGGAAAGAAAGAGATTGAACGATTGGGAAAGAAAGAGATTGAACGATTGGGAAAGAAAGAGATTGGATGATTGGGAACGATAGAGAGATTTGACGATTGAAAAAAAGAGATTGGATGATTGGAAAGAGCTAGAGCTTTACATTATCTGCCCCGATAGACCGAAAGGTCTGAAAGGGTTACCTTTACCTTACTTTTTTACATTTCTTATTTGACATTTGTATTACGGTCACTTTTTTTTTATTCCTTCCTGCATCTGAACATGTTCTACTAACTGAATTATGTCTAATAGTTCTGTGTAGTCACGAAAGGTATCTGGCAGTCAGCTATGCATGTGTGAGTGTGTAAGGAAGGGGGTTGGGGCGAGACAGCACCTGTTGACACTTTACACACCAACGCTTGTGGTTGATAACTGGCTAACTCTTAAATACATGAAGTGTTACAGTAATTCGTAATAAACTTTAGATAAGATAGTCCAACTCAGTAGACTAACACCAATGTCTTTGGAATGGTTGTTTATCAATGAAAGATTGATACTCCCAATCTCCTTCATCAGAAATATTCCCTGTTGATAGTAAGGGACATAACTTACGCTTTCCCACTCCCACTTCACCAGCCAATCATTCTCAACTACGTCACTGCTGGTAAACAAACTTCTAGAAAACTATATTAAAGATTATTACACACTTTCCTTACGTAGATCATGGGGCGCGGTGGCTGAGTGGTTAAGCGCTTGGATTCCGAACCTGGCGGCATGGGTTCGAAACCCTGAGAAGAATGGAATTTTGACATTCACGATTTTAAGGCGCCCCTGAGTCCACCCAGCTCTAATGGGTACCTGACTTTAGTTGGGGAAAGTAAAGGCGGTTAGTCGTTGTGCTGGCCACATGACACCCTGTTCGCTTACAGTTGGCCAAAGAAACAGATGGCCTTGACTTCATCTGTCCCATAGATCGCAAGGTCTGAAAGGGAAAACTTTTTAAAAAATAAAACATGTGTCACTGGGAGAGCAGGAGAAAGCCATAGAATTATCAAAATCGTCGCGAGACACAAATTTGAGACCCAATAAAAAGTCCTTGACTAAGACAGGTGCAGACGGCGAAGAGATAATTTACCGAGAACTTCGGTGGCCAACGGCTTTGTCTGTTTAAGTTGTCTGCCTGTCGCAGCTTTATCCCCTGACTCGAAGGCAATCATTTATATAAGATGCAAAATAAAATAAAGCTGATACATATTTTTTTGTTAACAAAGCTTATTTAAGCTCATTCTGTCTGTCTGGTAAAAAGTTTGTACACGTTATTTCTCCCACACACAATCTCGGATTAAGCTAAAATTTTGAACAATTATTTCTTTTACCTAACAACAAAAGAATCATAAAAGAATAACCTATAAGTTAATTAACTATTGGTAATAAATGATTTTATTTGGTGCCTTGAACAAGGGAAAGAAATCGTATTTGACAAATGTGGTGGTATATGTTGAATTAGTCCTCTTGAAACCTGTGTGAACAATTTTGTTTAATGCATTTAAAAAACTATCATGTAACCATTCACCAAGATACCCCATTCTCTATCCCCCCCCCCCCCACATTTTTTTTACAACTGGTCAAGACACGCGATAGGAGCGTAGCGCATTGAGAAAGCTAAAAGTTGAACAAAAACAATTGGTGAAATTATTTCTTTCTATCGGACAGATTTATATGATAGGACGTACAACATATAACATTACATGACTGTGTGACAAGAGGGACAATAAGGGTGGCTACCTTATTTTTTTTTATTAGAGTTAGTCCCCTTTATTACTTAATTTAAGTCCCTGTTAACTGTGTACAGTTGCCACTTCCTCTTCAGTCTTTGAGCTGACCACTGTCCATTATTGTGAACTAAATTTCCATAATGTTTATATGATAGTTTTTATGTTCTGCTCTGACTGTGTTAATCAAGAGGAGTGTGCCACTTTATAGGAATGTATCTTCCACTAACGAGCTAAGTAGACTTTATTTATTTGTTGTTAATAAGTTGGTTGATGTGAATATTATGTATACTTAGTCTCTTATCCTTTCCTGTACATGTTTTTTTTATAAAGACCAGATTTGGGTCGTAAAGTATGTGAAAGACAAACTTTTGTCTTGAGAAGAGACCTGAGATGAACTCCTATTGAAAAATCAGAGCAGGAAGGACTAGTCCTCCCGTAGTGCTCTGGCAAGAAACTTAGCCGTCCGGCGTAGTGCCTCATAGCTACCATACAAGTCGAGTGACTGCACAGGCAAGTCCCCCCTTAGCTCGCGGAGCTGGGGACACTCGTACAAGACATGCGACACTGTTTCGACGCTCTCTCCACAGTGACGGCATCGGGAGTCAAAGTTAGTGCGGAACCGGGCAAAGTATGCCCCAATAGGACAGTGTTCCGTCCTGCACTGCGCAACTATTGACTGCTCTGACCTCCTCAGTCGCCACCATGGATCGTCGCGATCTGGGTGACGCATGCGCTGCCAGACACCACGTGCTCTGTCGGATTCCTCCCAGGACTTTAACCACTTCTCATGAATGAGTGCTCGGATTTGTGCCGTTGCTTGTAAGTACGTGCTTGGTGCTTCGAGGTGTGTGGCTGCCATTGCACCCTCCCTTGCGAGGGCGTCTGCCGTTTCATTGCCCTTCACGCCGCAATGTGAAGGCGCCCACTGCATATAAACGACAGCTCCAATAGCTCGGCGGATGTTATCTGCGGCGCCGATTGCCTCTTCTATTACGGGCGACCCTCCCCCGCCGCCACCCATAACTAGGAGACTGGAGCGAGAGTCAGTGACCAACACCACCGTAGTGGCGCTAGTCTCGCGTTCGAGCATTCGGGCCCTAATGGCCTCGAACGCCCTAGTTATCCCTGTCAGTTCGGCATCCATTGAGCATGCAGCGTAGCCGCATGGACCAGAGAGCCTATCTGGTTCAGTCCGGTCGGGGTAGACAATAAGGGCCCCATACCCCGATCTATCGGGGTCCCTCATTACCGACCCATCGGTATAACAGAATATGGCATCTGATGGGTAGGACTTTATTGTAATGGATGCCAAATTTTGGAGAATGGCAGGTGTTAATCGCCTCTTGGTGGCTCCCTCTTGCCCTAACAGGGACAGGTTTATTTGTGGGGCCGGCAATCTCCTCCACGGAGGGCACGTACTGATTCTTCTAATAGGAATTCTATCAGTGGAGAGTCCAGCTGTATTTGACAAATTGGCCGCTATGTGTAGGAACGATCGCATTTTAATGCGGTTCCTCTCTCTCCACTGTCGCACTAAAATTGAGGTGGGTAGCCTAGAGTCGCCCCTTTTATAGCGCTCATAGGCCGTAAGTACTGCCCTCTCCCTCCTAAGATGTAAGGGTGCCACGTTTGTAAAAATTTCAGCAGCGTTTGTTGGGCTTGTCCTAAAGGTGCCGCAAATGAACCGTAGAGCCTGTGCTTGTACCCGGTCGAGTGATTCGAGGGCAGTTTTACTAGCATATACTTGAACTGTATAGCTGTATTCGATTTGTGATCTGACTGCCCCTAGATACAATGTGCGTAGCATGTCAGCTTTGGCACCCCACTTTGTGCTGGCCAGCTTTCTTAATAACGCTAACTTCTCCGAGGCTTTTCGTTCAACTTCCTGGACGTGCTGGAGCATTGACAGTTTTCTATCCAGGGTCACCCCTAGATATTTTGGCGTATTTTCACGCTGGAGTCGCAGCCCACCGAGTTGAAGCTCGAATGGAGCCTTAAGGATGTCGATTCCTAGGCTGAACAGGGACCAGGTCGTTTTGGCAACGTTTATCTGAATCTGCCATTTGTCGCAATACGAGGAGATGGTATGGAGGTCTGCTTGAAGTGCCGCCTGAATTTGGTCGGCTTTCTTCCCGGTTGACCAGAGGACAATATCGTCAGCATATAGCAGTTTTTTGGACCGTAGTGAGCTGGGCAAATCATTAAGAAAGGCTATGAAAAGTGTACAGGACAGGGCGGAGCCCTGAGGCAGGCCATTAAGTTGTTGTTTTGGCTTGCTAAGGGAGTGCTGGTATTTTGTACGTGTGCTCCTCCCTGACAGAAAGGATTGTATCCAATTGTATATTTTGCCCCGCACACCCATGGCTCTTAGCTTAAGATAGAGGCCTTGCTTCCACACACGATCGTAGGCCTGTTTTAGGTCTATGAACACCGCGTATGTGCTCTCGGACCTCTGGAACCCGTCGGCCACCTCCTGTGCGAATGTCGTGACCTGGTCGATCGGGCTCAAGCCTGCCCTAAAGCCGGCCTGTTCTGGCGCCAGGATACCGGCACTCTCAAAGCACCAAACTAGCCGCTCGTTAACCATTCGCTCAGCAACTTTGCCAAGGGTTGAGGTTAGTGAAATGGGTCTGTAGGACTCCACGTTAGTCGCGTCTTTTCCCTTCTTAAGGACTGGTACAATGACAGCACTCTTCCAGGCCCCGGGCAGTCTGGACTCTGCCCAGGTTCGATTCATAAACTCCAGGAGTTTATCTCTCGCAATGCCCCCAAGGTGTTTTACCATCTCGGGGGTAACCTTGTCTGGCCCCGGAGCTTTTCGGTTTTTGCACTTAGCTATCGCTCTGTCCAGCTCAGCACGACAGAAGGGCGCGTTGCACGTTGCTTGGCTTTCCGGCTCATCCGGCTCCCTCTCGAGCCTCTTACGTTCTTTGTTGAGGGCTTTGGACATGGCAGACTTCTTTTCGGGCTTGCTGATTTTAGCAAAATGTCGATTCAACAAGCCGGCCATTTTGGTTACCGTCGAGACCGGCCCTCCGGGTGACAATAGAGGGGCAGCCGTTCGCGCTGTGTCTTTGGCCTCTAGGTTTCGCAGAAGACGCCAGGCTTTCGAGGTATCCCGAAGATCCATCCCGGCGCAGGCAGCGTTCCAATGGTTCGACCGGACGCGTCGGGCCAGCTCACTCGTGGCTCTACAGAGCCGATTGTACTCCCGCCGGATTTCAGGGGTACCCTTCCGTTCAGCAAGCCTCCGGGCTCGCTTACGTCTCAGGACCAGCTTATTCAATTCCTGAGACCACACGCGTTTCTGCCTTACGCCAGGATAAGTCCGCGGGACAAACCTCTTGGCCGCACCCAACATAGCTGCTGTTAATTCGCCGTATATGATGTCAACGTCCCTATCCTCCACTGCAATATTCATAAGGGCAGTGTTGACTGCTGCCTCGTAGGCTGGCCAGTTCGCCTTGGTGTAACTCCATCTACGCGGGGCTTTTGGGGTTACACCACTGGCCTCTGAGAGGGCAATTGTGACTAATATGGGTCTATGGTCACTTCCAATGTCATCTAGGACTTGAAACTGAGTATGTGATTCTAGATTAGCTGTAATTAGAGTGAGGTCTGGTCTAGATTGGCTGCCATTTCCGGTATGGTATAGAGTTGGGGGAGTATGTTTATTTTGCAGACAGAACAAATTAGAGTTATTTAGAAGTTCATGAATTTTATGTCCCGATGAGTCGGTTGAATCATAGCCCCACTGCTGAGACTTAGCGTTAAAGTCTCCTGCGATGACGTTGTGAGAGTTGATATTGGTACCGTCATATTCGAGACTAATTTCGTGCTTGGGGGGGTTATACAGATTAGTTACCGTGAGTTTGCGCCCTAATTTATGTATCTCGAGGGTGATGGCGTCGGTACGCCCATGCACTCGTGGACCGGGGACTTGTGTAGCAACCAGATTGTTGCGTACATAAGTGATGAGCCCCCGGCAGTCTGTGCATTTGCACTTAAATGCAGTATAACCGGTGATACTGGCATTACGTTTGCCAGTTAGTGTCTCTTGTAGTAAAGCCACGTCTATTGCCCTCTCGTGGAGGAGTTTTGAGAGCTCTAACACCTTTGGGATGACCCCGCAGATGTTAATTTGTAAGATCAGGAGGGACCTAGTGTTTATGGGCTTAGTCCCTGGAGTGGGTTGGATCCCACTAGTGTCAATTTGGGTTGTTTGGGGGCCGGAGGCTCCCGTCACTATTTCGCTTCCAGTCATATTTGCCTGCGGTGTATCTAGGTCCGCAGGAGGTTGTGGCAGACTTCCATCAACCTTATTCGGATCGGACCTCCGAAGGAGGTACGAATGCAGTGTTCGTTGAGAAGAGGACTTAGGTGGAGGAATTTTAGCTGACTTTTCACGACCTGACAAATTGTGTGTCTCATGGACTATTTTGATTCATGTATTATACTATTGTAATTCATTGTTTGTCTTAAGAAGAGACAGTTGTGTGTCTCATGGACTATTTTGATTCATGTATTATACTATTGTAATTCATTGTTTGTCTTGAGAAGAGACAGTTGTGTGTCTCATGGACTATTTTGATTCCTGTATTATACTATTGTAATTCATTGTTTGTCTTGAGAAGAGACAGTTGTGTGTCTCATGGACTATTTTGATTCCTGTATTATATTATTGTAATTCATTGTTTGTTTTGAGCTGAGACACTATTGTGCCTCTGTGATGGCAGTTCTATGATTGTGTTGAACTGAACCGGCCCTACTATTTTGATTTTTTCTTCATTATTTGACTTGCCTTTGTTGGCCCTTATGCCCATTTTCTTTTAATGATCCTTTTATTATGTTCCTTAATAAACTCTTTATTAGTTGTAATGAAATCTCAAAGTTATTACTTGTATGTCTTAGTAAGTTATATATCTAGAGGTTATAATTAATAGCCTAGATAATATAATTTGGGACCACGAAGTACCACTGGACTAGCTTGCCAGTACAGCAGAGGTCACTGGTCTTATGACCTATCTTAATTCTAGGTCACAGACTGATCCAAACTCATTGATTCAATTAGACTTAATATAAGCTTTATTTTTAAAAACAGTAGGCCTATATTTTAAATGTATCTCTTGTTTTGTTTTTTTTTAATTTCGCCAATGTATACTTCTAGAAAATGTGTTTATTTTAGTACATTCATATGTAAACAAGTAATCCACTTATTCCACCTTTTGCCCCCTCCGATAATGCTCCCATAATGTGACCATATTGTATCTAAGATGAAAAATACACTTCCAAGGAAACATCCCGTAAGACTGGCAATACTTAAGATACACAAGTACCTCATTTGTGTAAGCAAGAACGAGATCCTTAAAGTAACAAGCTCATTTCAAAAGTCAATGTCGATAGTCAATGTCGTTGGTCAGTCATGTAACTTGCAAGGATTCCGAGTCAAGAATTCTTCAGATATTCTCAATGTCTTTTGTTCGTAGCTAGTATAGGAACTTGTAGAAATTATTCTTATGGACTCAGGACAACAAAAGCAAAGTCCTGAAGACTTCTCACAATGCAATCGTCCAGAAGGAATGTTTAACATCAACTTTATAGGAGACTAAAGGTTTTTAAAACACATTTGTTAAATCGTTGTATTGTCTCACTCATAAGAAAGTCAGTTCACAACTAATATTTTTAAAAGTATTTTGAATAAATTGAAATCATCTTGAACGTTTAGATTGATGATCCTTAATTACTTCCGCATGGAATATTACATAGTAAATTTGCCGTTATCTTATAGTATTAATTCAAGTATCTCAAATGGTAAACAGATATTGTAGTAAAAAGAGACAAATCAACATAATTTTATCTAATAATGCACTTTAAAATTGCTTACAAAGTGGTCGTTATTGTTGTTATTATTACTACTACTATTATTATTATTACTTTTATTACTATTACTATTATTATTACTGTTATTATTATTATTATTATTATTATGTTAGAAATGAACGAGTAGTCATTCTCTGGCGCTGCCAGGGTCGAGTTTCGCTAAAGAGAAACCAAATTCATCGTAGTCCCTTTAACAGTTTCCACTGAGGAATTTTCTGGTGATGTGACAGGTCTGCAGGCAACGAGAATGTTCTTAGAAATGTTAAGGGCCTTGAAGGTGTCTGTGAGGTCAGTTGTTATTATTCATTTGGTTGATATTATTATTATTATTATTTCTTATTCCATACGCTAGGACAAACTCGAACAAGTGCTCCTTCTTCATTAGAGCATGGAACGGCTTGCCTGAATCAGCCAGGAAAACGATAGACTCGGCAAAGTTTAAGTCTATAATTAACATACACGACTAGATGAACACCTCCATGCGTGTAGGACGTAATTATCTTTCCTTTTGAAGGAAAGTCTGCAATTTATAAGATAAGATAATAATATGAAAATTAAAAAAAAAAGATGAATAATTCTTGCTAAACTTATGTCAGCTTACCTCGACCACGTTACGTCGTTTCCTGACTTTTCTCTTATTCATTGTATCCAGATATTTCTACCGTAAAACGATGTATGCTGAAAATTCGCTTTTGATTTGTATATCCACTCTAACGTCTTCTAGGGACAAATGTAGTGAAGCCGTGAAACCGACGCTAAAGGAACAAGACATTTTGATGAAAGTCTGCTATGACATGGAAGCCGAGTGAGAAGAAGGTGGCCCACTTATAACATGGCGTCAAGCCTTCTTAGAAGACCTGAAATCTGTGGGCACCAACTGGGAAGAAGCTCTGGAAGTCGCCTCAGACCAATCACTGTGGAGGGAGCTTGCCGCCCAATGCGGGCGTGTGGGCCTTACCCTAATTTAGAAATGAAAGCTTTGTTATAAATATAATTTTACACCTCAGTTCTTCTGTTGAAAAGATATGGCATCCCGGTTGGCCGGCCACTGCTTTCCGGTTGGAGAAGTAAATCCGTCTATTAGCAATTTGTTTAATATAATGTAATTGTGGTTCACTGCATAGACGATGGAACAGGCTGTTATAATACTTTAAATGCTTATACGGTATAAAAGGCCCTACTAGAATTCACATACTTTAGAATGAGTTTTGCAGTTTTGTCATTTTGATTTTACTTCAGATTTCCACATTGTGACCCTTGACTTGCAAACACTTTTATACAAGTTATTTACACAAAACTACATATTGTGTTGATCTGAGACCTGGTACAGGCACACTAGAACTTCCGCTTATTCATAGAGTCCTGTTAATCGCATCGAACACAGCAGTTATGCAATTAAGCGAATACAACTGTATTTTACTGTGAAAAAGTTAAACAATATTTCTTTGTTATATTAACCTCTTATTTAAAGACAAGCTTAGTGGAGATTTTTTCACGATAAGCTCAACCACGCCAAGGAAGCTAAATTAAACTTGACTGTGGACAACTTAATAAAAAAAAAAAGACCAGAGCTATAATTTTAACATTACCTCTATACATGGAAATTGATATTCGTATCAAATCTCCTTTATAACTCAAGTTAGTTATCATTTTTTTTCTATGGTTTAAGTCGAAGAGTGATTGGTGACTTGCCTTATGACAAAATAAATGAAATCTACACTATTTGACTGGTGATTCATTAGACCTTGTAATAATGTTTAGATTGATCTATTGATATAAATTAAAGACTTCGTTAAGGAGTACGAGGCCCTTGGTCTCTTTCTTAATCTACAGCCCATTCCTTCACATATTCCTTAGTCTGTTGGATTATTGGGGCACCACACAAGATCTGCTGACCGTCCTTCTCCGCTTCTCTCTTTCTTTTAACTTGGATAGAATATCTTTCAATGGCAGGCCCGTCCATTCTTCTATGCTGTCTTCACATTGCTTTCTCTGTCTGCTTCTTACCTTTCCTGGTACTGTTCCCTGAAGGAAGGACTTTGCGAGCCTCAAAGAAACTGTGATTGTGATATGGACATAAGTGTTTTAGTTAGCGTTTTTTTTTACAGTAGTTAACAGGTCATCGTGGGGTCCAATCCTGTCTCTAATCTAATATTCCTGCAGCGTCTGTATTCAGTTTTCCGATCTTTGGTGGGTATCTGCTTGTCGAAGAGATCTTCTAGAGGTTTCTTTGTACATGGCAAACATCGCCAAAGTTCCAACATCATGCACGGACCTTAGTTAACCTTCTGGCATCTGAATTGTTCTACATTCCTCCAGGGCCTCGATCAATCTACTCAAATGTTTAGTGAACCCTTCCTCTTTGACCCCCAGCCTCTGACCTCAGTGAATGCTCTTCAAAACCTTTCTTGTCTACGCCCATAATATGGAGTTTGCTGACTGTAGCTTGGTGAAGTTTTTCTCAGGCTGTTGCTTGAATTCTCGTAGGTTTAAATTATAAATGGCGTCCAGATAATGGTAGCAAAACAGATTAATGTGTGAACCAATATCATTCCTGCTAAGCCCATGATATATCCGAAACACATGTACTCAGAAGTTATGGGTTCGCCATTGATTAGCGTATACAACAGATTTTTTTTTTGTATTGTTTTATATAGTCCTACTTCTTCTTCTTCTTCTTCATCGTTCTCATTGTTATGTTGGAGTGTTCATATGACTAGACCAATACATGAGATGAACTGCGCAGTGGTTTCCAAATCAGGGAGCTCTCCATATAGTTTTCTTTCTACTGGGGTGATTTGGGGCCAATGTCTTATACGGGCCTCTTGGTAGAGAGAGCAGTTTTGGAGGACGTGGTCGGCATTCTCTGGTGATACTCCACATGGGCAGATTTCACTGGTTCCAATTTTGAGCTTCCGGAACATGTGTTGTCGCATTCTGTTGTGTCCGGTCCTAAGTCGAAAGATTAGACGTTGGTCTTGTCGGGATAGCTTATAGTAAGCATCATCTTTCTTGTGATTTGGATGGGAGCTCGTCCATTTCTCATTTATTTTATCTACAATTAATTTCTTCATTTCTTCTGGATAGAGTGCAGAGTTTACTTGTGAGTTTGTTCTCCCACTCTTGGCGAGTGTGTCAGCCTTCTCATTTCCTGCTAGTTGTATGTGAGCTGGTATCCATTGAATAACAGTTTTTTTGCTGTTGTGGTTGAGCTTTGTGAGTGCTGTTCTGAGGTTTTTAATATAAGGGGAATCAGAGTTTTGCAGGCTTTGGAGGGTTGTTTTTGCGTCTGTTAGAAAGACAATCTGACTGTGAGGGGAACTTGGATGATTTGCTAGCATGGTAGCAGCTAGTGCTAGTGCTTCCCTTTCTGCTCTGTGACTGTCAGAGAGCTCTCCAGTTGCAAAGGATTTTTCTAGTTTTCCTCCATCTGGCCATTCGATAAGTATTCCAGCTCCTCCATTTGTGGTGGCTTTATGGGATGAGCCATCCGTGTAAACTCTGATCCACTGATTGCTAGGGTAATTGGTATGTAGAAAACAGTTCACTATTTCCTTGAGCTCTGTTGGTCTGTAATCAGATTTTCTTTTTATGTTTTCAATATGGTCCCTTATAGTAGGAAGAGGGCTTTCGTCCCAGGGTGGAGATTCATTATAGTATATCGAGGATTCCAGAGTAATTTTTTCAAGTTGGTGTTTCTTTTTTAGGTTTAGAGATTCCTGTATGAAATTGGTCCTTTTGAGACGGTTTTTTGTGCCAGTTTTGTGGATTTTTGTTCTGAGTGGGTGCCTCTCCAAGGTTTCCAATTTAGTGAATTGGGAAAGGATTTTTATTTCTCTTCTTTCATCCAGAGAGATCAGGGCAGCGGTTTCCTCCATAGTCCTACTAATTTCGGAAGTTTCTTCATATTTGAAGATTATTACATCCTAGCCAAAACCTCCCGCAGAAAGGTGGGGAATTGCAGCAGGCAAGGCTCGAACCCAGGATCATTGATCATCAGTCCAGAGCGCATAGTAAAAGACAAGCAAGCCATTCCAACCAGGCAGTTTACCCAATCACAGTAAGGCCCCGTGGAGATTATACGCCTCTCATTCAGCGGCGGGTATGACCTTTTAGAGGTCCCTTCATTCTGACATTCGACATCATGGCTACTTAAAAAATACATTACACTAAATTCCAATTGGTGCAGTATGTAAGTATGTAAGTAAAATTAACAAAATATAATCATTAAGACTCTTTTAATGAATAATATCGTTATTTATTGGCGAGATAATACACAAGTGACAAGTCTCAATTTATATAGGTCTTCTGTGAGCAAAGGCATCTAAAACATTATCTAGATTAATAGTGTCTAGTATTTTTTTTACTCCACGCGAATCGCAAGGTTAATGACAGTGGTGTAATTTTTAATATATAATGTAAAAAAAACAAACTTTTAAGATATTCATTCAGCTCCCTCAGGTGGGGGCCCGTGGGACTCTCGAATTTACTCCCTCCCCCCTTACCCGAATCAGAAACCCCATTGGTAACGAATTATGCTGAGAATTATCTTATCTTATATGATACAGACGTTACTTCAAAAAAAAAAGAAGTTAAATACGTCCTACGCGTCATGCATTTAGTCATGCATATTAACCAGTGACCTAAACTCCGCCAAGTCACTGGTTTTCCTAGCTAGCTCATGCGCTAATAGCGCTAATTACTCCCTTAGAGCACGGCAGAGGAGGCGGGCAGTGAGTTTTAAGGTCGCCTTGTCCCGTACAAGGACAGCCCCAATGCCGCACAAGAACCAGTTCTCTCTCTCTATCAAATCCTGGTTGTCCCTATCGTCTTTCATGCAGAACGCGACATTCGTAAAGAATGGGGTCTATTGTTTCTACGTCCTCGACACAGTGGCGACACGGTGTGTTGTAGTTCTCATCGAAACCGTCCGAAGTAAACACGAATTGGTCAGTGTCCGACTCAGAACTGGGCTAGGACCGCCTGTTCCGCACGATTAAGTTGCCACCACGCATCCTTTCGGACTGGTCAACTCAACTGCCTGTGAAGCTCACGGCCTTTATCGGAAGCATCCCAGCAGACATCGTACCAAAGTGCCAATAATCTTTTGTCGGCCAGGGATCGTACACTTTGGTAGCTGCACGGGTCATCATACACGAGTGCCGTCTGGACCGCAGAACGGACCCCCACCCTGCTCGCATTACCGCATACGCACTTTGCTAGAGCAGCGTAGAGCCGGTTCTGTTTAGGCCTATTGTCCCTTTTGGACAGAATGATTACAACTGGCCTTCATTCTCGTTAACTGTTTTCTAGAAAATCTAGTGTAAATTGTTTGAGGACCGTCCTATTTCTTATCTCTTTCCAGTTAATACCTTAACATTAACATCATTATGTATGAAACCGGTCTGTGGTAATTCAAACATTTTTTTTTTACTAAGGAAAAGCAATCGTGTAGAGCTAATAAGAACTTTATTTTTCGAGTAGTGTACCCTTAGTAGATCTCTTTTTGTAAAAATATGTATTTTAATCTCATCCCGGAAGTTTAAAAACATGGCGTCACCGGTAACTTGTTTATGTTCGGCTGCTTTCTTTCTAATTTATATTCTTCAAGTTCTTGCTGGGTAATTAAAATATTTATTATTATTGCACGCCTTGGCTTAGAGGAATTCAAATAAACCTTGTTTTTCTTATATTTTACGAAGTTAGGCAAGATGCTAAGATAAGAAAACGTCTGTGAAGTTAAAACGAAAGTTGGCCGCATACACTGTTGACATCGCGATATGCGTGGTCCGCTGCGATTGGCTGACCGAGAAATAGTCAAGTTGATTCAATAAGATTTAAAGAAACTAATCAATATTTGTATACCTATTATATAATAGTTATATTAATTAATACTTTAGATATACAATATTATATAGACTCTAGAGTTTAGATGTTACAGGAAAATATAAAGAAGTTTCATTTGAAAATTCACTCTTGCTTTAAAAAGTTCAATGAAATTGAAATGTTTTTTAATAATAAAAATCTAGTACTAAGAGTAAGACTTACTAAGACTAAGTTAGAGATAATAATAATAAGTTATCATATTCCTATCTTAGTATCTAGAGTCTACAAAGACAAAGTGAAAGTCACAAAGTTTATAAATATTATTATTAATTATAAAGATCTACATCTAGAGTATAGAGTAGACATTACGTTCTATATTATATCTAGATCTATATAGATCTATAATAATATTAAATAATTATATATATCTGACTATACTCTCTATAGACTATAGACATAGTGTCCTAACTATAGACACAGAATTAAAGTAAAGCCAAGTGTGAAGGGAGTTATATAATTTAAAAATGAAAACTTACACATTGTTGATATAACCACCCTGGATCTAGATTTAGATCTAGAATATCTAGGTAATATTTTATGATCCAAATTAAAAAAAAAAAGATTTTTTATATTTATCCATATTTTGACTTATATAAATATAACTTTTTAGAGATCTGATGTGTTTATCATTTTGTGAATGTCTTTTTAACTTGAAGATATTTTCTTCGACCCTAAATTTAATTATAATGTTCATTTTATCAATGTATTTAAGAGTGTTGAATTAAAAACACACTTGAGAGAAGCCCTGCTTTAATAAAAGCTACAACATTATTTAGTGAATATATTATTTGATCATCATCATCATCAAACTCCATTTGAGTGAGGGCTTGAGAGGCAACACTATATTATTTGATTGTTAATTCCAAAAATAAAGAAAAGACCAGGGCAATATTTAGAACCAGATTGTCATTTAGTTTATACTCCCTAAAGTCATTTGGAAAAAGGATGTTCCTTGCTGATCATTTAAAAGATTTTTTAAATTACTTTTTTTGTTTATTTTAATATAAATATAAAATACTAGTTGATACCTGTGCTATGCTTTGGTTCAAATAGTTGGTATGTATTTGTTTACTTTACATATGGAACACTCATAAACACATCTATAAAACGGCCAACATTACAACGCTTCCTCTACCCCGTCACAGATTTCTAGCCCTCAAATTCTATCCTTTTTTTGACTCTTTAATCCTTCAAACCCAATATTATAGAGTATCCACAAACACATCTTAAGCCCATCAGTTCCAGCTCCCTGCTCTCTAACTTTTATTGATGTCCAAAATAGTTACTTATAAAATATAATATTTTAGCTAAACTAGTGAATCAATGATATGATTTTACTATTAACAGGCGAGATTTTTATAGTATACTTGGGGTACCACGGTCAGCAGACACATACCAAATCAAAAGGGCTTACCGAAAGTTAGCCAAAGAGCTACATCCCGATAAAAACAAGGATGATCCAGAAGCACAGGAAAGGTTTGCAACACTTGGTGCAGCATATGAGGTGAGTGTAACCTTATCGCTTAATGGAGTTATGGAAGGTCAAGTAAAGTCAAGTAAGAAATGTGTAACAAGGCTCTTAGCCAGATGGCAATAAAGATCTATTGGAATTAGGCCATGTTTTATAGTTAACAATTTGTATCCAGATTGCTAGCAAGATAACCACAAAGAGTACTACAATCAAAGGTAACCATGTTAGTTCCAATATTTTTCTTTGTTAAATACTCAGGTATATATAGTAATGTTTTTAACAGACTTTCTATAATTGTAACATGATAATTAATACTTTGGTCAAAAGATGTTACTTTTGAAACATTGACACTGAATACATATCAAGTATCTGGAAATGTATTTGATTGTTTATTTGTGTATTGAAGTACCTAAGTTGGACATAAGCTCTTTTTTAATTTTTTTTTTTATTTCGTAGCTGTTTTTAACAAATACAAACTTTTCCATGTTAGTAAAAAAAAATAATGATTTATAAATATTTAGTGTGATGGGCCTTGACCTTGTAGTTGTATGACGGCTGTCTTCTGGAGATTACTCAGAAGATGTTTGAGTTTCTTGTACGGGCGTATTAGATTTGTTTAAACTACTTTTATTGTCTTGTGAACAAGACCTACACTTTAACATGTTGAAAAGACTTAAGTCCAGACCATTAGATACATGAATAAATTTTAATGCATAAACGCCACAGTCGAGTGTTTGTCCATAATAAGGTATTGTCACCTTGAATTCCTAACACCAACTGACTAACAGTAACCTAAATAAACTAAAACCCACTTGTTAGCATTAGGAATTCAAAATTAGAAACAAATGAAAATTGGTTATGAGTGTAAGAATACTATACTAAAATATTCAAATTGAAAGACAATAGAGTGGCATACTCTATCAAGAGTTCCGAACTAGACACTGGCCCCAAAGAAGGACATATGTAGAGTACTTCCTGATCTGGCTACCTCTGTCCAGGTCCTTTCAGATTTAGGACTAGTCATCTAAACTCTCCAATGTAAAAATGACAATGCAGAAGAAAAACGCTAAAACTAAAAGTGAAATAGAAATTAAATTTTATAGTGCTATAAACTGAAATAAAAAGAAGATGGTATTAAACTAAAATAGAGATTATGCTAGAATTAATCCCTTAGTTTATTTGTTTCTGTTTTCTTGCATGTCTTGTTATATTTTGTCAGGGTACACTGCTAGTAGGAGAAGGATATGTATATATATATATATATTTATGTATTGGCTGTTTTATTATTTAGCTCTGAAAGGTCATTATGTTTAAACCAAATCTGATGGTGACATTTTTAGGCTAGAGATTAGAAAGACACAGTTTTAGGTTAGAGATTAGATAGATAGATGCTTGCTGGTAAACATACAGAATAGGACATTTTGCCCTGTGCAGAATAAACTAGAACTATGTATTTTGATAAAGATTGCATTGAAGAATTATGTTATAGTCACTGATCAAGCAGCTGGTTGAGCTCCCTTATGTTTTGATTTTTTTGTATATAAATATAGAGCGTGGTAGCTGAGTGGTACAACGCTTGGCTTCCAAACCAATGGGTTTTTGGGTTTAAATCTAGTGGAGTCTGGGATTTTTTAGGACACATCAACTCTGATGGGTACCTGATATCATTTAAAGTAAAGTCAGTTGGTCTTTGTGCTGGCTACATGACACCCTCATTAACAATCTTCCATAAAAGCTAATGATCTTCCCCATAGATTGCAATGTTTGAAAGGGCTTGACTTTGTTTTTTGTATACATACAAATTTATTTGCCTTTTATTTCTCAGTTAATGGTAATCCCTTTTTCTGTTGTTCATTAAACATTATCTGAGCTTTAGTCCATACACTTAAAAAGTGATGATCTATAAGCTTTTAAGAGGATGGCTTGTCTTTTATTAAATACACTAGTTGCCATTTCTGTTAATAGATACAATAGCTAGCTTGTCTGTAATCAGATGCACTAATGTTTTCTTCTAACTGGGTAGAATTTTTCTGATGGCAATTTTGTTTTGCCACATCACCAACTTAAGAAATGCCACTCTATTTGACTTGTAATTAAGGCCGCGTGGGATGTATGCATCTGTTGCCCATGTGATTCAAATTTGACTGATTGCTTTACCCTCGTGTTTCTATCCAGGTGTTGTCAGACGAAGAGAAGAGAAAAATATACGACCAGCATGGAGAGGAGGGGTTAAAACAAGGAGACATGGGCAGAGGAGATCCATTTTCAAGGTCAGCATGACATCACCTTTTGCCTTCTAAGCAGTGATTGAACTTATACATTTGCATCCGATTTGTTTTTATATAGATGTACCCCCCCACCCTTTCTTTATTATTTATCATAAATTCCTTTTCTTCAAATTAGATACCTAATGTACTCTCAGCGTTCAAATTTAATTATTGTTATTATTCAGCACTGCTTTGTATTTGTGGGGGTTTGAATTAAAAAATATATCTGAACATTATTTCAAAATCCTTATGGTACCTGACATCTGTCGGAGACGTATAAGCGGTTGGTCATTAGGCTGACCCTTGGCTAAAGAAACAGATAATCTTAACATCATCTGCCCCCATTTAGCATTAGGTCTGAAAGGTCTAATTTCTCTCAATCTTGAGGAGTGTAAGCTTTTTTTTTATTATTTTAAACAGGATGAGGATTTTTTGTTTAAAAGTCGAATCGGGTCATAGCTTCCTTTCCTATTAATCAATTTGTTGTCAAACATAGATTGATAACATTCTTTTCTAGGGATGCAACTCATGACATGGGCTTAAACAATTTTTTTTATATTCTATAAAGTGCAATTTTTTTTTACTTATACAAGTTTTAATGGATGTTTATATTCCTTTTTTTACTTTAACCCTATTATTAAAACGACAATGGCTATAACATTTGGCATCTTGAACTCAGAATTAGTCAAAAGTTCTACTTCTGTATTGTATTTCATACCTTACTAAATATGATCTCAAAAAGCAAACATTTTCCCTTTAATCTCCATACATTTTTCTATATTTATAATTAAAATGAAATTAAAATAACTATTTTGATTGATTTGGTTGTATACTTCCATTTCTTTGATGACATTGGCTCTCTTTACCATTATCTGTCTTCCATATGCATTGACTGAAGATTGTTAAATAACTCTTTTTTCATTGGCTCTTGTTTTTGTTTGCTTTAGTTTTTTTGGAGACTTTGGCTTTGGTTTTGGTGGCATGCGTGAGCAGGACAAAGAGATCCCGAGAGGAGGAGATGTCATTCTGGACCTGGATGTCACCCTCGAGGAACTTTACAACGGCAACTTTGTGGAGGTAGAATTTACATGCTCTTATTCAGCATTTATGAATTCATTGTTATATTAGTTAATGTGGTGATATTTAAAAGAAGTGGAATCTAAAATTGTGCTGATTTTCATAAGAATGTAAATGATAGATATCAAAGTCGTAGAAAAAATAATTTAAAATGTATCTGTTATTTAAACTTTATTTTTTTATTTAACTTGACAAGCAGTATTGACTAAATCACTATCAGTTAGTTGGCTCTCAAGCATTTTGTGAAGATGTATGTTTAATATGGTGTTACTCTATCAGGTTTTACGCTACAAGCCAGTGGCCAAGCCGGCTAAAGGCAAACGAAAGTGCAACTGTCGTATGGAGATGGTCACTCAGCAGTTGGGCCCTGGGAGGTTTTCCATGACACAGCAGCAAGTCTGTGATGAGTGTCCTAACATCAAGTAAGTTCATTTTTTTTTAATTTTTTAATTGTTGTTCCCCCTCCCCCGCACTAATTTCATTTGATTTGAAAGCCTTTCATGACAAGATGCTGACAGTGAAACTTCCCTTGTATCACAATAAAGAGTCTCAGCAGTGTGTCTTAGGGTCTTCCTGTCTTAGTATTAGGAAGAGTCTGGCCCTAGCCATGAAACAGTTCCATCTCGTTTCAGTATTTGTAATTACTTAGTCAGAGATATCTACTAGTAGGCATATTGTGTATTTGGTATGCAATTGAACACAAAAATGTGTAAGTACAGTTTGTCATCTAAAAATAAACATTTTCCCTGCAAAAGCCAAACAAAAAATATATTTGAAAATCACATTGAACAAGTCTACATGTATATAGCTCAGTGCGTTAATGTTTTCCCTGGAATTGGACAAGAGTCACTTTTTTTTATTCAAGCTGCAACTCTGTAAATTAGATTCGAATCCAGATCTAGATCTAATTGGTATAACAAAAACTTTTCTCTGTCTATAGCAGGGTCCTTTTACATTGTGTCAGAATTTTTTAAAGTCTTCAACTTGTGATTTGTAATAATTGGTTCATTGATTGTTTAATCTTGATGTAGATTCTCTGATTCTTAATCTAGATCTAGTTCTTAGTGAAAGTGCAGTAATTTCATTGTGTCAATGTTTAAATGATGATTTTGTGGTTTCAATCTGATCAGGAAAAGAATCTAATTGTGTAATTCATCAATTGAGTTATTATTCCTCAACCTTTTATAGACTAGAATCAAAGATCTAGGTCTAGATCTATCTAGTGTTGTGTATTTTAGGCTGACCATGTCAAGTGCCAAGTGTTTAACCAAACAAAAAAAACCCCTGAATTAATTAGATCTGGATCTATCTAAATCTAGTCAATCTACTAAGTTTCCTACTACTACTACTACTACTAGGAACAGTTGTTACCATGAACCATCTTATAAAGAGATTTATCTATGTTTTATGAAATGAAATAAAGATGTGAATTTAGCTTTTTGAAAACTTAGCTGTTCCAGTAGTTACACTGAGGTGGTCAAATTGAATTTCCATTTCATTGGACCAATACAAATGATCTTATCTTATTTTAAGTATCTCCCATTGTAGTGTAACTGAGTTGTTTATTTTCTGCGTACGTCCAGCATGTCAGAAGGTCATGTCCAGTGTGTGTGTGTTTCAAGTCAAGTGCGTGTGTGTTTATAGTACTTCATCATTGTTATGTGAGACGTGCTGGTTTCATTCAGTGTTTACTGTAGTCTAATTTTGTCGAATAACGCCATGGTATTGGTATACTAGTATTGTTTCATTACACCCATTCAGGAAAGTATGATTGTAGATGACATGTAATCAGCCCTACAAACTTTTCAAATCAATCAACTCTTTGGTAAATTTAAACTGTCTCCATAAAAAAAATTTCTGTATAGAATTATTTTACGATGAAAGGGACAAGGCAAGAGGTTTTATTGGCAGAAATTGTGGCTGAGCTAAATCTCCCCCTAAGCAGTGTCCACACCCTGAGAGTAGGAGTCAAACTAATGTACTCAGACTCTAAGATTACAGAAAGTATTTACTGCAGCAGTACTAAAGCTACTGCATAGTAACTGAACTAGGTTCTATTACTTATGATTGCCTAATTCAAAAGTGTAGAGCATTGATACTCTCTATACTCTCCATTTCTACTAGTGGATCTAATCACAATATGGAAAAATTATTTTCTCATTTCCTCTTACATTCCTTGTCAATTCAGAACTACTCAGCCTTCCTGTGTGTACTTCATCAGCTACTGGGGAAAATATCTTTAAACTAAATAAAGGAAGAGTTCTTAAAGAAAGGCATTCCATAGAGTCATTGTATAGCATTAAGGGGAGATAATGCTATTGTTATGGTAGGGGGGGGAAAGGTGTTTATGGATTTTGTCGCCAGCGTCATGAATGTATAGTTTTGTGATAGTTCACTCTGCAGCTAAACATGGAGCTGATGTACTATATGTGTCAGTGCTTCACATCTTCTTACTGAAGTTTTTTTTTATAATTTTAATAAATCTCTATTGAGGAAAAAAGAACTTTGCACTGTTATCTTATCTTATATATCACAGACGTTACTTCAAAAAGGGAAGATAATTACGTTCTACGCATTTCATGTGCCAATCTAGTCATGCATGTTAATCAATGACTTAAACTCTACCAAGTCGTTGGTTTTCCTGGCTGATTCAGGCAACCCATTCCATTCTCTAATGGCCCTAGGGAAGAAGGAGCTATGCAATAACAAAAAATGCTTGTTTGTACAAGTTGGTTCAGTGTGATGTTTCCTTCATTCACCAATTGGCTACCACTAAAAAAGTATTTCAAGACTGAATTCAGTGAATGTGCTTCCAAAGGAAAAGTCTCTACTTTATATGCAGTAAAAAAAAATGTAATACAATTCTTGATTCTCTACCATGGATGCTAGATAGCATGCTGGGAAAATTACATCTAAAAAAAAAAATAATGACCTAGCGGTAAACTTTTTTTTTTCACTTGCCATAAATACAAGTTGTTTGTCTATTAGACTTTGTCAGCTTTTGAACAACTAAAATTTAATAATAAGTTGAATTTAAGCAAAGACAGGAAGCTACATTTCTTAAATTATGGGGCATGCACTAAGCCTCTTACTTTTTGTCAATAAGGTAAGCAAGACAACCGTAATCACTAAGTTTGATCTGCCAGGATACATGCAATATTCTATAAAACAATAGGGGCATTATTAACCATAAAGTCATTGCTAGGTAGGACTACAGACAAAGGTAAACAAAACTTTGACAAAAACTTGGAGAAGCTCAAAGGAGCATATTACAAGAAAATTCCACAGCAAAGACTAAATGTGTACTTATATCAAAATAGGCTAAAAATTTTACATAATGTTTTATAATTTTATGCTATGTTAAATGTTTTATAATTTTATGCTATGTTAAATGTTTTATAATTTTATGCTATGCTAATTTTCTGGCATTCGTGAGTATTTTAAAAAAAATTTAATTAAGAAAATTCACCTATGCCCCTAAAAATACACATTTCCAGGTCTAGGAAAACTCTTTCCCTATTTGGATGTATGCTTCTCTGCATAGTTTTTACAGTATTTCTAAATGTCAGTTGAATAATATCTGTATTTTGTTGTCCAACAGATTTGTGCCAGAAGAGAAACTTCTGGAGATAGAGATAGAGCCAGGTATGAGAGATGGACAGGAGTATCCATTTGTTGCTGAAGGTTAGTTTGTCATCCTTTTTGTTTTCTCTAAACAGCCTGTCTTTTTTTTAACAGCTTTTTTTTTTCCCTAAACAGCCTGTCTTTTTTTTTTGTGTCTTTCTTCAGTCTTTTTTGGGCCGGGGGATGGGTTGTATAAAAATTCTTAACATCCATCTTACAAGCCAGTCCAATACTTTTTACCAAGCTTATATCAACTCACTTTTACTGTCTGTCTGTCTGGTCAAAATCTATTGCATGTTATTTTTCCCATTCTCAGATCAAGTTGAAACTTTGCACAATTATTCATTGAGGATGACAAGACATGAATCAATATAAAAAATTATCAATTAGTCGTAGTTAATTAATTTTGTTTTATATGGAAAATGTACCAAGCTAATGGGAGATAAGCCTTGTAATAATATGGAAAATGTACCAAGTTAATGGGAGATAAGCCTTGCAATAATGTGAGAAATATGGCAGCGAATGAATGGCACTACTTTTGTCGTCCTCATATCAGGGTTCCTACGCGGTCTAGAAAGTCTGGAATTTCAAAAATAATATTTCAGACCTGGAAAAGTCTGGAAAATCGCTACTTTTCTAGGCAATTTTTTTTAAATGTCTGGGAAAAGTCTGGAATTTGAAAGGCAAAAAATCAGGTCATAAAAAATGTGGACGTGGACATTTTTGTTTATTCCATCGCCATAACGCTAGACGGGTAGATCCAGGTCTAGTAAATCTAGTTGGACATAGAGGCATCTATTATTAGATCTTTATATGTCATGGGTGAAAACACGTGCAATCAATGCTTTGTCTGCGAAATGCCAGCTAATTTCATTTTTGAAAATAAAACAACGGGTTGTTTTAGTCTATTGCAGAACACGCCCGTGGTCAATCAGACTTTCTATAACCACAGCTAAGGAAGCTTTAATTAATTTTAAAACAGACTTTCACTACATCTAATCTAGATTTAGGCCTACATTAATATAGTTCTAGATCTAGTATTCTATACAAAAAACAATGTAAAAAAAAAAATAGGTGCCGGTACTCAGTGATGGATTGCTTAACTATTAACTACTAGTAAATTAATAATAAACGTTAAAATACAAGAAAAGTAACAATTTTCCCCACATTGCATACAGTCACAAAAAAAGCACTGGATCTAAGTGTGTAATAGTATCTGTACCGAATCTAGAACTAATATAGACACTTGAATTTGTTAGCGCGTGTCGGGAAGTTTTTTTTCTTTCTGGTTATCATAAAAGTTTAGAAACACAGTCTTTTCTTGAGTAGACAGATACATTTTATTTCTGTCTTTAGTTAGGTTGTAACATGATGAGAATTTTGATATTTTCTCCATAAAAAAATTTATTTTTTTTTTCTTACATGCATACATTTTTTTTTTTCATTTAAAAAAATTAGTTTTCTTATTCCCAAAACTAAGACTAACTCTTCCAAGTTCTTTTTCCACATCTTCATTCATGTGTTTCAGGTGAGCCTCACACAGATGGTGAACCAGGAGATTTGCGGTTTAGGATACGACAAGTCAAGTGAGTTTTACTTTGCATTATTTTTGTTGGGGTAGAGGGGTGAAGTGCTTGAGGAGATTGAGTCTGAATCCTGGTCAGTGGTGGGAATCTAAATACTTTTATAACATAATGTGTCCCACAGTTTGTGTAATACCAGATCTTTTGAACTAAAGCAAATACAACCAGACCACTTAAACGATGGCCTCTGCAACAAGTGACCTTAGCATCACATGGCCCACAGACGGGTGAACAATTGGCTTATCATTGCACACCATCACATAAACTAATCCAACGAGGTCAATGATTGTTATGGATTCTTTTGATCATTGTACCTTTTAACATCATTCCTCCATATTTTTGTCTTAATTTACATGTTAAAAAAAAATCAAGGCTCCATGCAATTTACATGTAGGACTTACGTATCTTAATATGGACAGTCTATCTACAAACAATAATATAGATATGAAAGGAAACTATCTCACAATCCATGCTTTCAAACAAAAGATTTTTTTTAGTAGTGCAGTGATGCCCATACTACCAGCATTTCCATCCACAAGTTATAGAAGAAACCTCAGCATTTATTCATTTTGAGCTTTTTTTATTTTAGGAATCCTTGAGCCATAGGCCTCTTTTCTTTTTCTTGACTCTTTTTTGGGGGTTTCTTTTACCTCTTTTTTGGGGGATTCTTTCACCTCTTTTTTGGGCTTCATGCTCAGTTAAGTTGCACTCCATCTTTTTTTTTCTTTACGAAATCTCAGCATTTGTGCTTTTCATTATGGGTATCTGCTATCTTTAATTAATGAAGAAGCATTTGTTCTTTTCATTGTTAATTTATGTGGCTCCAAGTAGAAAAATGTTTGGTACCACTTTTGTAGAATAATAGCTTCCGAAAATTTTCCATAGGAAATTTTTATTTTAAATCCAAATTTTTTTTTAATTCTCGTGCTATGAAAGTTAATGCTTGAATGCTGAACCTAATTCTGGAGACACAAGATGTAATAAAATGAGTTATTCCTTTAGGAGCGTGTAGTATTTCTTGCAGTTTTACAGTTGTCTGTGAACAAGTTATGTCCCCTGATAATACCATTGTGTTCTCAGTCTATAAATGTGACAGTTCAGACAATAAAAAAACTATAAAGAGGCATTTCTTGTGTATACCTTTCCAGGCATGCCAGATTTGAAAGAAGGGGAGACGACTTGTACACCAATGTCACAGTAACCTTGGCAGATGCTCTGACGGGATTTGAAATGGATATTAAACACTTGGATGGACATAAGGTAGCCTATAGAGAGTAATGTTTGTGTTACCTTCAATGTAGCTGAAATGTAGCTGTTACGTGCGCAGCTTAGTGTGAATGTGAAAGGTAGCAAATATGTGTTGAAAGAGGAAGAAAGAAAGGGGAGAAATAATGGAGCACTGTGAACGAAGGTATTATTGAGATTATTATTCATGGAACAGGATCAAAGTTCTCATAATCTCTAGTTGTTGTTCTGTGTTGGTGTATTATTAGAAGATTCTCATCTGCTTGTAACATTAGCATTCCATATTTTTCAGCCTTTTATGACATTAACAATTTTTATGGCTCATTTTTAACGCATTCACTCTTATTTTAGGTTTTAGTCATGTTTAACTTCTTATCAAAGAGAAATTATCCCTAAAAAACAATACAAAAAGTCTAGTTTAAAATACGAATACTTTATTTAACTTATGAATAGAACAAAAGCCTTATGAACACTCAATATCTTTGTCTAGCCTAATACACTGTGGCAATGGCACTTTCCTTTTAAAAATTTCAATTAGAAATAATGAAAATAAACATACTGTAGCGTAGACTAGCTAAGTTTATTTTTAGTTCTCTGCAACCATCTCCATCATAACGAGCTCTGGCGGCAAGTCTCTTGGAAGAGATCACATTTAATGACCATAAAAGGGAGCAAAGATCTAGACGTAGTGGTGTGATAGGTGTGGCTTATTTGCTGAGAGACAAAGAAAAGTCAGTTGTCGAAAGAATCTGGTCGAGTTAAGTTGTAGTTGTTGAGTTGTAGAATCAGTACCATCTGTATATCTAGTTTTTGTTATGAGCTTGAATGAAGAGAGTAAACTTGTTTAATTTTATCCTACATTGTGTATTTTTATTCAAGTGATTCTAAGTTCCAGAATTAAAGCTATGTATTTATTGTTGAAGGATCTTCATTGTTTGAATTAATAATTGCATTTGAAGATGAAGATTCTGTTTAGTAATTGATTCAAATAGAAATCTACATTAAATTTTTACTTAAAAAACAAAAAGCATTGTCTGATCAACACAATCTTATGGTAACATCAACATATCTTAACATTTACTTGGCATAAATTACACTTTTTATCCAAAAGTTAAAAAAAAAACCTGCAGGTAACTTCATACCGGTATCGTTTTTTACACCATCAGGGCTAACTGTAAACACCTCATTCTATTACAATAGGAGCGGATGTGATCAAATGGTTCGGAAAGATTGATGTTGCCAGCAATAACTTATTTCAAAAACATTATTTGTTTCTTTCTTCTTTTTTTTTTTTAAGATTTATACATTTTGACTTGGTTGAAATAAAAACTAGAAACATTTGATTTTGTGTTTTTAGATTTTGTTTGTTCTTGATCAAGGATTGAATTTCCTTCTCTTAGTAAACAATTAGTGTTTTTTTTTTCTGTGCTGACCCAAGTCTCATGGTTTCTCATATTATATACATATCTGCCTTCCATGTTCTTGAATTTCAAACAATGTGTATGTCTCTACAGGTGCATATAGTCAGAGACAAGATCACGTGGCCAGGTGCCAGGATGAGAAAGCCCAACGAGGGCATGCCAAACTATGAGAACAACAATGTCAAGGGCTCCATGTACATTACATTTGATATCGACTTCCCTAAAGGGGGTTTCTCAGAGGAAGATAAAGAAGGTAACTTTTTGTTTTTCCCACCTTTCCCAATGTTGGTTGGACCTTTGTATACACAAAATCTACTAGATCTATGGGGCTGCACTAGTGATCTGCTGATCAGGTGTCTCCATTCCTTTTTCTCCTTATCCCTTGTTTATCAAGCATCGTTTGTGTGGCATTTTACAACTCCAGAGGTGATCTTTTCTTGTTGAAACGTCTTCTAGTGGCTAAAGAACCAATCTTAGAGACACATAAAATCACCAATCACTACTCCTCTTAATGATGTTTTTGACTTCATGTGTTCTTTTTTTTTTTCCTGGTACTGTTACTTACAGAAACTTAAGCAGGACCAGAAGCCCTGAATGAGTGACATTTGTGTGGCCCAACATATTTGTAGGACTGGATGTTGTTTATGAAGCCCCCCCTTCTCCTCAGGCACTGGCATTTCCTATTGAAATATCTCCAGATATTGATGTCCTGGCATAACCTTACAAAGCCACTGAGTAATATAAGTACTGGTCACAAACGAGAAAAGATTCTTTATTAACCTCTCTGGTAAATATATGACTTCAGGCATGGGGGAAAAACTTGAATCATTTCATTTGAACAAAATTCACAGCTGGGGCTGTCCATGAAGTTTTTCCTCATTGTACCAAATCCATCGAGGCTCTTAAAACAGCTTTAAACTAGGATAGGCAGTTCACATTAACAGATGCTAGCGATTCTTTCTCAGGGCTAATTTTATATACCCTTTTATAGATGTTTCTAGAAGCTTTTAACAATAAACTTGATAAAAAATACCCTTTAAAATAGATGCATCTATGTACCAGCCTAAAGTAAGAAATTCTGAAAATGGTTATATTTTGTTTTGTATTTTTGTCCTTTTGATAACTGTGTTTGTCATGTCTCCATTATTTTCATCATTTTAATTACTTATTCAGAATGTAATATTTAAACTAACAACTTTTAGAAAATTAAATAAATGTAATATTCGACTTCTTTTAATTGGTTCAATCACTGTGGATTTTAAAATGTTTCTTATAAACATGTGTAAATATTTTTTAAATATTTTTTTCCAGGAATCAAAAAGATATTGAAACAAGAAAGTAAACAGCATGTATACAATGGACTCCAAGGGTTTTGATCCATTCCCCCTTGGTAGTAGGTTAAGTTTAATTGTATATAATTATAGAGAGAAACTTCACCTGGAGAATATGTTGTTGTTTTTTTTTGAGTGTCTATTTTTACCATTTTATGAAATTATCATTTCATTTTTTTTTGTTTTTGAATTTTTAATTAAAATATGTTTTGGCAAAGGTATATGCATGCAGTGAGTAAATTGTAGTATTTAAATACTATCCTGGAATAGGGTTACGAGGAGAGTGAATGAGTACGATTTAATTACTGATGGCACTGCTGCATTAGCCGGACTAATCTGACACCTTGTGATACCATGAATGTCTGTCTGGGATGGTGTTAGATGCGTGTGTGTTCGTCATTTTGTTTTATTTCCCCTGTTAATGTTTAAATGTGTGAAAAGGAAAGAGAAAAAAAAAAAATAGCTGTATTTATGAAGTTTCTATTTGAATCTGAATGTTGACGTTAGCTTGAATGTCTGTCTGTCTGTCTGCTTAGTCTGTGGTTTTTCACATATGCACTCTGCGTGTTTCGTAATCCTTTATGGAGGTGCCAAATTTATTTTTTAAATTTATTTTTCATTCAAATTTTTTTTGTTTAAAACTTGGTAGGTTTGTTCAAAATAAAAGCTGAAGAGACTATCACAAAACAAGCAACTCAATTGATAAAGAGTTCTGTGCATGTGAATAGAATGTAAATGAAAACCACTGGAATCATTTTTTATGACTGAGGTGTAAAGAAATAAATTGCTATTACAAAGTTGTATTTTTTTTTTAACCCCTCCACAAATTCCAAGTGCATGGCTTTGTCAAAGTCTAGAAGACGATGCAAGAAATTGAACTTGTAGAAATGATTCATTCATTGTTTTTTTTTTTATTTTATTTTAACTTGGGTGAACTGTTTGTCCTTATACTTGGTTACAGAATTATTTGAAGAAAAAATAGCTGACGACTAGTGATATAGATAGTACACACTGATACAGAATTCTCAGAAGTTTTGCGTGACTTTTATTCTGATTCAAATTTTTGTACCAAAATATATGGCTGCCTGGTCATATGGTATGCACTCTTGATTGTAGTCTCAATCCTAGCCTGCTGCCATCCCCTGCCATCCTGCTGGATGTTTGGGCTAGGATTCTGAAGGACCATATGAATCATGTAAAACATACAGATACAAATAATTCCACCTGTTTTACTACCAGTTGCAAGGCTCAAGTACTAATAAAGTTGTGTCCCCTTGTTGTTTTTTTAAGGAGCTCTGTAATTATTAAGTTGTGTCCCCTTATTTTTTTTAAAACGATGTCTGTAATAAGAACAATTTTGCTTTGGTTTAGCTTCCCCCACCCCCCTCCCATGTTTACTCTCTCCCTGAAGACAATAAACTTTAAGAAAACCTGGAGTACCAAGTTCAATCAAGATATGTTTGGGTTAAGCAGCACCTGTCAGCCGCAGTCAAAGAAAGAAGATCTAACACTCAACAAATTAGGCTTAAGATCTAATCTGTTGTGTTTTTTTTTCCTCGCACTAATTTATTTTGTTGTAAGCAGAAGATATCTTCTTATGTGTATTCATTTCTTGTGGGGGGGGGGGGGGGGGATAGAAATGTGTTTAGAAATAAAATGCTGACTGTAGGAAAAAAAACTTAGTTGAAATCCCTAGATTTGGAGATATGGAATGGCCTGTTTCTCAACACATTACTCAGATGTAGTAGGCGATAACAGCACTACTTATTGGTGTCAGTATTGCTTGACTAGTGACCAAAATGTGTTGTTTTTGAAGATTCAGCTAATTCTTAATATTGAGTTAGAGGGTAGTAATTATTCTGGTTTACCTGGCAAGGTGTTGGTTCATTGTCCTGGTGTACCTGGCAAGGTGTTGGTTCAATGTCCTGATTTCCATCGGTTCATCTCGGGGCTTCTTGTTTCTACCTGTGTCCCCTTGACAAGTTTGATAATGACATGTCTCCCTGAGAATGGGATTGTGGAAATGTTCAAGCTGTGTCTAGATAAAGTGACAGCTGTAATTACAGAAACCACCGTTTCATCCCGTGGTAAATAACTTATGGACGCGATTGATGGGTGAAACACAACTGTTCAGTGTTGGATTCCTGCTTAGAGTCCTGAGACATTTGATTTTAAATTGTGTTTTGCAGTCTATCAGTTCTTAATGAGTACCGGTACATATACTCTTTTTAGTCCAATCTTGTTAGGTACTCCAGTCAGTCCAATCTTGTTAGGTACTCCACAGTCTGTCCAGACTTGATGGGTACTCCAGTCAGTCCAAAATCTTGATAGGTACTCCAATTAGTCCATCAGTCCAATCTTGATAGGTACTCCAGTCAGTCCATCTTGATAGGTACTCCGGTTAGTTCGGTCTTGATAGGTACTCCAGTCAGTCCATCTTGATAGGTACTCCAGTCAGTCCAATCTTGTTAGGTACTCCAGTCAGTCCAATCTTGATAGGTACTCCTGTTAGTTCATCTTGATAGGTACTCTGGTTAGTTTGGTCTTGATTGGTACTCCGGTTAGTTTGGTCTTGATAGGTACTCCGGTTAGTTTGGTCTTGATAGGTACTCTGGTAAATTTGGTCTTGATGGGTAATCTGGTTAGTTCTGTCTTGATTGGTACTCCGGTTAGTTTGGTCTTGATAGGTACTCTGGTTAGTTCGGTCTTGATAGGTACTCCGGTTAGTTTGGTCTTGATAGGTACTCCGGTTAGTTTGGTCTTGATAGGTATTCCGGTTAGTTCGGTCTTGATAGGTACTCCAGTCAGTCCATCTTGATAGGTACTCTGGTTAGTTCGGTCTTGATAGGTACTCCAGTCAGTCCAATATTGATAGGTACTACAGTCAGTCCAATCTTGTTAGGTACTCCAGTCAGTCCATCTTGATAGGTACTCCGGTTAGTTCGGTCTTGATAGTACCCTTTTTGAGTCTATCTAGTCTTGATAGTTCTT
This sequence comes from Biomphalaria glabrata, assembly GCF_947242115.1. Taxonomy (NCBI): domain Eukaryota; kingdom Metazoa; phylum Mollusca; class Gastropoda; family Planorbidae; genus Biomphalaria; species Biomphalaria glabrata. The sequence goes on along the minus strand of NC_074726.1, from coordinate 24,575,179 downwards.
GTGAGTCACTTCAGTCTTGGTATGAAACTGAGTCAGATCAGTTCTAATGAGCATCCCTTGGAAAGAATGAAATGGGTTTAGGCCTTGCACTGGCCACGTGATACACTCGTTAACCACTAGCCGTAGAAACACGTGAACTCTTCTTCTCCTGGCATAAGTTGCAGACGACAGCTACCCATTACATTTCCCATAGAGACCAGTTGCTATTATATTTAAATATTGAATTGGAGATATTGAGTTTCCTATATTCGTGAATCACTCTAAGTGTTGTGTGTGTTTCTATCGATTGTCTTTATAAGACTTTAAAACTTACACAGAACGAAGTCTTCATTTTCAGATCATTTCTCATTGCTTCCTTCATGTACGAATGTAGAAGGGACCCGGGGGGAAGGATGTTACTTTATCTGTATGACTATGATTGTTATCTATTCACATGTGACACACGTTTTCATTCTTAGGACAATTTGTTTTTCTTCCAATTGTTCAATAAAATCTATTCTACAAATAGTTCGTTTCATTTCATGTTACTTTTTACAAAACCTCTATTCAAGTCAGAATTTTATGGAACCTGGATCCAGCAGAAACCTGGACAGCTGATCTCAAAAACGATTGTAACGATTTTCCTAGAAATTTAACAGTTTATGTATATCGCTGAGAAGATATTAACTACCGGTATATCGTTGACCACACGGGGGGGGGGGTACTCTAGTTTGACCGTTATAATTTTTTAAAGTAAAAAGAAATAATTGTAAATTTGGCTGGATACTATATGTAGGTCTAGAGCTAACAAGGCGTAGTCAGCCGTTTTACCGTAATTATGCTTAAAAATTGAGTAAATTAAATTTTTTTTGCTTGAAGTTTAGGAGCGTTGCTTATATTTTTATGTAAATCAAATATAGATTATATCTAGAAGAAGATGTAGACTAGATCTTTACAATTATAAATCTGAACGTTTGGTGAAATTTTTTTTTAGCTCATGAGTTCGATACAATTATTTTATTTTATTATATTTGAAGTTTAATAATGGGGGTATTGTGTTTTAAAAAAATATTTTCTAAAAATGTTTTTTTTTTTTTTGTGGATGATAGATTTACAAGGAACTAAAAATAGCTCCAGATTTAAAAATAGCTCCAGATTGACAACACTTGAAAAAAAAAAAGGGTCAGCGTGGGATTCTAGTTTTTAGTGAATCTCCCAAATAAATCTATCCGGAAGAAAGTCTTTGTGAGGAGCATGCGAGCTTTTATATAAGATTTTTATTTACAAAGCTTATATTTACTCAATGCGTCTGTCTGTCTGTCTGGTACAAATTTTGTAAGCGCGTTTTTCTCCCACTTCCCATTCTCGAATCAAGTTGAAATTGTGCATACATTATTCACAGTCGATGACAAAACATGAATGAAAAAAAAAAATTAACCAAATAGTGGTAATCAAATAATTTTGTTTTATACTGAAAAAGGGGCCTAAACCTCGCAGTAATTAGATATGATTGTGCGGTTTTCCCCACTGTATTAGGTTTTTTGAAAGTATTTTTTTTTTTATTGAGACGAGAACACTCGCAGGATTGTAGTTCATGAGACTTTGATCTCTAAACCATTGAGCTAACTGACGGAAACCCCCCATTCTGCTCGGCAATGGGTTAAAACCAAAAGTAGGTTTTGAATTACTGGCTGCAAAAGTCATTCCAATTTAAAAATACATTCTTGATTTAACCGATGAAAATATCAGTAGAAGTCCTCCATGTCAGTAGTCAAGCCTCTAGTCTGCACGTACTATTGCGTCACATTCCTGTGTTATATCTACAGCGTTGTCGCTTCTGATCACTATCTCACCCCCTCTCTCCCACCTCTAAAACACTCACTTCCTTGTGACCTATTAGGATCAGGTCGTCCCGACCCGCGTCAGAGTGCTTGGAAATCCCTCCACTTTTGGACCCATCCTTCCTTTAGTACTCGGCAATGTCCTAGATGTCACCCAGTAACCAATCAGATGTGACCCAGTTATCACCCCCCCACCCAAGCACGTGCTCAAACAGAAGCGTGTCGACGTGAGTGTCGGCCTGGTTGGAACTGGTTTGGATAGTGACCTGTAACAGTACTTCTTATGTTTAGGGCTACAGGCCTATGCTATTTTCTGGCGTACTTATTTTGTAGGCTTACAACTAAACCAGTGATGCCCAACCTAATTCGACCTGCGGGCCAATTAAATTCCTGACCCTCGTGTCGCGGGCCACATGAGCGAACACGGCAAACAGGAACAACATCGAAAAGAAATGACCTAAAACAATTTTAATAAAAACCTGTGGATCTAGTACTTACTACTTATTTACTTACATTAATTAATGGCATATGACCTAAAACAATTTTAATAAAAACCTGTGGATCTAGTACTTACTAGCCTACTTATTTACTTACATTAATTAATGGCATATGACCTAAAACAATTTTAATAAAAACCTGTGGATCTAGTACTTACTACTTATTTACTTACATTAATTAATGGCACATCTGAAAGATTTCTTTTTTTTTTAACGCGTCAGAAAATTGATTCATTTCTCTACTTAAAATGTGAGCAAAAATATAGCTAGCTAGCCAACAACTAATGTTCTTGTCTCGATCCTCCAATGTCTAAACGTAGTTTAGAAAACTTTTTATTCGCGGCTCAAACCAAGAAAGCCGTCATATTTGTTGTATAATGCCGTTTATAATTGTTGTTGTTTAAAAAAAAAAACAGCCACAATTTCTTTACAAATCTGTATTCAATATGTTGGCTTATTATCATGTTCCCGGTAGATTCTAAATGCCACACGTAGTTTCTTCAACTCTCCCATTTCATAAACATACAAATGTTAAAGGTCATGGTACCAATCCATCAGAGGGCCCTAACTTAGCTAGAATACATTTTTCAAAAAAAAAATTTTTTGAAAAAAAAAAAAGGGGGGGGGGGATTTTCTACTCTTTGTGCCGACGTTACAGCCTACCAGATAGAACCACGCGTGGATGTGGCCGGCGGACCGGATTTTGGGCATCACTGAGTTAGACTATTTATTTATTGTAAACATAAGTTGTAACGGCATTATCTGTGGAAAGAAAGAAAAGCAATACCTACGCCAAACGAGCCAATCACTAATAAGGTAAATACAACGGAACTGTAAAGCTAGCAAGTTGGAGATTTGAAAAAAACAAAACGCACTTATTTTGTTTGAATCGAATTTATTGTGAGTGCTTGGCTTCCGAGGTCCTGGGTTCCAACCTCTGTGGGGGCTGGGATTTTGAATTTCGAGATCTTTAGGATGCCTCTTAGTCCACCCAACTCTAATGGGTTCCTGAGATAAGTTGGAGAAAGTAAAGGCGGTTGGTCGTTGTGCTGGCCACTTGAGATCTAATATTAAATTTGGTCTGGAGGTCTAGACAATCTTAATGTTGAACATGTGCAGGCAGGATTCGAACACGGGACTTCTGGTTCCAAGTGCTTTACCCCTCATCCACAGCATCTCCATATATTTATTTAGCGTTTTATGTCTAGATCTAGAAATAGATCTAAATCTGAATCTAGAATTATATCTAAGTCTAGATCTAGGTCTAGATCTAGATCTAAGTCTAGATCTAGATCTGAAATCGATATCGAATCTTGATATAGCCTAGAATCTACTAGTCTATATCTAGACTAGAACTCGTATGACTTTAGTCTTATTTAGACAGTAAAGTTAAAACTGCGCGCTATAAAAGTAGTTCGTTATTTTTTAAACTTATAACTAAAACGAAGTTGGTATCAAAATTCTTTTTTAAAACCAACATTTGAATCAGTATTCTATTCCATGAGTTATTTAATAAATGGAAAATCTATTTTATAATGATCCATTGATATGTTTTCCATTGTGACCTTTGATGCAAATTTTGTGTACCAATGCGCGAATCTATGAATGAAGCTTGATCTATAAATGAAGAAGTCTGTGTCCTTTTTAAGAGTACCACTTTCCCTGAAGTTTTTTAATGAAAAGTGGTGTATTGTTTGAAAAATCTGCTTGCATAGATAATTTTAAAAATTAGATGGTTCACTTTCGGAAAAGAAAAAAATAGCCTTTGCATCAGAACTTTGAATGATCTAAAATATCATGATGTCCGATTTTCATTTTCTATTCTAGTTCTGAGATCTAAACGGGACGGACGGACAGTCAGGCCACACAAAACTAATAGCGTTTTTTTCCCCTTTTGGGGGCCGCTAAAAAATAGACGTGCAGAAACATTTTGCGTTCCGTCTTCTAAGTCTGAACCTATAGACCTATTACCAAATTAGAATCTTTTAATTTTGCCTCATTAGGTTCAAAGAAAACGGAACACTATGATGTAATAAATTAGTAAAGGAGGAAATGTCTGTAAAAAAAAAACAACAACTTTTTTTCTACTTGCTCAGTTCAAAACTTTCGAAAATCTCCATTTAGAATTTTAGAATGTGTCTATATATTCCCTTTAGACCAATGTTGTCCAAAGTACGAACCACGGGTCCAATCCGGCCCTCGACGCAGTGCTATACGGACACCTCAATACTCCTGCTCATAGTGAGTAATGAAGCCGCCTAGGGTCAGTTCCATTAGACCATTAAACTTCTGCGGGGGTGCGGCACGTGACACGTGTGTGGAAAATGTATTCGTACCAGAGACCAAAACACATTTGAGCAATACTGACTGACGTGGTCCAAAACACGCTTTAGCACCACTTACTGTGATTTGATCATAAACACGTTTGAGAACCACTGACTTAGACTTGGTCCAAAACACGTTTGAGCAACACTGACTTGGAATAGGTCCAAAACGCATTTGAGCGCCACTGACTGACTTGGTCAAAAACACATGTTAGTACCTCTAACTTTGACTTGGCCCAAAACACGCTTAAGAACCTCTGACTAGGACTTGATCCAAAACAGGTTTGAACACTCTAGCACTGTTTTCGACGGTCGTTGACTTGTATCACCAAACTGCTGGTAGGCAACTTAACCACTGTATGCGTATTATATTTTAATTTGTATAACCTGTTGAAACTTGAATAACTTCTTTATGAAAAAAACTAAATCTGGAACATTTATCACATTCAATACATTCACATTTTATTACATTTTCTTACCCTCTCTATTTTCTTCTCTCTCTCTTACTAGATCTCTCTCTCTCTCTCTCTCTCTCTCTTTATCCATGTCACTCTCCGCCTCTACATCCATTTATTACTCCTTCGCCTCTTTCTCTCGCACGCTCCTCCTGTCAATTTCAATTCCTCTCGTTCTATAACCAAACATGGGAGAGGTAGAGGTCTAACGTCAACGCTGTCACCTCGTCCATAACCTGGGACATCCATCTCCCGAAGGTCATAATTATTATGTAAGTATGTCATAGTCTGCTCGTTTCCTTTTGTTCGCCACATCTGCTTTGTCCAAGATAGAAGAGAGAGAGATGGAGAGAAAGGAGAGTGAGTGAGGTCATTCGCTAGACCCGGGCCCATGCCTTCACTAAGAGTGCTAGACACTTATGCTACATTAATATACTGAGGACTGGATGAACTCATTTGCTAAATTTAGACTACAGTCATCCCAAACAGGCACGCGAGGTTTTTGAAGTGTGAGCGCCTGGCATGGGCTGCAGGTCACGTGATGCACAGATATCGTTTAGTTCGATGACCCGAAACAAAAAAATACTTAAAACAGCGAGGCCCAAACTAAGGCATGCGGGTCATATCTGGCCAGTGCCATCTGGACCCTCAAAAATCACTGCCCGCGTTCCTTAACGGAGCCGCATAAGTTTAAATTCCATTGGATTCAATTATGTTATATAATGGTTCAGCCAACGATATGTATTGTGGACTTGGAAATACCAGTTTCAAAACAAATATAAATGTCAAAACATTTAATAGTTGAAAGAAATTATCAAAGATAATAAACAGATTTCCTGAACTCGATCTGTTTTTTTATTTGTTTCTTGATCTGTTACTTGATAGATGATTAGGAAGTCTCTCAGACATGCTATAACCGGCACTATTACATAGGTCCTGAGTTCAAACCTTCCCGACGTCATCTCTTCTGTCTTACAGAAGTTGTTTTTTTCCTTTTCCCTTAGCCTGTTGGACCGTCGGGGCACCATGCAAGATTTGTAGACCGTCTTTCTCCATTCCTCTTTGTCTTTTGCCATAAAAACTATTTCAATGGCAGGCCCGTCCATTTTTTTAATGTTGTCTTTCCATCGCTTTCTCTGTCCGCCTCTTCTTTTTTTTCTGGTACTGTTCCCTGAAGGAAGGTCTTTGCAAGCCCCGAAGACCTTGTTTATGGCCATAGATTTTTAGCTTGCGTTGTTTTTTTTTACGATAGTTAGCAGGTCATCAAGGGGTCCAATCGCTGCAGCAATACTGTCTTTAATCCCTTGCTAGGATCCTCCTCTCTAGCTCACTAGTTTTAGATTAGAATATGCATTATCTGGATAATCGCCCCTTCTAAAGAAACTGAAGCATTCAAGACAATTTCAACGTTTGGCAAGAATCCGACTATTGGTGTGGCCTCCTAAAAAGAGACTCCTCTGCACATAAATAAATGCATACATCTACCCACATTGATCTACATATTAAGACACACGCGCACGCACACACTTTGTACGAAGGGACCTACAAAAGTGACGACATCTGCACACAGCTAAAGAAATCAAGGCAGAAATACCGGCCCTGCACCGGACGACCCTGCGGTTGCGTGCCATTCTTGTTCAGCCCTCTTCCCCCCCCCCCACCCGCCCTCCACCACCGTGCACTGCACACGCACTTTCCCCAACCTGGTACATACCTACGTAACATAACGACACACACACAAGCGCCATCATAAACATTCACGCGTATAAGTAACAATAGTTTACATCGGCACATGTTGCTTTCGGTAAAAATGGAATTTTTTTTTCTATTCGTAAAAAAAGTGAGAGAATTTGGGGCGGGGGGGGGGGGGGGTTAAGGACAAAAAAAAAAGGGGGGGGGGAGAGAGAACAACAGGGACATTGAAATCGACCAAGAAAAAATTGCAAAAAGACTGCGTGGGTGGAGGAAAAGGAGAACACATGGGGGGGGGGGGTGCATTACGTACCGAACGACCTCTGATGAAAGTTGCTTTCCTGTTGATCATATCTGTTGTAATTAGATGTACTCACAGCGCTGTGATCAGTCACGTGTGCTTCAGTGCGTAGCATACAAAAAAAAATATTTAAAAAATTAACATCACTTTCATTATGTTTCAGTCTAGATTGGATGCGCTGCTAGATCGACGTAAATTCCAAGCACTTCTGTAACTTGCACTACGGTAGGATTCAAGGCAGCTAACACATCACTGCTAGGTTCTGTTCACGTGACCAGGTCAACCAATCCAATGTGATCGTACCCCTGAGAAGAATTCCTAATCCAAGCGTTCAGTACAATGGGGCAAAATACAAACAAGTCGAAATACCTAGATCTAGGTTTTATAATCTGATGTAGTTTGTATGTTACTTTATGGAAGAAAGTGAACGGTGCACGATAAATTTATTTATGTTGGCAACTTGGCAGGGCATTGCTGTTTCCTGTCTTTTTTTTTTCCTTGGCCTGGAATTGAGTTCATCATCAGGGTCAAGGCTGGGGTTTAAAAGCGGTCCTGAGACTTCATATTCTCCACTTTGGTTAGAGTCCAGTTGTGGTCGACCTTTGACTAACAGGAAGGATTTTACCCAGAGGCCAGGAATACGAGATGGACTCTCTACCGATCCTTCTGTCCGGATGTTCCCAATCAACTAGATGATCCGTTGACATGAGGCACGACTCCTTTGAGCAAACGCTATGGGCTCTTCCTTCACATGCGAGGTAGAAGGCCGAGCGTACGGTGAAGTTATCCGTATTCCTATAATTATCGCGCTAAGTCGGACACTTATCCCTCATGGGAGACGACCGCGTGTTAAAGGCGATCTTCTTCGGCGAACTTAAAGGAGGACGGCGTAACAGAGGAGCCCCCCCCCCCCCGCACCTAGAAGTGCTATAAAGATCAACTCGGGCGCCATTTTGCCCCGACTGGAATAGAGGAAATTAGCTGGCAGCAGGATGAGGTCTGAAAGAGACAGTTGGAGAGCTCTCACAAAGGCTATGGGATAAACATTTGAGACCCAAAGAAAAGTTCTCAGACGAAGAGAAAACTAAAATAGACCTCCGGTGGTCAACGCCTTTGTCTGCACAAGATGTGGAAAACTATTTAGGTCGCAAATGGGTTTTGCGTAGTCATGTGAAACACTGCACTCCTCCTTAATCTTTGGAGTCAAAGACATTGCCATCACCACCACCATCCGTTGGAGTGCCATCACCACCATCATCCGTTGGAGTGCCATCACCACCATCATCCGTTGGAGTGCCATTACCACCATCATCCGTTGGAGTGCCATCACCACCATCATCCTTTGGAGTGCCATCACCACCATCATCCGTTGGAGTGCCATCACCACCATCATCCCTTGGAGTGCCATCACCACCATCATCCGTTGGAGTGCCATCACCACCATCATCCGTTGGAGTGCCATCACCACCATCATCCGTTGGAGTGCCATTACCACCATCATCCGTTGGAGTGCCATCACCACCATCATCCGTTGGAGTGCCATCACCACCATCATCCGTTGGAGTGCCATCACCACCATCATCCGTTGGAGTGCCATCACCACCATCATCCGTTGGAGTGCCATCACCACCATCATCCGTTGGAGTGCCATCACCACCAGTTAGCCTATCCGTCTCTCCTGACGAACGTAGGTGTCACGATAAGACATGGACTCTACCCCCAGCATCTCCTTCAACACACACAACTCTGCGGCACTTAAACCATACTTCAAAGTGACCCTAATAACGAGTTTTCGCAATGTTAAACATGAAGGTAAATTTGGGGTTTGAATGTTTGTGTTCATACTGAGCTCGTTGCATCTCGACGTTTCGATCATAATTGTTTTAAAAAATATAAAACATTGTTAGTTATAGAATTAAAAACAAAACAAGTAAAAATAATACGGTTTGTTTATCGCTTCAATTCAATATCAAATAAATATATAATAAAATAATGCACACGTTACTAGTGCATTGAATTTGAATACATACAAGGATAGTGTCAGCTCGTTATTTTAGATATTATAAATGTCACTGTGGTTATGTTTGATGCTGTGCTATTATTGTCGGTTATCAATGTAGGCGTGGTGGTGACATTGGGTTCCGGTTATAAATCACTGAATAATGAAATGACGCTGGGTGTAGCAGACACAAATAAGTTTAATATAACAGCACATGGTGAATACGATATACAATTCGACCCAGGAATGGTCAGTATTAATCCAACAGAAATATCACCAATATAACAACTTAGTAACTATTCTATAACCAACTACTTTAAACATCTAACTCTACTGCTTATATATTAAGTGACTCTATCAAGTGCTTGCTACAAAATCTCTATGTTGACTGACTGCCTTTAACTCTCTGGTTCACCTAAGGTCAAAAGTGTTCACCCTAGGGCAACATGAGTTGTGAATAAGATTCACAATATTGATTTAACATTTACAATATAGAATTAGGGTTTCTACTCTATGGCACCAACTTTGAGGTGGTGACAGATAGAAATTTCTATAAATCAAATAATAACACAAAACAAAAGCGTTATTTAACCTTGGTTAGGCCAACAATAGAATATGCATCCTCTGTTTGGGACCCCTCAACTCAAGAAAATTTTAAGAAACTGGAAAAGACACAAAATAGAGCAGTGAGATTCATAACAAACGAATGGTCACAGTTGACTAGAGTAACACCTTTAGTAAAATCACTAAATTTAGAAAGCCTTCAGGAGAGAAGACTCATAAGTAAAGTAGCGATTATACATAAAACACTGAACTATAATCTTCAAATATAATAAAATGCTCAGAAAGACACAAAGATAAAGGCACATTCCTCGTTCCATATGATAGGACAAATTTGTACAAATACTCCTTCTTCCCTAGTGCTATTAGAGCATGGAATGGGTTGCCTGAGCTTGTAAGGAAAACCAATGACTTGGCAGAATTTAAGTCATTGGTTAACATGCATGACAAGATGTATGACGTGTAGGACGTAATCATCTTCTTATTTAAAGTAACGTCTGTATAATAGACCTATAAGATAAGATAAAGTGTGTATTAACTAGCCACATAAAGGCCGCGGGACACACATTTGAGACCAAAAGAAAAGAAAATGCGCAAAAGACGAAAATTTCAACTCCCAGCGGACAATTGCTTTCTCTGAATCAGCTGTGGAAAAATATGTAGGTCGTTATTGGGTCTGCGTAGTCATGTGAAACACGCATTCACTCTTAATCTGCAAAATCTACGACATTGCCATTAAAAGCCAGTATTTTCAAGTTTGAATTCCAATGTTAACGTTCTTGAATCCAGATTTCTTGTGCCTATTTAAATGTCGTCCTAGGAAATAATGCTATCGTTTTCAAAACAGATTATAGATGTTATAAAAAATACCATGTCTTGACTCGATACGCTTCGACCTGCAATTTTACTCAATCTATCTATTTGAGCGTTTTGGCTAAAGTTAGCTTGGCCGTGACCTCGAAAAATGTACTGATAGATCACATAAGTCAAAGGCCTCTACCTACACTCAGTGACTTAATCCACTGATGGCTGTTGATGGCGCTTGTTGGCACTAAGCATGATGGAAGTGAGCCTAAACGTCTGAACATGAGAGCGCACGTAATGAAGTCTTGTGTTAGGGCTTGGTTAATGTCAATCAACTGAGTCAGGCGTGATTTGTAGGCATGGTCTTGATGGTCCGTGAAAAGTGCATATACACATTGTTTATTGTTGCAATGGCAAAAAAAAAAAAAAACATCTCGAGTCGTTTTCAAGGTCAATCACATATTCCATTCTTATTACAGATTATCATAACGATGGCTGAGCGCTTGGCTCTCCTAACCGGGATCACGGGTTCAAATCCTGGTCAAGACTGGGATTTTTAATTTCGGGATCTTTGGGTACCTCTGAGTCCAACCAGCTCTAGGTACCTGAGATAAGTTGTGGAAAAGTAAATGCGGTTGGTCGTTGTGCTGGCCACATGACGCCCTAGTTAATCGTGGACCATACCAAAAACGATTACTTTGACATCATCTGCCCTATCAATTGCTGGGTCTGAAAGGGGAACTTTACTAGCAGTACACACCGGATACGCCTGTTGACTTATTCCCAGGCTTTATATTGTTATTTGAAGGCCCTAACAACCCTTTTTTTTTCTTTTTTTAAACTTTAATAAACGGGCCAAATTTTAACGATCCACCAAACATACTTTTTTTAGTCCGTGAATTAGTGTATCTGTTACAATGTAATTTCATGGCCTTCTCTCTCTCTCTCTCTCTCTTTCTCTCTGCCCTTCTGTCTGTCTGTCTGTCTCTCTCTAAAATTCTCTCTCTCTCTCTCTCTTTCTCTCTGCCCTTCTGTCTGTCTCTCTCTCTACCCTTCTCTCTCTCTCTCTCTAGCTCTCTGCCCTTCTATCTGCCCTTATCTCTCTCTGCCCTTCTCTCTTCCCCCCTCTCTCTCTCAGCCCTTCTCTCTCTTTCTCTTTTTCGCTATCAGGAAGCCCATTTTGATTTCGTATTACCTGCGCATCGTAAATGCTCCCACTTAGACTTTTGACTTGATTTGGGAAGGCCCGCTCCATAATGCGTCCCTGACACATACACACCCTCATATTTTGGGCCCGTTAATTTTAGTAGCACTTTAACTTATCACTCCCTACATTTATCTTGGATTTTCGTTCTCTAAATAAAATATCGATTGGGTTTTTATTAATTATTATCGTTTAGTTGAGCCCTTTTAAATGTAGCGAAATGACACTAGATCTAGATTTATTTTTCATTGCTATTAGGATGAAGTTGTTTTTTTGTGTTTTTTTTTGTGTTTTTTTTTTGGACAGAGATACAAAGTACCATTCCTTGCTATCTCTCTCTCTCTCTCTCTCTCTCTCTCTCTCTCTCGCTCTCTCTCTCTCTCGCTCTCTCTCTCTCTCGCTCTCTCTCTCTCTCTCTCTCTCTCGCTCTCTCGCTCTCTCTCTTTCTCTCTCGCTCTCTCGCTCTCTCTCTCTCTCTCTCGCTCTCTCGCTCTCTCTCTCTCACTCTCTCTGTCTCGAAAAAAAAAACATCATCTTATTAGATCCTAATTCTTTTAGGATTGGTTTTATTTATTTAGACCGCATCTAAATTAAAATGGCAATGACGCAGAGTATATTAAAAATAAGTAGACTTAGTGAAACGAAAAAATCGAAATCGCTTTAAAAATACGGAATGTGCTATTTTAAAAAAATCTTTATACATGTAGGATATGGCCTTTTTTGCGGAAATACCGAAAATGAAATACAAAGGTTTGATTGAAAGTTTGCGTTTTTTCGCAATCGTCAAATCCGGTTCTTAGTGAGCACCAAGGCGGTAAAAGGAACCTGTTACGAAATTTCATGCGGATCTGTGCGACAGTTTAAGAGATCTCTTGATCAATGAGTCAGTGGTATTTTACAAATATATAATAGAGATGGTGGAATAATGAACTAGCTCTAACTTTTTGGTGCATCCGCTGGACAGACTAAAGTGTTGATAAGCTACGTGTTTTTTAAAGGGAAATAATCATTTGTGTGCATCTTTTAGCACGGTATGTCATTTTGTAAATAGTTGAGTTGGCAACAGGGAAGTTCAATGTAGTGCCCTTGACATTGTTTGGTTTATCGTGAAAAACTCCAACATACAGATGAAGGGTAACTTGACGCGAGTTTGATGTATAGTCTTACCAGGTGTAATTTATTGCCCTGTCTTACCAGATTTAATGTATTGCCCTGTCTTATCAGATTTAATGTATTGCCCTGTCTTACCAGATTTGATGTATTGCCCTGTCTTACCAAATTTAATGTATTTCCATCGTCTTACCAGATTTACTGTATTGCCTTGTCTTAACAGATTTAATGTATTGCCTTGTCTTACTGGATGTAATGTATTGTCCTGTCTTAACAGATTTAATGTATTGCCTTGTCTTAACAGATTTAATGTATTGCCTTGTCTTACTGGATGTAATATATTGTCCTGTCTTACCATATTTAATGTATTGCCTTGTCTTACCAGATTTAATGTATTGCCCTGTCTTACCATATTTAATGTATTGCCCTGTCTTAACAGATTTAATGTATTGCCTTGTCTTACTGGATGTAATGTATTGTCCTGTCTTACCATATTTAATGTATTGCCTTGTCTTACCAGATTTAATGTATTGCCCTGTCTTACCAGATTTAATGTATTGCCCTGTCTTACCAGATTTAATGTATTGCCCTGTCTTACTGGATGTAATATATTGCCTTGTCTTACCAGATTTAATGTATTGCCTTGTCTTACCAGATTTAATGTATTGCCCTGTCTTACCAGATTTAATGTATTGCCCTGTCTTACCAGATTTAATGTATTGCCCTGTCTTACCAGATTTAATGTATTGCCCTGTCTTACCAGATTTAATGTATTGCCCTGTCTTACCGGATGTAATGTATTGTCTTGTCTTACCAGATGTAATGTCTTACTCTGTTTTATCTGATGGTCTTACTAGAAGGAATGTATCGACCTGTCTTACCGGATATAAATTATTGCCATGTCTTACCGGATGTAATGTCTTATTTTGTCTTACCGGATGTAATGTATCGCCCTGTCTTACGAGACGGGATGTAACATATAGCATCCATGGACCTATTGAGAAGCATTTTTATTCTTAAGTACAATCAGAAGATATCCCAGCGTTGTGGACGGTCTTTTCCTTGTGGCACCAAACTGCTGGTAGACAACTTAGCCGCTGAAGGCGTATTATTTGCCAACTTGTAAAACTTCAAATTATTTGAAGAATATCTTTTGTGAACAATACTAAATATAACTTTTATTACAATATAAACAAAAAACAACTTGAAATGAAATGAATAAATGTAATAAACTTTAGTAATACTATACAAATGGTATTTCGAGCAAAATATAACTCACTGCAAAAACATGTCTTTTGACACCGCGCTCTGATGTTGTCTGTCCTATTTAAGACAGCTGACGACAATGACGTTTATCTTCCACCATTCACAACCAATCATTTTAGCTCTTTCGACCGTCACCATAGCAACACACACACACTTCACTACACCCATGCTTATGTTAGGGTGAATAATTGAACAAAGTCGCTTCGTCTGTAGAATAGTGGAATCTAGTAGCTTTACAGCCTTCCTGGCATGTTTTAATCATTAAATTTGTAAGTCTTTTAAGGTTTACTGTTTTTTGTGGTCTCCCTTGCCTTCCATTTCTGTCCTTCTTTGAGCGCGCAGGTGTCTGGTGATTTCAACGTTTGGCAAGAATCCGACTATTGGTGTGGCCTCCTAAGAGGAGACTCCTCTGCACATAAATAAATGCATACATCTACCCACATTGATCTACATATTAAGACACACGCCTTGTCTTACCGGATGTAATGTTTTGCACTGTCTTACCGGATGTAATGTATTGCCCTGTCTTACCAGATGTAATGTCTTACTCTTTTTTACTTGATGTAATGTATTGCTCTGTCTTACCGGATGTAATATCTTATTCTGTTTTACCGGATGTAATGTATTGCTCTGTTTTACGAGATGGAATGTTTTGGTTTGACTTACCACATGTAATTTTATCCATGGACCTACTCAGAGGCATTTTTATTATAAAGTACAATCAGAAGATATCCCATTGTTGTGGTCTTTGCCTTGTGGCACCAAACTGCTGGTAGACAACTTAGCCACTGAAGGCGTATTATTTGCCAACTTGTAAAACTTAAAATTATTTGAAGAATATCTTTTGTGAACAATACTAAATATAACTTTTATTTAAATATAAACAAAAACAGCCTTCCTGGCATGTTTTAATCATTAAATTTGTAAGTCTATTGAGGTTTACTGGTTTTTGTGGTCTCCCTTGCCTTCCATTTCTGTCCTTCTTTGAGCACGCAGGTGTCTGGTGATTAAAGTGTTTAGCAAATTACTTGTTAAGCTTGGCTAAACTCGTTTCGATTTCCTAGATCTGATAAACGGCGAAGTGTTTTGAACGCTTTACGTGTGACTTTATTAATGCATGCTTTACAGCCAGTCTAGCTCTACCAAATGTTTGCAAAAGTAAAGTGAACTAAAAATATTTTTTTTTGGTGGGGGTGGGGGGGGGGGGGTCGGGCGAGGAGTTCTGCGCATGTCTTTAAGTGCAAGCTATTTCCTGTTTATGTTTATTTCCGAACAATATGGAGTCTATCAAACGACATTCTCTAGCAGACGAACTCAATGACTCTGATAATAATACCTCCATTCATTGAAGAGAGGAAAGGAAATCTACGCCATTTTCAAAATGATTAAAATGTTTAAAGCACTATTAGATCGAGACCGATGCAGTGTCAGGCAATAACAAGCTTTGAATACCTTTAATGTAAAATGCCAAATTTTCTTTTCCGAATTCGGATAAAATAGTGTCAAGCAAATATATGGATGAAGTTGTTTTTTTTTTTTTAATATTTGCTGCAGTTGCAGCTCAAAGATATGAATCAACTTAGGTCCAGGAGTAAAAAAAAATTATATAATTTCTAGGGATATGAATGGTCTTGTGGATGCGCTCTGGACTGTCTTCACGATTTCAAACTCCAATAGAATATACATCCCCAGATATCGTGCAGTAGATGCTAGATCTGCAAGTAAATTTGAAACATTTTAGAGATCACACTAAACGAAGACTGAATCTTTCATTGCATTGGCTATTAGATTATTAGATTTTAATTTCAACTAGATTTATAATTTAATTAAAACACAGACCATCGAAATAACCCAAACATCTAGAAATAAGCATCAAATAAAAGAGCATATTTTTAAAACAAGCATAAAAAGGATCAGATACAAGGTCTGATGTGTTAAGCGCTTCCGCGGTGTCGAATGAAAACAAGCCCATCTGGAGGTAACACTGAAAGCAGAAAACGATAACACCGGCGAAAGGCCGAACAATCAATAGAGGTAGTCGACTCTGGTGTTGAACATCAAACACGTTTAACAATCATGAAGGGAACCGTCGAATGTGACCTACTTCTAGCCGTTAATAAAATGCTTCTTATTTCTACGTTGGTCAGAAAGCGTTTTGTTTCTATCAACTTATATTTCGTTCCTATTTTTTTTTTTAAGTATCACGTCATCGTTACTAAGTAAAAAGTTTCCCCTATTTCCGAAACAAATAACTAATTCCTCATCGTGCCATAACAGATCGAATCAGATCATCTTCGAACTTAAAAACTGGCAAGTATGGAGATAGAACCCATAACATTTCGTGTGATCTGTTCGACGACCTTTCACCTTCTTTACGAGTTTCAGGAATTTCAGACTTCCAACTTTTGACCAACTTGTCCTTCCCTCCACTTCCCACCCATATAAAGAGAGTGCAAAGGTCAGTGTAGGAACTGTACAAGCAATTCAGTTTTTCTGTCAATATGTTCTTCTTTCTTCGTTGCTACTTTCACTCACCAAAAAACTTTCGCACCGCGCTGCATCATATAGGACTTTCAGATCTCAGGACGCACCAATTCGTCCCCCATTCAACACAGCTGTTAATGTGTGCTAGAGAGGTGGAGAAGGTTACACAAAAGAATATAATAATATTTGTATACAATTTTTATTACTATTATTACTGTTATTATCATGTTAGCAACGAACCATTATTCGTTCTCTGGCACTGCCAGGGTCGAGCTTCGGTAGAGAAACACGAAATTCTTTGTTGTTCCTTTAATAGTGTCCACTTCTGGTCAACAAACAGTAGGTCAGGGCGATTAAAATCCACCGTTTTGTCAGTCGAAATAGGCTTATCACAATATAATTAGGTATTAGGCTGATTCCAGAACCTCTTGTGGCGAGTATTTGTAATAAGGAGGTGTATCTTTCTTAATCAGATTATGAGTCAAGGCCGGGTGCTGATGCATCAATTTTGCTACTTGGTTATGGCGACCTAGAGAGGCGAATTCTGATAAAGCTGAATCTCCTGACATTATGTGTCCAATTGACCCAACCACAATTTCGCACTTTCAGCATTTGTCAACAACATTATTTTTTAGTTTTAGGATATGTTTTTGATCATTATTAGTTCTAATTCCTCTCTCCTGTATTGCTGTACCAAAGAAGGGGCGGACTGGCTACGCCCAATTGGCCAGTACCTAAATGGGCCGGTGGTACTGCTGAATGGGCCACTTTGGATTACAGTCCTGTTAACGTAATTGGCCCTAGCCTTACCGTTTACAAAAGATCTTAATAGACTTTCCTGTGCTGGCCACACTGTCTGGAAAGCTTCAATTCTTTACCTAACATTTTTCATAGTCCTATAGATGTCGCGTTAGTATGAAAATTAACAATTCTAAAAATTCGTAACAGGATTCTTAAACTATAAATTAGTACTAGATCTACTAATTTCTAAATACGAAAAGATGGTATCGTATGTAATAGTCTATTGTTCCTCTGGTAAGGCAACTATCTCTGGTGCCATGTCCAGTCACAGGTGCTCTATATTACTGGGTTGGTCGCAATATCCCAGATTTTTCCCACCGAGAACTCATTCGCAAATACTTGAAGGCACCTGGGCTACTTGTGGGTCGGTTCGTATCATGGGCGTAGCCAGGAGGGGGTGGGGGGGGGTTCAACCAAAAAAAAAAAATCATGGCTACGCACATGGTTCGTATGGTAATGTCAGGGCCGATTTTGACACCCAGTTCGCCTCTGTACCAAAGAATTCTGTTTAGGGGGTAGAGATGACCTGTTTTGAGCCATGTTAAAGAATCAGCTTTGTCAACATTGTCACCATGTAGTAAATGCTCAGTGGAGTGCTCTCTCTTCCTATTGCCACATCTCAAGCCCTGCGTTGTCTAAATCAATATTAACATCAGCATTGCTCAGGCTCTGAAGAGGTGCTTCGGAGTTGTGTTTGCATAGAATGAAAACTGTTATTATTTTTATGTTAGAAACGAATGAGTATTCATTCTCTGGGGCGCTGCCAGGGTCGAGTTTCATTAGATGGAAACGAAATTCATTGTAGTCCCTTTATCCGTTTCCACTGAGGAATTTTCTGGTGATGTAGCAGGTCTGGGAATGTTAAGGGCCTTGAAAGTATCTGTGAGGTCAATTGTTATTACCTTCTCGGTTGTTATTATTGCTTGGGTTATCTTATTTTAAGCAACAGGACAGCAGACTCTTGTAATTAGCCAAACCTGTTAACTTCGTTTTAATACACTGTATGCCTTATCTTCTATATGCTTCTTCTATCTAGGCAGCCTGTCTAACTTTCTATTAAATCAGAATTTATTTATATTTGTCTACGTTGCTTTTGGTTTCAGTTCTGCGTTTATTCCTCGGTAGAAATGTTTGGGCTGCTGTAGTGTTCTTTTCCTTGGGAGTTTGTCAAATATTTATTTCGACTCAATATTGGTCGAGAAACGTTAAAAATTCTGGACAAAAAAAAAAAAAGATAAATCACTGACCTATACAATAAGTCACACTCAGAGAATTTGTTGTTTGTTTTTTAAAGGAAGAAAATAAATATATAATCTTTCTGTAAGCATTAATAGCGAAATAAAATTCATTAGAATTAAGATTTAAAAATCTGATAATTGAGGCTGTTCATATCATTCTGATCTATGTGCGTCTTGTCTTATCTATGAGGCTATTTTTGGTCTTTGATGCTCTTCCGAGTCTTTGAGAGAATCGTGATTAAATTTATTTGATACACTGCTATAAAAAGTTGTTTCTATTTTTTGACATAACGCAGCGCTAAGATCCGAGACAGAACGATTAATTTATCTATTCTAACGAAACGCAAATTTAGTAATTAACTTAATTATTGGTATGGTCCTAAGAATATGTTTAAGTTGGAAGAGATGTCTGTTAATGTCTGTTAACTATTCATCTGAGTGTCTGTTGGACCAATTTCATGAATAAGAATGGCATGACACGTGACTCATATTTATAAAAAGACTCTAGTAACCTACCGAAAGGAGAACAAACAACATAAAGTCGCTCTGATGATCTAATAGTGACATCACTTCTATAAATAGATGGGAACAGGATGATTCCACGAAACGTTTTTTTTAAACGTTTTTTTTTTCCAACTCACTTCAATTCCGCTCGGTTTTATTCTATGGATAATAGAAACATGTTTGAAAAACATTAATTAAAATTTTTAATTAATTAAAACCATAGAGATAATCCAAAATTAGATACGGTTAAAAGAGAAAACAAAAGACTTCAACTGATGAGCCGATAATGAGTTTTTTATAAATTTGTCCAATCGAAATATCGTTGAAATGCATGTAACAACTACTGTTACACACCGGTTACGCCCGTTGATTTGTTCTCGGGCTAAATGTTGCAACTTGGGCACTTCTGTTCCAAGAAAGCACGCTTCTGTTTCAAGAAATTCGTCACCATGACTTTGCTGTTCAGACGTTGCAGAATCTAAAAATAAAGTTAATGCAACAGCTGCTTTATGATACGTGACATTAATCTATTTTTCGCTTACATTTTTATTTATCCTGCTTCTACGCGCTAAAAATTTAGTCTATCAATACTTCCGTACTGTGCACACCGGAATACCATAAAATAAAAGGTGACTGTTATATGTTTACGTATTTCACACTGTAACAAGTAGCGTAGAAGATTGAACAGTTTACACTTCAATTTACTACGTTCCACTTCAATCTTTCTCAACTTGCATCTATCTGTATCCTGCTCTACTCTGCTGTCCAGAGTCGTACTCACACTACGTCATCAAAGTCTTACACGTCTTACTTCAACTGTAACAACTGTAACGACTCAAGTCCACCGTATTTCCCTGTATAGATTTAACTCTAGTCCACCTCAATTAACTCTACTCTATTTAACTTGCATCGCGTCGTACACATCTCTCTTCTACTTCCTCGCACAGTAGGCAACAATACTGACGAGTGTACCGAAGACTGACTTTTCACATTCACTCTCTGGTTTATATAGAATCACTTCTTCAATGTTGCAGAAACACTGCTAGTACCTTCTGGAGCATCACGTGATAACACGTCACATCCCGTTTTTGTGACCTCTACTTGTCACTGTTCATTTGTAACAATATCATTTGCTTTCATTTTATGAAAATCTCAATACAAGTGTACAATGTACTCCTTCTTCGTAATTGTCCTAAGAGTTGAGTCTGTAACTCTTGGAAATCTAGGCCCAGGGAAACTTACCTCCATATGTCTGTGTAAAACAAAACTTCTGTCAGGGAAAGTTACCGATGGCTCGTATCCCAAGACTCTGGAGTAATAAATGAGGCCAAAGGCCTATCACACCATACATATATATGCTGAACAAATAGTAAACTTAAATGTGTTGTTATAGTTGTCAATTTGATAATATGAGGAGGAGGAGATGGCTTTGACAGATGGGTACCCTGGTACTTGAAGTACACACATGTATCATTAGTGAATGTAATAAAAAATATCTATATATTTAAAATATGTAAACAAAATCAATCAAATACATTTATATATTTAAGACTAGCTACTAAAGAAATTGTTAAATACAATATAAATTAATGTATCAAATATGTACATTAAAAATATAAAATATATTTATTAAGACATTTGCTATTCCACACATACAAAGGCCTCTTTTGAAATAAAGATAGGAAGTCTTTAAAGTTAATATTGTTATGACTTTGCCATGCGCACCGCCATCCAAGATAGTGCAGAAAGAAGGTGCGCACTATCAGTGACCAGACAAGTCGGATGTTGACATAAGAGACTAACGATTTCCGCCCAAGTAGAGAGCCAATATGGAGATGCTGTACTCAAGACAGATGCCCCTTTGTGTTTGTCATGTCTCTATGTAAATAAACGTCTATGTCCTCGTTGAGTTGCCTCCCTTAAGTTATTACAATATACTACTTTGTTTGTAAAATGTTTTACATGTTTCGGATGTTCCTTCAGAGTTGAAGATAGTTTACTTCCTAGTCCAAACCTCCCGCAGGACGACGGGGGATGGGAGCGGGCAGGATTTGAACCCTCGACCATCGATAAATCCGAACGACAGTCCAGCGCGCAAACCGCACGACCAGGCAGCTGTACTGTAGGATTTAGTCCCCGTTTTAAATAAAATGATTCAAACCTAGTCACGTGGTAATCTCTATCAGAGGGGGGGCCTTTAAGGGTGGCAAGTGGGGCAACCGTCCCAGCCATTGCGACGGTGCCCCACACAAGCAGAAATTATTATCTAGTTTTTTGTTGTTGTTTCTTCATGCAAAATGCTTCTGAATCAGTAGCTACGTTGATTGAAGGTAAATTAATCAATATCAGAGGTCTGCCGACAAAATCATGCTAGTGAAATCTTACCTGCTGAACAGGTATATAGTCAAACGGCCAATAGTACAGCAACAGTTTAAGGTACCATGTTTTCTAACAATAAGACGGACGAGGCCGTGGAGTCGAACGAATATGTTATCATGGTGTGGTGCGGTCTAAGCTTACGAATCACAATTCAACTAATTTACACTCACCAGGGGCCCCGTGTCCCAAGTACTGCTAAGCTCCCCTTTGGCTATAAAGACTGTCCTTACGATGTTCCTGTTTTCAAAGCCGACCCGCTTCCATCCGTAGCCGGTCATTTGGAACGGGACGTAACATTTTTTTCTTTCTTGAATTTCCGGAATGCATACAACAAAATAAGACACAAACTTGGGATTCCGGAAATACGCTATGAGATTTCAGCGTCCGTAGAAACATCTTCCTACAGTGTATACTTCAGGTATGGGAAATATAGCAGGACAAAGGAAGACCAAGGGAATAAAACATTACTCTGAACGAGACGGTAAGGATAGCAGAAGACATCGAGGCATTGTGGGAAATGATCAGCAGTCAGATGCTTAGTTCTCATGGTAAACTACGCACAACGTGAAGGTGATGGCTAATTTGCTATGTCGTCTGATGAGGCCATAGAATCAACATCGCTGTGTAAACCATATCAAATATCATAATAATGATGGCTTATTTAATTAGTTGTAAGCTGTATGGCTTAAAGTACTTTATAAAACATGTAGCATAAATTACAATTTTATTCGTGTATTTTTCAACACGTTTACAAGTTTTTTTATTGGATAAATTACTTTTTTCTCTTCATTGGTCTTCACCTTTTTTTTACAAAGCTTATATCAACTTACTCTGTCTGTCTGTCTGTCTGTCTGGCAAAATGTTTGAACACGTTTATTTTTCCCCATTATCCATTCTCGGATCAAGTTAAAACTTTATACAATTATTCATTGAACCTGACAAGACATGAATCAATATGACTAATTAATTATTTTGTTTGATATGGAAATAAGGGGAATGCATGCTACTTAATGAGATATGTGGATGTATGTATGGATTTAATCCCCTTTTTACGTTTTGACACGTTTCTCTCACTTCCCATTCTCGGATCATGTTTAAAATTTGCATAATTATTCATAGTCACAGATAATACACGAATGAATCCAAAAACTAACCATTAAGTTAATCATTTAGAACTAATTTATTAATTTTGGGGTGTATAACAGAAAGGGAGCTAATCCCTGTAATTTTCGAATAAATGGCAGTAATTTGCGGTTCTTTCCCTTATATAAGCTTTGTTTTTAAAAGTATTGTTTTTTTTCTATTACTTGTCATTTCTTTAGCTTTAATATTACAAGATAGTAATATTTTTGCTGAAATTCGTTTTTTTGAAATGAAAACAAGGACAGTTTTTAGTACACCGCCCCAACACATGATGCCTTCAACGCTTCTGAAACAAATCTATTGTTTCTTTCAAGTTAAACATCCTATGATATTTGTAGATCAAGCAAATTTCCGGATTTTTCTTTTCTTTTTTCCCCGCTAACTCTGGCAACCTTGAAAGACAGCTGAGTTCTCGCGCTTTTGTGTCAAGGACTACGCAAAGCAGCAAATATTTCTCTGTCTCTCTCACACTATTTCTTGAATGTCAGTGTAAACAACAGACTCACACCGAACTACGATTTGTCATGTGCACTTTTAGGACCAATGAAAGAGTAACCTATATACAAGACAGGCTGTGGGATTTAGAGTTATTTGATGAAGCGTTGTCCCCCGGGGAACGAGACAGCTGCTCTGGGTGGAGCACTTTTCCTCGAGAAATGTGAAACGTCAGAGTGTCAACGGCAATATTTTATGAATAATTACTTAATCCTTGGTGGCGCGGTGGTTGAGTTGTTAAGCGCTTGGCTTCCGAACCTGGGGTCCTGGGTTCGAATTTCGATGAAGACTGGGATTTTGAATTTCGGGATTTTTAGGGTCCACCCAACTCTAATGGGTACCTAATGGGTTGGGTAAAGTAAGTCAGTCGTCAGGGCCGGCCCTAACAATTGCGGGGCCCTATGCGAAACGGATTGCGCGGGGCCTAGTCTGGTTAGTGATAAGCATAATGTCAAAATTAAGATTTTGTAATAGAAAATACATTCATCTTTGCAAAAAAAATAATTATGATATGAAATCTGACGATGCCATTTTTTTTTATCTCGCGTACGATTGGCCCACCAAAATGACAATTTTGTCTATTTTTCAGGAGATTTTTTATGACTTTTCAGGAGATTTTAATAATTTCAGGAGATTTCCAGGAGACCCTGAAAAATCAGGAGGCCGCGGAAACCCTGCTATTTTTTTATAAGTTATAATGGTTTCATTTAATAAGTTACACCTAGAATTGACTCGGGGCCTTTGAAAGTGCGGAGCCCACTGCGGCCGCATAGGTTTTTGTCTTTTCGTCTATTATAATTTGTTACAAGATGATGCTTCAGTTTAGCAGGCCTCAAACTTTCATCCTTATCTTATCTTATATAATACAGATAACACATTGAAACACATGGCACATTGTGGCTGATCGCTGTTGCCTTTGTACTGTAGAAATCCTAATTGTAAATATTCAGGAGCATAGTTTTGCCTTACATGGTGCGGCCCGTCTCTTACGACATCAAGTCTCAGATCAGTGTCGTTATTTCCACTACACTCTTGCTCTTCTTCAGACGTCTGCTTACGCTTCCAATATTTGTCCATAATCTAACGGTTAGATGGGCGTGCGAAAAACACAATTGAACAAACACGAGCTACCTCTGCATAACTTCGTCGTAAAGTGTGCACGATGACTAACTAGACTGATGTCGGCGTGTATTGGAGTCTCAGGGTCGTCGGTTGGAAACTTAAAAACGAAGCTTTGCCCTGCTTCTTTAAATGCCATGATAAAGCGGGAAATTTGAAAGAATGACGTTGATTGGTTTGTAAAAAAAAAGTAAATTTGATATTCATGGGCAAAATGGAACTTTGTCGCAGGACTGTTAGTAATCATTGTAATCTGTGCGATTAGAACGATTTCATGCTTTAAACTTTCTCGACACGCTATGATCCTCTCACTGGTCTGGTTTAGTTGGAAAGGGGTGGGAGAGAAAGAAGAGCACACCTGAGTGATCGCTTTTTAAATGCATTAAAAAAGAAAGTGAACGACCTGAATCCAAACTCGAGGGTTAAAGCTTCTTCAGTCCAATATACCAACCATTGTGCCTAGAAAGTACTTATGAAAATAAAAAGTTTTAACATTATCAATTGTTTCTCTCTGCAAAGAATAAAGAGGACTAATTCAACTTATACCACCTAATCATTCAAGCACAATTTCTTTCCCTTGTTCGAGGTACCAAACAAAATAATTAACTACCAATACTTAATTAGCAAATTGGTTAAATGTTTTAAAAATTGGTTCTTGTTTTGTTAGAAGAAAATAAATGATTTGTGCATAATTTCAACTTGATCCGAGGTTGGGTTTGGAAAACAGACAGACACAGTGAGTTGATACAAGCTGTGTAAAAAAAAAAAAAAGGTTTATAACGTGAGCTGGGCCCACGATAACCTGCTAACCACTGTCGAAAAGCGTAAACTGAAACTTTTTGGCCATATTTCAAGATTCTCACGTCTCGCAAAGACCTTCCTTTAGGGAACAGTGACAGGCGTAAAGAGAAGAAGCAGACAAAGCGATGGAAAGACAACAAAGTTGGACGGGCCTGTCATCGAAAGAATCTCTATCCAAGGCAAAAGACAGAGAGGAATGGAAAAAGATGGTCGACAGATCATGTATGGTGCCCCCAACGATTTAACAGATTAAGGAATAGGTGAAGGTTTTGTCTTCGAGTCCAAAGATTAATGAGGAATGCAGCCCCAGTTGTGACCTACATATTTTGCCACACCCACGGCAAGCATAACCATTTACATAATAATACAGACATATTTTTAAAAATGTATTTGTTCAGCACACACAAGCAGGGGGAGACCTTGACTGCTCAGATCTTTCCCAGACAGAAGTTTGATGAGACAGGTAGATGGAGACAAGCTTCCATAGGCTTAGAGTACCAAGACTCTTTGACTCTCACGACAATTAGGAGGAAGAGGAAAAATGTGGCTGAGTAGAGTTATCCATCTTCCCTGCCTTGACCTTTCTTTCAAACTTTTCCCTCATTTCCTGATGTATCTGACGGTGCTGCGGCGATTCCTTCCAAGCCCGAATACATTAAAAATGTCTGTCTGTCTGTCTGTCACACCTAGCCCTAATTTATAGAGTTCAACGAAACTTTCACCAAATTATCAACTCTTTGTTTTTCAGAGTCAACAAAGAACTGCAATCAACTGTGTAACAATGGCACTTGTCTAATGGCAGCACAAACACTTGGGCTAATTGGAACTAATTATCGTAATGAGATCAGAATTGTTCAGTACAGACTTTATAAACATATAATTGACACAATTGCTCGACGAAGTGGACTAGAAGTTGTATTTTTATTGTGTGTGTGTTTTTATAGTATTATCCTGTGTGTATGTGTCGTCTGCTAAAGAACTCAAGATGAGGTTATTTTAAATCTTTTTTTTTTTTAAAGCTGATATCAAATCACTCTGTCTGGTACAAATCTTGTACACGTTATTTCTCACACTTCTCATTCTAGGATCAAGTTAATACCTTACAAGATGGTGCATTGTCGATGACAACAAATGAATCAATAAAAAATTAATCTATTAGTTAAATAATTAGTGCAATTAGTAAATTAGTTTTATATAGGAAAAGGGGAGATAAATTTTGCAGTGTTGAGAGATATGTCAGTAACTGCTGTTCTTTCCCTTATATAAAAACTAGACTTTTTAAATTGCTAGTTATATTTCACTATAGACAACTTCTAGTTTGTCTCGAGATGGAATTCCTAGATCTAAACATCTCCTTTGAAGACTTTGTTTTTTCGTCAAAACAGAAATCTCGCGACAAGATTGAAATCTCGTTTAAAACATATCAGCTCATGACATTATTTAAACAAAAAATCGTTAACCAAAGTCACGTCTGACGATGCACGTGACTATAAAGGTTATTCCGTTAAAGGGAATGTAGCAAAGGAGAAATAAGGGAGGTAAAAGAAAATTAATAAATGAAAATGGTATATAAATAGATGCATACGCGTCGTAAGAGATAGATCATTAGAAAAACAATTTAAAAAATTAAAAATGGTCGTCAGATGAAGAGATGGTAATGCAGAAAAAAGTAATTAGACATTAAATTGCAAAAATGTGTCCCTTACAATGAAGAAAACAAAAACATAAATATATAGCTTTAACAAAGGCATGCACATTTGCATATATATAGTGTATACAGGAATGGCCCTTTTGTTGTATATATCTTTATTTATTCTCTTAAGTCAAACTGCGACATTTATATTTTTTATAAGTTTGAGTCCTTTAAAGTATGGTCATTTTTACATATTTAGTTTGTTATACATAATAGTGCTTGTAGAAGAATTTAAGAAACAAAGAATTAAGGAAAAAAAACTTAAAAAATAAATAGATTTTACTAAGTCTGTCTTTGTTAGCATTTTAGTTTGCTAATTATAATTTTTATTTCTTTTCTGTATGATCTATAGACTAATTATAATTTATGAACAAGCTTAGCAGCTTTAAATTAAAAAAAAATATTCGCATACCGGCAATATATACTAGCTTTGGCAATTTCATAAACTTGCTTTGCTTTCACCAAATCTGTAATATTAAGAGTTAATTTCCTGACCTCAGTTTAGAACTTTAGATTTGGTAATTTTCATGAATAAAAATGCTTGCTTCTATCAGTATCTGACAGGCACTACTATAGACAAATTTGTTTTGTAAAATATTAACATGGCAATCATTTCATATGCATTTGGTATTAACGAAAGCTCATCAAATTCCATTTTCAGTAGAAAAAAAAATCAAATTAAACAATGTTTCATGTGTTAGGAATCGTCAGAATATTTCGCTCAGAAACTGAAAATTTGATTTATATATGCAAGCATTAACTAAAAGAATATGTATATCCAATGCATTGAACCAACACTTTCTATGTTTTTTTTTTATGGTCTGATTAGTTTTATAAACATTTCAGTCAATTTGGGCGTAGTAATAGCTAGTCAATTAAATTCCTGTGGAAACATTTTTTTTTCTAGAACTCAGTTTTTTTTTCGTTTTTTTTCCTAACAGGCATGCTTTTTCTTGATTTTTGTTTTTCTCGGTTTGCGATGCGCCACTTTTGGAGCATGTGTCATAGGTTGGCCACCCCTGTCATACAGTCATACATTACCACGCTACGTTCACAATGTAACGATAATGATAGATTAGAGGAAGAAAATTGCTATTATAATATTCATATAACGACCAAAAGAAAATCCGCTGCCGAGGACAGATGCAGACGGCGAAAGGAAAATCTAAGTCAACCATCTGCTGACAATGGTTATGCTTGCCCTGGATGTGGCAAAATATGTAGGCTGAAGTTGGGGCTGTGCAGCCACGGGAAATACTGGATTCCTCACTCATCTATGGACTCTAAGACAAGCCATATTATTATTCATATAACGACTAAATAACTGTCTGTAGAACAAAGTTAATGTCATTGACATGTATTTTCCTATAAGAGATGTTCATCTTTGGTAACCCCCCCCCCACACACACACACACGCTTAAAATAAAAGCTCAAAATGCTACTACGTGGACCTGTTGTTTGTTGTATGATAATGTACCAGATATTTGTCAAATGTTTTTCATATTTCAGGTGTTCCTTGAGATTTTGAAGATAATTACATCGTAGCCCAAACCTTCCGCAGAACGCCGAAGGACAGCGGCCGACGGGTTCAAACCCCGGATCTTCAAACGACAGTCCAGAACGCATACGACTAGGCAGCCATCCGTACACACAGACTACAGCCCCTACCCATTCTAGTGGAGTGTGTGTGTGTGACGTGTGTGCTTGTGTGTAAGCTGGAAAGAGACTGACGATTGGTTGTGAATGACGAAAGGTGGCATTGTCGTCGGTCTGAGTTAAGACAGACAACCCCAGAACGTGAGACGTAAAGTAGTCTAGTTTCAAATTTAAAATATCATTTCATATTATTACTCAAGTCTAGTACATTGATGGTATCTCACAGCCACTTTACTTTGTCTCTATTGTAATAAGAGTTATTATTTCGTTTTGTCCACAAAGGGAAGTTATTCAAGTTAGTTCAAGTTTTATTAGTTAAACTATAACACGCCTACAGCGGTTTAGTTGTCGACCAGAATCTATGCTACAAATTAACGATCGTCAACAACCCCCCCCCCCCTTACAAAAAACCCAACTCAGCTCCCCCTCCCCCCCCCCTTTTTTTTTTCGTCTTGTGTTTGTGCTGCTGTTATTAAATATTGTATTCCTTTTACGTAAGTGGCAGGTCAATGACATTGCTCTGCACTCTAAAGAGAGAGAGAGAGAGAGAGAGAGAGAGAGAGATACACTTGGGAAGGGTGAGAGAGAGAGAGAGTCGGGATGTGATTATGATTAGGTTACGGTGTATACATGTCAAAAAAATATGAAAAATTGTTTTTATCACTTCTACCTTTTTATTTTTTAATTGGCGAAAAAAAAAAAAAGGAACTCGAGTTTCTTTGTATCTGTGATAAAAATAGTACGAGGATGTTTTGTGGATAAGTCAACGATTACCTACATTCACGTTCCTAGGGCTCATTTTGGGTATAAGTAACTGATTTACATGTGAATATATGTGTAGATATACATAGATAGATAAAATAGATAGATAGATATATAGAGATAGATAGATAGATAGATAGATAGATAGATAGATAGATAGATAGATAGATAGATAGATAGATAGATAGATAGATAGAGATAGATAGATAGATAGATAGATAGATAGAGAGAGAGAGAGAGAGATTGAGAGATAGAGAGAGAGAGATAATAGAGAGAGAGAGATAGATAGATAGATAGATAGATAGATAGATAGATAGATAGATAGATAGATAGATAGATAGAGAGATAGAGAGATAGATAGATTTACATTTAGTGTTGAAGAGATTTTTTTCATTGACACTACTTCCTAGATTTCCTGCCCTAAATCATGTTAGCTGTTTGCTCACGAATGGAGTAGATTAAAACTAAAACTGGAGTAATTGATTCCATAGAAGAAACAAATATTTACAACTTCTTGGCAGGTTATCAAAAAGTTTATTACGACCGTACAAAGCCAAAACAAAATACAACGCAAGCATGTCACGGAGAGCGGGAAATCCTGAAACTAGGTCATCGTATGCACTACTTATGTACGATTTTCTTTTTTTTTTTTATTGTTCCTGCCGTGCTGTTATTGCGATACGCAGTTTTTCATCCTAAAGTATTGAATAACCAAGGTTAGAGAGGGATACGGTTAACGTCACTGGTGTTTAGAATTGTTTCCACCCCCCCCCCCCCCCCCCGTGATCTGATGAGCGATGGCAGTGGTGCTCAAACTTTGTTTTTCAAAGTTATTAAAAACGTATAACATCTCCCCCTCCACAACAAAAAGTTTTGTTTTCCGCCTTCTCTCACGTCAACAAAAATAAACAGAGGGCTAAAGACTCCTTAAGTCAAAACACTAACCATTGTGCCAGGGGTTGCTTATGAGAATAAGGTTTTATAGTTACCTGTTTTTTTGTTAGTTTAAAATTTTTCTCTCAACAAAGTATAACAAGGACTCAATTCAACTCATACTACCACATCAGTTAAGTAGAATTTCTTTTTCTTGTTTTGAAATAGTGTATGTGTATTTAAAAAAAAATATTAACATATTTTGTTATAAAGACAAAAGAAAATAATCTCCAAAGACCAAAAGAAGCAATTGCACATTTCAATCACGATACCTGCAACGGTGAGAATTTGATTTTCAAAAGAGCTTTTTAGTTTTTGAGCTTTAAACATGACAGGCAAACGAACAGACAGAAAACAAAATATTAAAAAAAAAGGCTTTTACATACGGAGGACGCTTTTAAAAAAAAAGGAGTTTTTCTCTTATTAGTCATTCAGTACAGCCAAAACGTAACTTCTCTTTCATTACCTTCTTTCTCACGCTTCTATTCCCCCAGCTCTTTGCGGACCCCCCCCCCCTTTTTTTTTTACCTTTACATACACACACACAGACACATCTCCAAGTCTAGACGAAAAAAAAATAAAAAGGAAACTGCATGCACTTGTAAGGCCAAAATTGTATTTCATTCTTCAGAAAAATTTTTTTTTGAAATAACTAAAAAAAAAGGATTAAACTTCACGATAATCGTTTAACTCATGGAATAATTTCCAGATTTAACTTTGTGGAAATCAATATCATAACCTGTTTGAATATCCCCCCAACCTACCCCATTAGGAATTCCTTTTGCTTTTCATTCAAGATCCCCCCCCCCACCCATACTGGTGTTTGCCCCCTCCATTTCTGGTGTCTGCCATTTCCACGTATTTCATCTACTAGCATTATTCAAAAACAGCATCTGTTGTCCTTTTGATGTTTGTACGTTTGATGTCCGGTTTTTTTACTTTAAAGGTTGACTCATACAGCTTTCAATTCACGGAGCTCTTTTTTTTTAGCTTTGCAATTCTTTATCTGCCCTGTTTAAAGCATCTCATTGCTAGTGATGAAAAGTGAGTTAATTGTTGTTGTTTTAAAGGGTAGAGTCACGTCAACCCTTTCAGACCTCGCCAGCTCTGGGTGGCAGCTAGTTGTCATGTGATCAGCTCGACGACCAACCACCATTCTAGATGAGTGGACTTTGGGGCAGTCTTTACCGGGATACAATCCTGAGACGCCTGGATTCGGAAGCATAGCGCTTGCCACTCATCCCACACGCCCCCATCTTTGATTAGAATCAGAAACTAGAAGTGTTTTCCAATATACAAGTAAGTAGTGTCCAGCTGGACTACATGCCCAGTGAGCGGACACATTTGGTGGTATTATGGAGGTAACAGCAGCCACATGAGGAGGCAAAAAAAAAAAAAACGCAGTGCAGATTCGAGTAGTGGTTTTTCAAACAACGCATATCGACATTAGAATATTGATTAGTTTAATACAGCAAAAGGAAATAAAGAATAAAACAATCATTTAAAATATTTCGTTTATAAAGACATACATTAAAAAAAATGGAATTAAAAAATCTACCGTAAAAGCATTGAAATAAAGAACAATTAAATAAAAAAGATTTTCTGCCCCTTTTTCTGTGGTTTATCAGCAGACACTGTGTAAGGGAGACAAGTGTTAGTTTTGTACCAAAACTCATCGAATAAATGCGAGATATAGAAGTAATTGGAAATGGACTTTAAAAAATAATAATATGCATAAACTTATCCCAAAGAAAATGAGAATTTTACCTTAGGGAATTTTTGAAAGGATAGTTAGGTCTTGAAAAGACGCATTTTAAGAGACGTACCTACTATGAACGCGACAAAAATTACGTCAGCTTATAGATTGCTTAGAGAGAGAGAGAGATCGTATCTCTATCATAGTGACAACATCTTTGATAGTGACCGAGACTAGACCAGGCATGTCAAACTCATTTAGGTGTATGGGCCACATTTTAGATTTACTATGACCTCAAGGGCCGCAGCTAAAAATCAGTTGGAAAACATAGCCGTAGCATACTAGGTTTTTTTTTTTATTAGAATACAATAGAATACATTGATTAACGGAATACCTGTCCCTTAGCTAAATTTGCAGTACAGTACTAGCTTATTAAAAATTACTATGATTACGCATAATTTTTGTTGTCCTTATGCTGGACATATTTTCTGGGATACACGTTGATTCATGTCTGGTTGAAGTATGTTTGCCACTGACACTTTCATCATTTGACCAGGTAATCTCGCACGTTTTCAGTACCAAATGAAAATGGAATACAACCAACGAAAATTCTCGCTCGTATGAAACGAAGTCAAGAAAACGGTCGTTGAAAGCATCTACTAACAATTCCAGGCGTAGGATATATTTACCAAATGTTGCAGTCGTATTTAATCTTTTTAGTTCATCACACTTTTAGACGTGAACAGGGTTTTCTCTTGATATTTGGTTTATCCACAATCAGAACTTTTTTTTTTTTAAAGCAATTCACATCATCACACGAAATATTGTCAATTTTGTCTTTACCTGGAAGCTTAAAATTCAGGTCTTGCAGATGACTAGAGATATGTACAGCTTATGCCAAATCCTGAACCTATTCGTCAGTATGGAAATGTTTAACAGGTTCACCTTTCATCTTCAGAAACAATACAATATCCTAACGCAGTGCAAAAAATCTCTTCAATACTCTATGACATGAGAGCCAGCGGACTTCTCTGTAGTAGGGAACATAATCAAATTCGTATCCAATGTCATGCAGAAACATTGAAAATTGACGATGATTTAAGCCACGGGCACGAATAAAATTGATAGCGACTTAAAACGGTCTTATGACATGTTGGAACTGTAATTGCTGTGCGCAGAATGTTTCTTGGTGAATGATGCACTGAAAATAAGCAAAATTAAAATTAGTACAATTTTCTCTTATTTTTGCAAGTAGCTTTGCATCAAAACCATTTCTATTCATGGTTGGTGCGCCATCCGTTGATAGACGACTAGTTAGTTACATGCATGTCTGGAGCTCCAACCTTTCCAACTTGATTTTCATCTCTGTAAATATTCCACTCCACAAAGCTTTACTTTTTTAATCGATCAAGTATCAATTCAAAATGGCCCAATGTGGATTAACTATTTGTATTGAGAGGCATTTTTTTTTATAAATGCTACAATCTTTTTGTTAGTTTTGAATAGCTCAAATCTGTCAGCTAATTCGTCTTTACTTTTTATAACTGAGCTGAAGTAACTCATGCGTGTCAACAGTTGCACTGGTTTTATACTTTTATCGCAAAATTCCTTTAGTAATTAAAAATGAAAAAAAACTGACCTCTCTGAATATTTTCTGCAAAAAGAATAAATGTTTCTTCAATACAAACCAATTCTTCTACCAACAAAAAATAGGCTGGGTTTCCCTTTCCTGGCAGTTTTAGATTTAATTTACCTAATCTTGTTGTTATATCCACCATAAAGTAAAATGCTTGCAACCATTTGTCGTTCTCTGATTCAGGGTGATAGAAGACTTTCTCATTTAGGGATGTTTTTAATTCATTCAAGCACAAAGCAAAACGTTTCAACACCTTACCTTTGGAAAGCCATCGCACCTCCTTATTGTGAATGAAGTCAAAATACTGAGTGTCCGTTTCGTTAAGAATTCCTTAAACTGACGACGGTTAAGTGCTTTTGACAAGATGCTGATTAAAAAATTCATGACCTCAACTATTTCGGCCGGAAACGTTTGAGCACAAAGCGCTTCTTGATGTATTATGCAGTGAAATGTAAGAATTTCGTGGTTAATTTTGCGCCAGAGAGTCGTAGTTGCCCCTTTTTTTCCTGTCATACTTCTGGCTTCACCTGTTATTATTGAAACGATTTTATTTAAATTGATTATATTGTCTTCAAGGTATTTTTGCACGACATTAGCTGTATCTTCTCCCCTAGTTTGTCACGAGAGCGGTAGCAATCCTGGAAATTCTTCTTTTGGACCTTGGGAAGACTTATACCTGACAAAAAGGTAAACTTTTGCCGTGTCTTTTATGTCGCAAGACTCATCGATAGCAAGTGATAAGGCAGAAGAAAGTTGAATATCTTCCTCCTGCAAAAATTTTACATTTCAAGACATAGTGGAGGGGTGCGCTGAAAAGCGAGTACAAGTGGCTGAGAGAATCGAATCAGAACGATTTTTAAATTATTTTTTTTTGCATGAAATAAATAATATTTGCGCATGGAACTTAAGAGCCGCAACTTAACATCCAAAGAGCCTCATGTGGCTCGCGAGCCGCAGGTTGCCGACCCCTGCTTTAGGATATATTACATCCCACAAAATTTAAACAAAACAAAAAAAAAAAAAAAAAAAAAAATGTTTTATAAGGAAAGGAACTTCACAATTACTACCATAGCTCGCAATAGTGCAAGATTTATCTCCCTTTTTCTTTAAAACTTAAATTGATTAATTACCATTAAACAAGTGACTTTTTAAAAAAAAATTGATTGATGAGTTATCGTCGACACTGTATAATTGTGCTAAGTTTCAAGTTGATATGAGAAAGGGAAGTGGGAGAAATCACGTGATCAAGATTCGAACCAGACAGACAAAATGAATTGATATAAGCTTTGTCATTAAAAAACAACAACAACATAATGCTCCTTCTTTGTGATTGAAGATGCGCCTATGTTAGCCGCAGAATGTCTCTATGATAAGCACCACGCCGTTATGTATTCATATGAAGCCGTGTACATGCTCATTACTATGTGACTGACGAAGACCACAATCTCCTGTCTGTGTACACTGACTTTAGTAAAGAAACAATGTCATACCTATTGTGCTTGGATACGTCAAAGAGAGGATTAATCATTAATCATTAAGCATCAATGAAATGTGAATGGTGTATTGAAAGTACTAATCTAACACAATTTATTTAATGTCAGAGTTTCCCCACAACTTGCAGATAGTCACCGGATGACAGATAGTCACCGGATGACAGATAGTCACCGAATGGCAGATAGTCACCGGATGACAGATAGTCACCGGATGGCAGATAGTCACCGGATGGCAGATAGTCACCGGATGGCAGATAGTCAGATAGTCACCGGATAGCAGATAGTCACCGGATGGCAGATAGTCACCGGATGGCAGATAGTCACCAGATGGCAGATAGTCACCGGATGGCAGATAGTCACCGGATGGCAGATAGTCACCGGATGGCAGATAGTCACCGGATGGCAGATAGTCAGATAGTCACCGGATGACAGATAGTCAGATAGTCACCGGATGACAGATAGTCAGATAGTCACCGGATGGCAGATAGTCACCGGATGGCAGATAGTCAGATAGTCACCGGATGACAGATAGTCACCGGATGGCAGATAGTCACCGGATGGCAGATAGTCACCGGATGGCAGATAGTCACCGGATGACAGATAGTCACCGGATGGCAGATAGTCACCGGATGACAGATAGTCACCGGATGACAGATAGTCACCGGAACAAACAGTTCTAGTTTTGTACTAGTCCTTGACTCGTACAGCTGGGTGGAGCAACCCTCCTGTGTCTTGTAAAACGAGGGCAGGGGAAGGCAATATACGCCCTTGGTGCTTCGTGGAGCTGGGGGGGGGGAACTGACTTACACATCGCCTTTAATAGGCAGTACACATTTTGTTTTAAATGACAAAAAAAAAATAATTTTAACATCAAACCCATTAGAGAGTGAGGGGGAAGGGAGAGGTCGGAGGTAACATAATGCAACCCTTTGTACACGAATTTGTACATGATCAACTTCTGTGTTGGCGTTTGTCCCCCCCCCCCCCCGCCCAGCCCATACCCTCCCACATACACACACACACACACACACCACTTTAACTTGTAATGGTGACTCATTATCTGGTGCAAACACTTTTGGCTCAAGCTTCACAATGCTATTACACACCTCTGGGTCTATTGTTGTGCTTTGAATTACTTGAAGGGTTCCTTGCAGCATAAGGGAACCCAAGCTACTTTCCTAAATACTGAACTTACTGGAGCGTTGCCCGACAACAAAGTGCTGAAATATGCATAAAAAACTCCATTACTATCCACAGTCACAACCACATCAATACTTTAGTAGACAAGGCCGAATTGACGCTGGGGAAGGCCCTGGGCTAGAGCATATTGTTTTTTATAAAGCTTATATCAACTATGTCTTCCTGTCTGTCTGTCTGGTAAAACGTGTATTCACATTATCTCTCCCACATTTATTATCGGGTCAATCTGAGACTTCACACAAATATTCACAAAATATGAAACAATTAAAAAAAAAAAAAAAGTAACCAATTAGACAATTAATTACTGGTGATTCCTTCTTTTCTTTAATAGCAACAAAGGGAAACCATTACTTCAAAATTCACATATATGTTAAAATGTGTTGGGTTTAGTCCCCCTTCTATTCGCATTCTCCGATCAAGTTGATGCTTAAAGCAATTAGTTATTGTACCTAACAAAACATGAATCATTAAACAAAAGTACTCACTTAATGAATTATTGGTCATTAATTATTTTGTTTGATATCGAATTATAATTTGTACATCATTGGTAGATATAGTTTTAAGGACGGAGTTCTTCACCTCCAGGTAACATCAAGCCTCAAAAAAAAATTTTTTTTTAAATATTCTGCATGTTATATATCTTATAAGTCTTATTATAGTGTAGATGTCTTAGGCCTAATGTATACATTTCACGCTAAGTAACACGTGCTTGCGCTAACAAAGCCATTCACTGACCTATGCATTGTCAATGCATAAAAAAAGCTAATGTCCACTCATCACGCTAATCCCTCCCCCCCCCCACCTCCTTATTTTATCAGCAGTTAATTCTTCTTTATTTCACGTGTTGAGGTGTGACACCTGGGACTACATTCTCCCGCGCATGAATTCGTGAAAAAAATGTGTATGTGTGCAGCACAGTGCAAGGCTTTTTAGCGACCACACTGGAGCTAAATGTATCTTGTTAATACTGTCTGTCGCCTGTCTGTCTGTATAATGTATATCTCAAACTAAACGCCCATCCCTAAAATAGTTGCAAACAGAACCTTTTAGTCTATTAAAAACGTATCCTTTTATTACAAGGCTTATATCAACTCTGTCTGTCTGTCTGTCTGTCTGGTAAAAAGTTTCTACACGATATTTCTTCCTCACCCATTCTCGGATCAAGTTGAAAATTGTACACAATTATTTATTGGCATATATTTTTAAAAAATTATACATAGCACCTCCTTCGTGATCGAAGATGAGCACATTTCTCATATCCTATGAACTCGAAAACGGCTCTTAAGTCTAATCCTCGCTTTAAAAAGCCCACAACTTACTTGGCATGGAAATGTTTGGTCAGTCGCTGAGAGGCTTGCTTCTTCTCTCGGCTTTTTGTCGGCGCTCTTTCACGCTGCCCACTCTCCTTGCTTCCCATCTACCATGTTCAATTATTGACATAGACATGACATGCAAAAAAAAAATTAAAACAATTTGTCAATCAATAACTGGTAATCTATTAGTTTGTTTGATACCCACAAGGGAAATTAATCTTTCATTATTCACAGATATGGTTAGATAGATAATTGTACACTTTGTTTCTCCTACACCCATTCTAGGGTCAAGTTGAAACTTTGAACAATTATTCGTTGTACCTAAGAAACCATTAATCAATAAACAAATTAACCAATTAGTCAATACATTATTGGTAATTAATTCAAAATTATTGAATAAGGGAAATAGCTTCTACATTAACGAGAGTTAAAGTTGCAAGTGCGGAGTTCTTCCCCTTTGATAAGCTTTGTTTGAAAGAAAGGATTTTTTTTTTGCATTTTTGTCAAAATGAAATTGACAAAAATAGTTTGTTTGTTTTTTCTACAAAGTCTGCT
Organism: Biomphalaria glabrata; assembly: GCF_947242115.1. Lineage (NCBI taxonomy): Eukaryota > Metazoa > Mollusca > Gastropoda > Planorbidae > Biomphalaria > Biomphalaria glabrata. Next base: position 24,537,245 of record NC_074726.1, on the reverse strand, counting down.
GATGTGTGGGTGTGTATGTATGACAAGACACAACGCATAGCCAAGTATGTATAATACATTTTTTTTTTTCTTTTCTTTGCCCAAACGGAAGATACCTTTCAGTGAGGTGGACTCTGGGGTGTCCTTAAAATACAATCTTTATTGGGATTTGAACTCATGACGCCAAGCACTTTACTACACTGTCACAAACCATCAGGCTATCATGTTTAGTGGAACTGTTGTTGATACATTTTAATTTCCCTTCTTACCTACAACGAGAACGCGTTTTTGTTTCCCTAAGAAAGCCGCTTCCATTTATAACACATTTAAATGAAAACCCTCAATGTGGAGGGACAGGAGACATCATGGAGGAAGTTTCTGTGCTGCCTAATCACTCAGCCAACAGAACTCATCACGTCCAATCTAGAATGTACAATTCCTAGCTTAAAGACCTCATCACCTCCAATATAGAATGTACAATTCCTAGCTTAAAGACCTCATCACCTCCAATCTAGAATGTACAATTCCTAGCTTAAAGACCTCATCACCTCCAATCTAGAATGTACAATTCCTAGCTTAAAGACCTCATCACCTCCAATCTAGAATGTACAATTCCTAGCTTAAATACCTCATCACCTCCAATCTAGAATGTACAATTCCTAGCTTAAAGACCTCATCAGCTCCAATCTAGAATGTACAATTCCTAGCTTAAAGACCTCATCACCTCCAATCTAGAATGTACAATTCCTAGCTTAAAGACCTCATCACCTCCAATCTAGAATGTACAATTCCTAGCTTAAAGACCTCATCACCTCCAATCTAGAATGTACAATTCCTAGCTTAAAGACCGAATCACAAACCAAGAGATTAGAGACAGGGTTACTACAACGATTGGACCCCTTGATGACCTGCTAACTATCGTAAAAAAAAACGCAAGCTAAAATTCTATGGCCATATTACAAGATCTTCAGGGCTCGCAAAAACCTTCCTTCAGGGAACAGTTCCAGGAAAAAGAAGAGGTAGACAGAGAAAGCGATCGGTAGACAACATAAAAAAATGAACCGGCCTGCCATTGAAAGAGGTTCTGCAGAGAGGAATGGAGAAAGACGATCGACAAATCTTGCGTGGTGCCCCATCAGTCAAACAGACTAAGGGATTGGTAAAGTTAAGAGTAAAAAAAAATGGTTTGAATTTCAACCTGACCCCTTCACTTGACTTTATTCGGCCTACTGTATTTCTTGTTCTTCCACATCTACTGAGTTATATAACTAACTTAGTCAGGAATCTAGACACATACAAAGTGGGATATGCAGAAAAAAAAAGGTCAAATGTCACGCTATACTGATGGTGCCGATACATTGTGTTAACATCACCCACCCCACACACTCACTGTAAAATTCCCCTGCAGTATTGTTCCCCTGCACGGACTTTTGACAAGCCCAAACATTACCCTTTAATACGACCCCAACCACTTCAGTATGATCTCAAAAAAGTCCCAAACATTGCATACCTATTTAGAAAATATTTTCTCTCTTCTGTCAAATGTAGATCTAGTCTAAAACCGAAGTGCTCTTCCAGTGTAATTGAAGTATATAATGCCTGTATTTCCCTTCTGCTTCAAGTGTTTCCCGCCTTTTATACTGAAGACAAAGAACGCTCAGTGAAAGAATCCACTTGTAACATTTCTTTGGAGACGTCTTCCCTTTATGTCAAGATTTGTTTTTGATCATTGGTTATTGCCAGTATAATATTTTGAATACAATCAGTGGTTCTGATTTTACAACGCTTAGATTAACTCCCCCTGTGTTCTCCTTACTTCTTTGTATGTTTGGATTTTTACAATAATTTTTTCGACCATTTCTATCCATCCAATCGTCATCAAAGTTTGCATACAAGCTCAAGATCGATGACAACACAGAAATCAATATAAATAAATCAATTAATTAGTTAATCAATTAGTTTTGTAAGTATTATTTTTTTTTATATTGAACATGTGCTAAGATGAAGGGAGACAAGTTCTGGGTGTTGTGTAAACAATAACACTACACACCGGAGTGACTTCTCTTGATGAGTGGTAAGACCTAAGTGGGACACACGAAAGTTCAATGTTTGGATCAAAAGTTTCAATGGACCTCATTCACCAATCGTAAACAAACAACATTTAGCCACGTGATAATATTGATAAAACAACGAAAAAAAAACTGTCACGTGATAGCCTGTGTATGTAATTTGTATAGAAGATATAAATAATCACATGGCTAAATGTTGTTGTTTTTTTACGATTGGTGAATGAGGTCCATTACAGTTTCCACAAAAGATTATTCATGTACAAAACGACAATTCAATATTTTAATCTTCAACTCCATTACTCTAATACATGTATATCGATGGTTGAATATGACTGTAAAAATGTATACCCCTAGCATGGGATATTTCGTTGGGATTGTACCATAAATATGTTTTAATATTTTATAGTTAAAACGGATGATACCCAAGGCTCTTGGCTTCTGAACCGAGCGGCCCCAGGTTCAAATATAGTTGAAAACAGTGGCTTTGAAGTTTCGGGATTTTTAAGACGCCCCTGAATCCAACAAACTCAATGGGGTAACCGACTTAAGTTGGGGAAAGTAAAGGCGGATGTTCGTTGTGCTGGCCACTTGACACCCTCGTTATTGACCGTCAGCCATAGAAACAGATCACCTTTACGTCGTCTGCTCTATGTACCATAAGGTCTGAAAAGGATATTTCTGATGACCCCAAATTCCAATAGTATGCCAGGAATTTCTTTTGGGGGGTATTGATATGACTCACTTTCTCCTCACGAATATTAATTTATTTCTTTGAGAAGAAATCACATAATGATTAAACACAGATAATAAACAATAAATAAACATACATTATGACTAAATGTCAATAATATGCTCACAAAAGTAGACTTATTATATAGCTTAAAACATATGAACTGAATGCTCAATGTCTTTCATTGTATTTTTACCCTCTTAACAATTAGCTTCTCCGATAGATCAGAAATAACTAGAATCTTCGACTGAAAGGATCTATTCTTATTTTGAACTATGTTGACTATATTTAGTTCTATTGAAAGTTCACTTTTGTTTCTGGAAATGAAAACATGTCTTTTTATTGTGTGCACGATTAATTAATTTTACATACACATACACGTGTCAAAAAGTTTGGAAAGCTTAAGATCCGACGCCCCAACCAAGAAGATAAATATTCCTTATTTCTAATTATAGCTCAAAAGCTCATTCGGTACCTGTTAGGGGAGATAAGTCAATAACATAAAATTACAATATTTGTATTCTTCTGGCTTCTCTCCCCCTATATTCCATCCTCCCAAACATGATAATTTATTGAGGTCCCTACACGTCCACATTTCCCACTATCTGAGAGATATCATGTCTATATCTAATCAACGGCCTTGGCCGGTGGTAGAAGACTATATCCAAAAAAAAAAAAATTTTTCGACGTTTACTTGTATATAAAGTACAAAATATTAAAGGGAAACAAGTCGTTCTATCAGCCAGTTTATTTTTAGCTTCGAAAAAAAATTATTGGTTGCAGCTGTCGAAAAAAAAAAGTGTTTGATAAAAATTATAGAAAAAAATAAAAACGTGTACGACACATGTTTTAGAGTTATTGTTCTTTATTTTATCAGCAAGATGTTTTACATTAGAGTTATAGTTCCTGTGGGACGAATCAATACAGAATGATTGATTGCCTTTGTTGATGCGGAAACAGTCAGAGAGCGCTTGTAAATAATAGAAGTCTTACGACGACAATAAAGATTACGACACGAGTTTTCATCTGTTCAGAAATGAACATATATAACACTTTAGCAATCTGGAACTATGACAATCCACAGAAATTAGTGTTGGATCAAAGATATACAGACTGTTATATATATAATTCTCTTCTTCCCTCAACAGTTTGGACGAGTAAGAAGTAAAGGAAAGATCACTCTCTTATTTCTGCGGATAGTCACCCCACGAAAAAACAAGAGGGGGGGGGGAAACAAGTGGGTATTCACACGTCGCTACGGATGGCTGCACGCTGGACTGTATGTATCAAGGCTTGGCCTCTTTAGTCACACAAGAAGTTGCAAAGGGAAAAGATCTCGAGACGTAAAATGCCACAAAAGAGATGTGCAGTAAATAATTGTTTTAAAAATTCCACTTGATCCGAGAATGAGCGCGGGAGAAATGCATTAATGCATTTAACAAGACGATGAACCGGATACCCCATTCTTTCTCCCCCCCCCCCCCACCCGTGACCTCCTCTATGTCGAAGGCGCCGCCCCACCCCTTTCCAACTAGTCCAGACAAGTGATAGGACCATAACTTAGTGAGAAACCTAAAAGCATGACATTGCGCTAAACAAAAACAATTGGTTGAAATATTTCCAATCTCACAGATTTTTTTAATGTTGGTGTAGATCTATTACGAATTTAATCAAATGACTGAACCAAACTCATTGATATACTTTATATTAGATGTTTTTTTTTTGTTTAAGTATTTTTCTTTATGTTTTGCCTGTTTTAAATATCAATGTATGAATGATAAATAATATTACATTTTAGAACTTATGCTCAACAACACAACTGTGGGGAAATCACATCTTCAATCACCAATTTTACAACACTTTTCAAAAATACAAATTTATTTCAAAATATAGCAGTCACATACACATCACTATACAGACGCACACACAAACACACACAAAACAAACAAAGAAAATAATTATACTAGTTTAAGACGCCTTAAAAAAACGGGTTAATTTTTAATCAGGTTTTTTTTAATAAGCCCTGGGTTTCTCTGTAACTAGATACGCTTTTCATCGATCCTTGTTATGTATATTGTTTAATGCTTTCTGATTGGCCAGTAGGTTAGAATTACAAAGCTATAGAGAAATACAAACAAGTGAACCCTTTATAAATGGGAAAGAGGGGGGTGGGGGGGAAGCACGCTTCTTCTCGAATGAATAATTTCTTAATCATATTTTGGAAAGAAAAAAGCAAAATATAAAATACTAAAAAAAAAAAAAACAAGCTTTTCTAAGGAAAGCACTGCACAATAAAAGCTATACATATATACACCAGTAATGTAAACATTTTTTTCCTTATTGGTCTCAAACAAAATATTTAGCTACCAATAATCTCAAAGCTGAATTGCTCCAATAGATGTATGCTTTGTTAAACAAAATAAAAAAATTGTTTAAGGCTTCTGCTTGATCCGACAATGGGTGAAGGAGAAATAACGTGTACTATTGCCTAAGAGCACAAACCCTACATATTTAGCCATATCTCCGAATGCATTTATTACTCTTATTGGTACCAAACAAAATTATTAATTTCCAGTCATTATTTGATCAGTTTTTTTTTTTAAATAATTCATGTTTTGTTAGGTACAATAAATAATTAAACAAAAAAATAAAATTCTTAAAAGGTTAAAGCCATTGCGGCTAAATGCACCAAATGAATGGTTATAGCGCCATGGTATCTGATTTATATAACATTGGGGGAGGGAATGTGGTACCTGGGTAAAGGTTTTTCCGTGCTAAGATCAGAAAACACAACGCTGCTCGAGTCTGATGTCGAACCTCGAGCCCCATTCATAGGTAGCCGAGCCAAGTCAAGTTCAAGCGTACTTAGCCTCTCGACCACACTATATCACAATACCAATGTTAAATACGTGCATAAGAAAGTTCAAGTATCTAGCCAGACTCGCTATCTGTTATTAAAGTTGGCTACTTTTGAGAAAGTGGTATTTTTTTCCCACTTAGCTGTCACCCGGTCCTACACCCACCTAAAGACGCCGCTGGCATTGATACTTTGATTCATTGATACTTATGAATAAAGCTTCTTTTTAATTGACATTTTTGCATATATAGTGCAAATATTGTTGAAAAAAATTAAAAACTTTACATGCTCAAACTGTTTGACCATAATTTCAGCAAATTCTTTTTCTTTTTCTATTGAAACGCATCATGGTTCTTATGGTCGCGCTCCTAAATCTAATAACATTCCTTCAGGCGAGGGACCGTTTAACTTTCGTTTAGTCTGTTGGGCCGTTGGGGCACCATGCAAGATTCGTCCACCGTCCTTCTCCATCACTCTCTGTATTTTGCCTTAGTTAGAACCTCCTTCAGTGGCACGCCCGTCCATTGATTTATGTTGTCCTCCCTTCGCTTTCTCTGTCTGCCTCTTCTTTTTCCTGGTACTGTTCCCTGAAGGAAGGCTTTTGCGAGCCCCGAAGATCCTGTAATAGGGCCATAGATTTTTAGCTAGCGTTTTTTTTTTACGATAGTTAGCAGGTCATCATGGAGTCCAATCGCTGCAGCAGCCCTGTCTCTAATCTCCTGGTTATGTAGCAGTCTTTGAATGTGATACCTAGGATCCTTCTGTAGCATCAATTCCATTGCTACGATCCTCCTCTCTATCTCTGCAGTCAGCGTCTGAGACTCACAACTATATAAAAATGTGGCCATGACCAGGGAGCGCATCAGTCTTGACTTTGGTGCCGAGGGCTAAGCCTTTGTCCTTCCATATTTTAAGTTTTGAAAGGGCCAGTAGTTCAGGTTTCGGTTCCTCATATGAGACAATAGCTCCGAGGTATTTGAAGCTGCTAACACTATTCAGCTTTTCACCTCTTTTAAAAGCCTGTTGGCTATTGGTCATAATTTTTTTTTCGGCATTTGTTTGCATACCATATGCTGCGGGAGTTTTGTCAATGCGCATCACCAAGTCATCTATTTCTTCTTCTGTCCCTGCTAGGCCATCAATATCATCTGCGAAGTGCAAGTTAGTGATTCTTCTTCCTCCAATGCTTACAGTACCTTGATAGCCCTCGAGAGTAACATTAATCAACTTAAATCGTAGAACTTTACTTAATATGCTTAAATATGATATGCTAGCTAGGCGCACTTAGGTGAAATAATGTTCCAGAACAGTAACCTAAATTGTTCCTGACCTGCAATTTATTTCCCCTTTCAGCCAGTACAGGCCAAAAATTGTGATTCCAGCCGTAAATTCCGTGACCTATATTGAAGGTATCCTTCCAACAGACCTCCTGTATCCCTCGATGTCATCTGGCAATCACCAAATCAGACATAACAAGGACCGCTCTTTCATACTCTTAAACTTAATTGGCTTCAATCTTTATCTTCACGTTCTCTAGAATCTAGATCAGGCGTTCTCAACCTGTGAATCGCGACCCCCTTAGGGGTCGATTGACGATTTGCTAGGGGTCGCCTAAGACCATCGAAAATATGGATTGTTTTTGTCTATTTTTCTATTGCTGTGTGGATGGGGGTCGCTGAAGAGTGAGATTGTAAAAAGGGGGTCGTCGGGCTTACAAGGTTGAGAACCACTGATCTAGATGATACCCGCTTGAATAATACAACATCGACGGATAGCTCCAAAATTAAATAAAACAATGTTCCTTATATATATATATATATATATATATATATATATATATATATATATATATATATATATATATATATATATATATATATATATATATATATAGTTCGTCCATCGTGGTTCAATGATGACCACTTTAGTCATCCAGGGGCTGAGGGCTTTGCACTGAGGTTTTGTGCTTCCTCATGTGGCTGGTGAGACCTATGTGAGCCCGGAATGTTCGGATGCACACTGGACAGGTTATTAGAGCTGGAGTTAGTGTCATTGACCTTCCTTTTTATTTTTCTCTGACGCTTGTCTTCTGTCTGCGCTGTTCTCATTTCCTCAGCAATTTGTGCGCCAGTTTTCACAGCGCGACGCCATGATACGTTATCATGTATTTCTGTCACCCAGGTGGCTGGGTCCATGCTGAGGGCTTTTAGAGGAGCTTTGAGGGTGTCCCTAAAGCGTTTTCTTTGTCCACCTTGCAAACGCCTTCCTTCCCTTTCAAGGTCGTTGGCTTGTAGCTCCAAACAGCATGTACACAAATGTTAGAGATTTATATTCGAAATGAAAAGCAATAAACTTGAACTAGTCTCGTGTTTATACAAATCTTTTTCTAAAAAACAAAGCTTATGTAAGGTGAAGAACTCCGCCCTTAAAACTAACTTTCAATAATGTAGAAGTTATTTCCCTTATTCGATGTCAAGGGAAATAATTGATTACCAATTGTTAATTTATTAAACGGTAACTTTATGACAGGGAGACTGAGAGAGTAAGTTGATAGAAGCTTAGTACAAACCAAAAACTCAATCAAACGTTTATTAACAATTTACACGAGCTCACCTTCAAAGATTATGACTGTAGAAGCACAAGTGAAATACTCAAATTGAAACTTCACTCGTAGAACGACCTCGGCTCATCTCGTGCAGCACTTTTGTCATGTGACTTGTAGAGCCCTATTTCTGGAGAGACATTCTTGTCCACGTACGACTCAGGTAGAGCTGGCATTCGAGCATAGTAATGGCACAATAGCAAGACGCGTTGAAGTTGGATTTGATTGGGTGTTTCCTTAGTGACGCGACAGTCCATTTAAAAGGTAGGACGGAAATAGATAAGAAATGATTAACGGACGAAGGAGTCCTTCTTGTAGCATAGATACGACATGGACTGTGCCCTTATTCTATAATAAACAGTTTTATACTATTTTCTTGATCAATTAGAGGTTGTTACTCTCGAGTTCGCATATAACCTCTATACTTCAGTCAACGCTATTAGAGCAAGGAATGGGTTGCCTGAGCTAGCCAGGAAAACCAGTGACTTGGCTGAATTTAAGTCATTGGTTAATATGCATGACTAAATGCATGACGCGTATGACGTAATCATCTTCTTTTTTGAAGTAACGTCTGTATTGTATAAGATAAGATAACTTCATTTAAAATAGCGGTTCTCAGCCTCTTATGCTCGGCGACCCCTTTTTACAATCCCCCACTTAGCCGCGACCCCCCCCCCCCGCACACACACACACACACACACAGCAATAAAAGAATAGACAATAACAATCCATTTTTTTAAAACGATTTTGGCGACCCCTGGCAAATCGTCAATCGAGCCCAACGGGGTCGCGATCCACAGGTTGATAACCCCTGATCTAGATCTATCAACCAACAACACCTCAACACCGTTGACTTCCGGTGTCCATGAACTGTTTAGTTTTAAGGTATGGGCTTTCAACAAGATGACAGCCCGGAACGTGGTCGCCCACAAAGCAGTCCTCCGCCCTCCCATTCCATTCAGCTGCTTGGTCCTAGGAAACGACAAATAGCAGTTACAGTTTGGAATCAGTGCCATCCCAGGGTCTGTCAGATTACAGCACTCTAAGCTACAAGCTGAGCAATATCACTGCCTGCCTGATTTTTCTCAGGGTTAACTCCCGAAGCATTTCCAATGTTTTGGTTTAGCCAATAAGGCAGTGGGGTCGTGGTGGCTGAGTGGTTAAGCGCTTGGCTTCCGAACCTGGGGTCTTGGGTTCGAATCTCGGCGAATGACTGAGTTTCGAATTTCGGTATTTTTACGGCTTCCCCTGTGTCCACCCAGGGATACTCTCACGGCTACTTGACTTTAGTTAAAGAAAGTAAAGGCGGTTGGTTCTTGTGCTGACCACTTGGCACCTTGCTCGTTAGCCGCTGGCCAAAGAAACAGATGAACTTTAGAGGTTGCAAGGTCGGAAAGGGGAACTTTTTACAGAGGCAGCGGAAGTTGGATTCTGAGTTCTCCTTCTCCTTGGTAGGTAGACTGACACAAGCATTCTGGTTTAGGCGCTAAATATTCAATTTGCACTTTCTCCTCTTAGTGTAAACTGTTACGCAGTGGCGTAGCTAGGAATTAGCCATCATTTGGGGGCCCGGGGAGCTTGACCTGGATATTGAGTAATATTTAATATTTAATGTAAAAAAAAAAAACCCACTGATTTGGAGGCCTAGGGGGATTTTCGAATTCTCCCCCCACCCTAGCTACGCCTCTGCAGTTACGCCGGACCATTACTGGCATTGAGCAATGTCAACATGTCAACCTTGTGAAACCACACACTTATGACTGTTTCATTAGTCAAGTGACAGAGCACCATCTGATGTGCATAAAGGTATATGTCCGTTCAGCAGGATAGAAAATCTGGAGTGATCTACTTTGTACACTTTTAAATGTCTACCATGCCGGAAGCTTCTAGACCTAATGTTACAAAATAATATATTTTTAATGTTGTTTGTAATGAATACATTTTCATCTCAGGAACTTCCAGGGTCGAATTTCGTTAAAATAAACAAAATTTAATATAGGCGCTCTATCAGTACAAACTGAAGAATTTGCTGGGGATGTGACAGGTCTGCAGCAGTACCGCCCTCTAACAGGCTACAAGAATCTTCTTAGTAATGTGTGGGATCAGTTGTTATAATCCCCTCGGTTGATATAACAGTGGGGTATATTGTTATTTTAGAAAACTTCCATAAATGCTTTATCTCGAAGCCTAGGTTTCCATATTTTCTTTGTTTTTCCATTTCAGTTTTTCTTGTATTATGAAACAGTGTACGGCGATGTCAATAATGGTAGCGGTTGTTGTTTTTTATCAATAAACAGCAGGTCAGGGCGATTAAAATCTAACATTTTGTTGGTCAAAATAGGCTTATTTCAGTAGATTCGAGAACCTCTTGTGACGAGTATATGTAATAAGGAGGAGTATTTTTATTGATCAAATTATGTGTTAAAGCCAAGTGTTGATGCAACTTGGTTGTGGGGACTTGATTCTGATAACGCCATTATGTATTCGATTGACTCACATTTCAACATTTTCGGCATTTGTCAACAACATTGTGTCTTAGGATATGCTTCTTGTAATTTTTTGTCCTAATTACTCTGTCTTGTATTGCTGTAACAAAGCCTTTTGCTTCAGGGTAGAGATGACCTGCTTTGAGCCATGTTAAGGAAGGAGCCTTGTCAATGTTGTCCGCATCTAATAAAGCCGGGAATTTTCTGTGGAGTGTTTTTATTCCCACTGGCGAATCTCACTCCTAACGTCGTCCAAACCGACATAAACATCAACATTGTTTAGGTTCAGAGGGGTCGCATCGGAGTCGTATTTGCGTTGGAAGGAAACTAGTTCGTTGCTGGAGGCTCGCAGTTTTGATCGTATTTTTAAAACTTGCATTCTACACACTTTGAAGATGTCCTGCAATCCACGACCTTCATCCTTCCTGGGCAGGTATGGCCTAATATTGGAGGACTCTGGGTGTAAACATCGGAATATGGTTAGTAGTTTCATGTCATGTAGGTCGGTGTCAGTCCATTTGATAACACCAATCGTGTAAAGGAGCACTGGGACGGCCCAGCTGTTTATTGCAGTGATGAGGTTATTGCCAGACAGTTTAGTGTTGAGGATTTTATTTACTCTTTGCTTAAATTTAGTAAGAAATTCCATTTTTAATTTTATCGTGGCCTTTTGTTTATTCCAAGATATTTAAAAAGAGTAGCAGAATTCAATTCCTCGATGCCTTCAAATGCGTTATTAGTGTTGTCCTGCATTACCCTTTTAATGTTTATGATACCACACTTATCCAGGTCAAAAGACATATTGGCACTGAAGCATTTTGCCGTTTTAACTTAACTTTTGCTCGGTTTCTGCATATAGCATAATAATAATAATAAATGTTAGAAATGAACTAATAGTCATTCTTAGGCATTGCCAGGGTCTAGATTCGTTCAGAAGAAAACACTTCAATGCAATGTGGCAGTAGCGCCCTCAGGTAAGTACTATCTTCTTGTGCATGTTTATGAGCTCTAGAGTTTCTGCGCGGTCAGTTTCATCCCTCAGGTGATCAAAATTTGAAAAATCCCCCCGGGCCCCCACTTCAGGGGTCCCTAAAGAGCTCAAGCCACCCTTCCGAGCCCCCTTAACCCCTAGCTACGCCACTGGTGGTATAGGTATTTTAGTTAACTTCTAAATTCGCTTATTATTATTTTAAAGACATCTGTATTGAATTTCAACACCCAAAGGGAAATAATTTGAAAAAAAAAAGACAAAGAAATATAAACTGCATAAAAAATGAGGAAGAATAAAATTATTTCTTAAGAAATCTGATGATTTAGATCTAAACTTTAATAGCTTTAATAAAAATTATATAATTTAGTTAGCAGACAAGTAGACCTTGGATTTAGTTGACACACGCGCCAAAACACACTACAAAGTCCTCTCTCTCTTCTTTCGCGCGATCCGCGTTGCAGTCAGCAACCAGCCGATTGGCTACAACGTCTTTTAAGCTCCGCCCACAAACTGATTCATCATCTAAATTTAGAACAGACGCTGGGAGAGCCATGTGCGTTGATCAGCTGTTTTGTGTGTGTGCCGACAGTTACGGTAAACCGTCCGGCTTCTAGTCAATTTCATGGATTTTTTTGTTTGTTTCTCTTTCACGTTTAAAGGATGTTCTGAAAATTAGACCGTTTTAATTTTGGCCTTGCGTTCTAGTGGACTTATTTGGATACTGTGCGTGTGTAGTCAAAGCTATCGTTTACGGATTTTAATTTGTATGTTAAAATAAAAAGGTAAGTTGATTTTGTACTAGATCCTGAAGCAAGTTTTGAAAATATGGTTCCACGAATTTAGCATGCACTTTTAAGTGGTTGTTTTTTGTTTCTGTTTTGTCTTTAGCATTGGGGAGCTGTATTTACAAGTAGACTAGATCTCTCTGAGTCTCTCTCCTGTCTCTCCCCCTCTCTCATCTCTTTCTCCTTTATATCTACTCTCTCTCTCTCTTCTCTTTGTTGTCCCTCTCTTTCTCATCTCTCTCTCCCACCTCCCTCTTTCTGTCCTAACCTCTCTCTCTCTCTCTCTCTCTCTCTCTGGTGGGACCTTATATGAAGGAAGGGAGAGGGGGAGGGGTTGTGGCCAGCACTTGTTAACTCGAGGGATTCGGGCTCTATTTCTGCCTCGACAATTAAAATCTAAAAACGAAATCTCTTCCTTTGACATTTCCTGCGTCTATGTTTGGACTTGCGTAAAGTGCACAGAGCTGGAGTGAGACGTCGAAGTCTGACCCAAACCAGGGTTTCCTCTTACTGACAGGGGAGGGGGGAATAAGAGGGGAAAGAAAAAGTATACTATTCTATGTCCCCCCCCCCATGCACCCAAGTTTCAACATTTCTCTTCTGTTGTTAAAGTGGTTAACGAAAATAATGTAGTACACATTTCTTTAGTGCCCTATTGTTATAGTTATACTCGTAAAGGAACAAACAAAATTCGACAGACATTCAAAGATGTCCAGATAATCTCCACTTCGTTCTGTATTCCTCTCTAGCCGTAGCCTACAACAAACAAACAAACACAGTTTACTAAATTCATGCTACCCCCCTCCTCCCCACCGATAACTTACGCCTTGTGCCTACTTTTAAGTGCTGCATGAGTAAAGGGGGGGGGGAGAAGAAAGGTTGGATAGCTGACGTGTACTTCACTGCCTAGGTATTGGAACACACATCAGCTCCTAAAGAAAAACAAAACAAAACTGCTAGGACTAAAAAAAAAATTTTTTTGTTACTGAAAGCATTTGTTTGTGTGTAAAAAAAAAAGGTTTGTGTGTGACAGGACGACACTGGGAGTTCTCTATTGACTTTTCAAATGGTGACAGGAGTAGGATTAATTCATTTCTATATCCATATCGTTTGTGTGTTGAAACGTTTTTTGTGGTTGAAAGATGGTGGTGCTGGTGGCCGTGGTGCTGGTGGTCGTGGTGCTGGTGGTCGTGGTGCTGGTGGTCGTGGTGCTGGTGGTCGTGGTGCTGGTGGTCGTGGTGCTGGTTGAAGAAATACGGTAACAGTAGAGAGTGTGTGTGTTTGTGTGTGTGTGTGTGTGTGTGTCTTGTTAAGACGAGGTCGATATGTTCGGATGGTTCAAGGCTGCTTTAAAAAAAAAAAAAATCAGGTTGTCACAATGTTTGTCATCGCCAAGCCACGTGACCTGTGTCACAGTAAATGTCGTTTTGACAAACCAGGCGTCAAAGCATGGGTACAGAGAGAGTTCGGGGAATTAAAGGGGGGCGGGGGGGGGGGTGAGATTGCTGCGAAAGGTAGACTGGGTAGGAGGTGAGGGGGGGGGAGAGTTAAAAATAGAAGAGATAGTTTGACTAACTTAAAAGTTTTGTATACCAAAAATATATCTAGATCTAGATCTTGCTTTTAATCCGCTCTCCCTCAAATTTTATGCATGTTTATACCATTAAAACATCTTTCGAGATTTCTTTTAGTTTGTAGAGTTTATTTAAAGAAAAAGAGATAATTAGGCCTACGTCCTACCCCTGTTAATGTGTTAATCTAGCCTTGCATGTCAATTAGATTATGACGTCCTACCCCTATCCATGTATTAATCTAGCCATGCATGTTAATTAGATAATGACGTCCTACCCCTATCCATGTATTAATCTAGACATGCATGTTAATTAGATAATGACGTCCTACCCCTATCCATGTATTAATCTAGACATGCATGTTAATTAGATAATGACGTCCTACCCCTATCCATGTATTAATCTAGACATGCATGTTAATTAGATAATGACGTCTTACCCCTATCCATGTATTAATCTAGACATGCATGTTAATTAGATAAAGACGTCCATTAATGTATTAATCTAGCCATGCATGTTAATTAGATAAAGACGTCCATTAATGTATTAATCTAGCCATGCATGTTAATTAGATAATGACGTCCATTAATGTATTAATCTAGCCATGCATGTTAATTAGATAATGACGTCCATTAATGTATTAATCTAGCCATGCATGTTAATTAGATAATGACGTCCATTAATGTATTAATCTAGACATGCATGTTAATTAGATAATGACGTCCATTAATGTATTAATCTAGCCATGCATGTTAATTAGATAATGACGTCCATTAATGTATTAATCTAGCCATGCATGTTAATTAGATAATGACGTCCATTAATGTATTAATCTAGACATGCATGTTAATTAGAAACTGCTAAGACATTGCCTTTCATGGCTTGTTGTAGAGAAATATGTTCTTTAAAAGCAAGACTGCATTTAGTCTTGACAAGGCCCTGAGCCGTTTGAAATATGGGGACCCCTTCAAAATGATTGAAAATATACCTGGAACACTTATTTTTTTTTTGGGGGGGGGATGCTTGGGTGTCCTAAGATTTAGCTTGCACTACTTGTAGAGGCGCTGCCGTAGAGCGGTAAAGCGACATTAGTTGGGGAAAAAGTAAAGGCGGTTGGTCGTTGTGCTGGCCACATGACACTCTCGTTAACCGTAGGCCAGAGAAACAGATGACCTTTACATCTTCTGCCCTGTAGATCACAAGGTCTGAAAAGGGAACTTTACTTTTTTTTTTTACATATAGATAAATTCAGCACTGTTTATAAGATAACATAAACACCGGATAAAGTGCATGTTATTAATAAGTAACTAAGCAAGTCAAACTTCAAGGCAGGTTGTCCAACAGGAGATGATTTTCATTAAAGTGGTAGGCACTTATATAGTTGAAACAGTCACAATCACCCTTGAAGGGGACACGCAGACGTGGTCGCCAGTAGATAAATAGCGTGACTGAGTAGACCGACCTGTTTCTTCCTTGACAGATGCGGCCAGCTTTGGATAGGCTGGAGTGGTGGACTTTGGTTGCGCTCACCGTCCATGCACTCTTACGATTTCTCACTCACCTTCCCAGCTCCAATCAAAGCTTAGAATATAATGATGAGTGCATCAATAAAATGTTAAGTATGAATCCGCGTGACCAAAACATGTGGGTCAAGGTCAGTTCAATTTAAGTATGACGGCGTCCTTGTCATGCTTCATTTCATTTCTATATCGATGTCCTCGAGGAATGATCGATTCTCGAACTTTAACAAAAAAAAATCGAATGTTTGGAATTGAAATCGATTCTCAATGGGGAATGAGCATGTGTGTAAATGCGACACAATGGTGTGTAAGTGTGTGAGTGACATGGTGGTGGAGTAGTGGACAGAGAAAGAGGGAGAGGTATGAGAAGAGAGAGAGAGCGAGAGAGAGAGAGAGAGACACCGCGAGCGCTACGAAGCAGGCTGCCGACTGAGCGTCCTGGAGTCGGCCCCGTGCACTGACTGACAGACGTCACCAACGGAATCGATTGCGGTTGCACTTTTAACAAATTTTTTGTTGAAGTAAGCAACCGTGATTGGGGCCGGGAAGGGGGGGGGGGTTAGAGGAGGTGAGGGGGGGGCATTGGAGGGGTTATCTTGGGATAGTGGTGGCGGCGAAGGTCAAGAATGATGCTTGAAAGCAAGGTAGGCGTGGGGGGGGGGGGGGAGGGGGTAGCAAACTATGTCGAAGAAAGAAGAAAAAGGGTAAACAGTCTGGGGCAGTTTTCGAGGGACTAGGTAATGAAACAGTATGTTTATCTGCCAAATCGGAGGTGGTCGCTGAAGATGTGGGGTTACAGGCGCGAACGGGTTCATTGCGCATGGGCCCATAACCATAAGTTTCCCCACAGGAGCCCTTAAAATAAAAAAATATAATTAATGTACATCCTGTAATACTTATTGCTAATCAATTCTGGATCTAGTGCAACATTTATGATTGTTAAAAGATAAAAGCTTATTTAAATACCTTTTTTTTTTGTTGTAAAAATAGTTAATATACCGATACCTACGAGATATCTCTTTTAGGCTCTAGTTACACTCAACGGGTGGGAAGCTGTCTCGTGCGAGACAATACCATTTTCCATATTTCCTTTTTTTTTAAAGTAAAGTAGCGCGACCTAGGAGAAAAAAAAAGTTCCTTATCCCATAAGCCTGGGGTTTGTTGCGTAAATGTTTGTGTGTAAAAGCCACTATTTAGTTCTCACTATTTTTTCTCTGGGGCGGAGACGTTGTGGTTGTTTCGGCGTTGTGCCAGTTTCACACCTTGACTGGAAGAACCACCCTAATCCTCCACCAGGTCCTACGGGCGCCCTGCTATGCTACTGCCCCCGAAGTGCATCGACCCATTGCACTCATACACATGGCCCTAGAGAGTCCTGTCTGGTTTGGGGATAGCAGTCAGAGCCAAATGGTCATCACTGAACCATACAAAACTACCTTTACTCAATGCTAATCTAAAGGTAATGGTTATTTGAGACAGCAATTTTATCCCACGGACTCAAACTCGCCTAAGACGCCAATGATGGGTGAAGAAAACAGTCAACAGGTTGTATTTCTGACTTGAATGACTGGCGGTAGCAGGGCGCCTAGGTAGAAAGGTACAATGTTGTTTATCACTGCGTTAAAATTTCACCCAGAGTGTAACCTAAATGTACAGAGGAAATGGCTGTAGTCGGTGAACTAACAGCTTCCGTGGGGAACTAACAGCTTCTGTGGGAAACTAACAGCTTCTGTGGGGAACTGACAGCTTCTGTGGGGAACTGACAGCTTCTGTGGAGGAACTAACAGCTTTCGATGGGAACTGACAGCTACTGTGGGGAACTAACAGCTTCTATGGGGGAACTAACAGCTTCTGTGGGGGGGACTAACAGCTTCCGAGGGGAACTAACAGCTTCTGTGGGGGAACTAACAGCTTCAGTGCTTTGACGATAGTAGACTCCAGGGGCGTTGTAGCTGAGAGGTAAAGTGCTTTGACGATAGAAGACTCCAGGGGTGTTGTAGCTGAGTGGTAAAGTGCTTTGACGATAGTAGACTCCAGGGGCGTTGTAGCTGAGTGGTAAAGTGCTTTGACGATAGTAGACTCCAGGGGCGTTGTAGCTGAGTGGTAAAGTGCTTTGACGATAGTAGACTCCAGGGGCGTTGTAGCTGAGTGGTAAAGTGCTTTGACAATAGTAGACTCCAGGGGCGTTGTAGCTGAGTGGTAAAGTGCTTTGACGATAGTAGACTCCAGGGGCGTTGTAGCGGAGTGGTAAAGTGCTTTGACGATAGTAGACTCCAGGGGCGTTGTAGCTGAGTGGTAAAGTGCTTTGACGATAGTAGACACCAGGGGCGTTCCTTCAGAGTTGAAGATAATTACTTCCTAGTCCAAACCTCCCGCAGGACGACGGGGGTTGGGAGCGGGCAAGGTTTGAACCCGGGACCATGGATAAGTCCGAACGACAGTCCAGCGCGCAAACCGCACGACCAGGCAGCCATCCATAGTGCCAGAGCACTATCAGAATTCATCCCGGTTTGGGGATAAATATAGGCGTAAGCGAAAGGGGCTAAGTAGTATAAAAAATAATAATTCCCTCCCCCCCATATACTTACATACCACACACACACACACGCACGCATACATACACCCACTTACACATCACACCACTGCATTCAAAATGCATACCTCTCCCCCCCCCCTCCCATTTCCCCTGTTGACTAATTCCACGTGTCTGTATACACTGGCTATTCCTTGTTTACCAATGTAAGAACCAGCGGTTCTCAAGTCTTTAGTAGACGTGTCTCCTATCCTCCATAGCTGTGTATGGTTGAATGGGGCTCAAGGCTGATATAGTGTCATAACAACGTGAACGTCTATATAATGTCGCTGTCAATTAGATCACTATGCCACATGAAAGTAATTAATGAATAACCATGTCAATAACTTTTGTAATCAATAACATTTTCACACTATTCTCATCGATTTCTCAAGTTTTGGTGCTAAAGACAATAGAAATGGATTTTTGTCCCATAATGTTGCTAGGTTAAAGTTCAGTGAATCCTTAAAATAAACCTTAGAGGGCGACTTACTTCCGGAACAAACACTCTCTATGTTGTTGTTTTTTTAAATAATTATATTGATTATATTTAATGCGTCTAATCTTTGTGTAAATATCCAAACTCGCGAGATTGTCTAATTGGTCAAATAGGGCTAAAAAAAAAAAAAAAAGAAGGGATAATGATTTCCTGTTCAAAATCTATGTCAACAATTTATTTTTGTCCACATTTATAACAACAGTGAATCATAGTTAATGTACATGTTATGATTCAAAATATTAGTGATTGTTTCTTTTGAAATAAAGACAACAACGACAACAACAAATGAAGTAGTTCCTTGTTTCCATGGACGCGTAGGTGTACGGATACTTAATTATATAAAAAAAATATAGTGCGCAACCATGTAGTTCATGAACATCTGTTCTTTTATATTCTATCCGATCTCCAAATCACGTAGTTTTAGAACCACTGGTGTCAAGTCTGCAACATGCACTGGTAACAAGGAGTTTCTCTGTCGCCAGAAACAGTTATAGACTTTACAAACTTCAGCAGACGAAAGACACAGCGCCACCTAGTGCTAAAGTTCAACATACTTTGTTAGGTTTAAACGTCTCCATAAAGGAAGGACCTGTTTCTAAAGTTTTGGCGGATATGCCCTCGACCGATCTTTAAATCAAATTGTTTGAGAATTGCTGGTTTAAATGTTTCCTACATGCACATTTGACAAGGGAGGTTTCATACCCGACCGGAAACAGTAAATAAAAAAAAAAAAAAAGATTTGCTGAGCAGACGTATAGTGCAGCGCCACCCATCGCGAGGTTTAAAAAGCTTCGCATGGTTTCAATTCTCCGCCAGACCTGACCGTATGTAGAGAGTAATGTAACATATTGTGAGCACGCATGCGCACACGCGCGCACACACCCATGCGCGCACATGAATACTTAACTTAAGAGCGTCTGTCCACCAGAGAACATATCGCTTACACGTGGAGGCCAGAGGCAGAGCGAGAGAAGTAGATGCAAAGTTTACCTGTACGCACTTACACACGTATACAGAGAGACGCTGCCATGCACAATGCAGAAGCCAAGGCAAGGGGAAAACAATTGTGACCAAAACTTATTCGGCCATAGGGAGGGGAAAACAATTGTGACCAAAACTTATTCGGTCATAGGGAGGGGAAAGCAATTGTGACCAAACCTTATTCGGCCTTAGGGAGGAGAAAGCAATTGTGACCAAACCTTATTCGGCCATAGGGAGGGGAAAGCAATTGTGACCAAACCTTATTCGGCCATAGGGAGGGGAAAGCAGCTGTGACCAAACCTTATTCGGCCATAGGGAGGGGAAAGCAATTGTGACCAAACCTTATTCGGTCATAGGGAGGGGAAAGCAGCTGTGACCAAACCTTATTCGGCCATAGGGAGGAGAAAGCAATTGTGACCAAACCTTATTCGGTCATAGGGAGGGGAAAGCAGCTGTGACCAAACCTTATTCGGCCATAGGGAGGGGAAAGCAATTGTGACCAAACCTTATTCGGTCATAGGGAGGGGAAAGCAGCTGTGACCAAACCTTATTCGGCCATAGGGAGGAGAAAGCAATTGTGACCAAACCTTATTCGGCCATAGGGAGGGGAAAGCAATTGTGACCAAACCTTATTCGGCCATAGGGAGGAGAAAGCAATTGTGACCAAACCTTATTCGGTCATAGGGAGGGGAAAGCAATTGTGACCAAACCTTATTCGGCCATAGGGAGGAGAAAGCAATTGTGACCAAACCTTATTCGGCCATAGGGAGGGGAAAGCAATTGTGACCAAACCTTATTCGGCCATAGGGAGGAGAAAGCAATTGTGACCAAACCTTATTCGGCCTTAGGGAGGGGAAAGCAGCTGTGACCAAACCTTATTCGGCCATAGGGAGGGGAAAGCAATTGTGACCAAACCTTATTCGGCCATAGGGAGGAGAAAGCAATTGTGACCAAACCTTATTCGGCCATAGGGAGGGGAAAGCAATTGTGACCAAACCTTATTCGGTCATAGGGAGGGGAAAGCAATTGTGACCAAACCTTTTTCGGCCATAGGGAGGGGAAAGCAATTGTGACCAAACCTTATTCGGCCATAGGGAGGAGAAAGCAATTGTGACCAAACCTTATTCGGCCTTAGGGAGGGGAAAGCAGCTGTGACCAAACCTTATTCGGCCATAGGGAGGGGAAAGCAATTGTGACCAAACCTTATTCGGCCATAGGGAGGGGAAAGCAATTGTGACCAAACCTTATTCGGCCATAGGGAGGAGAAAGCAATTGTGACCAAACCTTATTCGGCCATAGGGAGGGGAAAGCAATTGTGACCAAACCTTTTTCGGCCATAGGGAGGGGAAAGCAATTGTGACCAAACCTTATTCGGCCATAGGGAGGGGAAAGCAATTGTGACCAAACCTTATTCGGCCATAGGGAGGAGAAAGCAATTGTGACCAAACCTTTTTCGGCCATTGGGAGGGGAAAGCAATTGTGACCAAACCTTATTCGGCCATAGGGAGGGGAAAGCAATTGTGACCAAACCTTTTTCGGCCATAGGGAGGGGAAAGCAATTGTGACCAAACCTTATTCGGCCATAGGGAGGGGAAAGCAATTGTGACCAAACCTTATTCGGCCATAGGGAGGGGAAAGCAATTGTGACCAAACCTTATTCGGCCATAGGGAGGAGAAAGCAATTGTGACCAAACCTTATTCGGCCATAGGGAGGGGAAAGCAATTGTGACCAAACCTTATTCGGCCATAGGGAGGAGAAAGCAATTGTGACCAAACCTTATTCGGTCATAGGGAGGGGAAAGCAATTGTGACCAAACCTTATTCGGCCATAGGGAGGGGAAAGCAATTGTGACCAAACCTTATTCGGCCATAGGGAGGAGAAAGCAATTGTGACCAAACCTTATTCGGTCATAGGGAGGGGAAAGCAATTGTGACCAAACCTTATTCGGCCATAGGGAGGAGAAAGCAATTGTGACCAAACCTTATTCGGCCATAGGGAGGGGAAAGCAATTGTGACCAAACCTTATTCGGTCATAGGGAGGGGAAAGCAATTGTGACCAAACCTTTTTCGGCCATAGGGAGGGGAAAGCAATTGTGACCAAACCTTATTCGGCCATAGGGAGGAGAAAGCAATTGTGACCAAACCTTATTCGGTCATAGGGAGGGGAAAGCAATTGTGACCAAACCTTTTTCGGCCATATGGAGGGGAAAGCAATTGTGAACAAACGTTGTTCTGCCATAGGGAGGGGAAAGCAATTGTGAACAACCTTATTCTTAAAGAGTATAGACAATATGATTAATAATCCGGTACCTGGTAGTTGACCCGCAGTTGGCCTCATCCCCTGGGTTGACGCCACTGAAGCGGTCCAGCCAGTTTCAGTGTCGGGTCTAACCTCTGGGATGTGAACCGTGATAGTCATTGTGCTGACCTAACAACGCCGCCGTAAAACGTTGCTTCACAAAAACTGTGCAAATGTCTCCGCCTCTGCTCTGGGACAATGAAGTGTCAATCTAGAACTTTCTAGACAATTTTTTTAAAGCTCTTAATGTCTCTTTGCCCAAACAAAACACACACTGAAACAGACACACACACACACACACACACACACACGGCTTTCTCTTTGACTGGTACTAACCATGGTCCGTGGGACTAGATTATGTTAATAACTTGATGCATATAATCCCAGGTTATGATTATGCATATAGATTGTCACTTATACACCCACCCCCCCCCCTCCCTGAAAAATTGTATTTGAGAATAGAACCGCGTTTTTCATGTATGTTTAAGGACTAACAAAAAAGTGCTACTAGATTGAGCTGATAAAGGGACCCGAGGGATGCATCGAAACCGCAAAGTGTGTGTGTGTGCGCGTGCGCGGGTGGGGGGGGGGGGAGGGTGTAATTAAGTGAGGAGAATTTCATAATTAAAATACACATACATGAAAGATCAAAAAGAAAATGTCTTTCAAATGTTGTGCCTGTGTGTGTGTGTGTTGTTTTTAGTTATAAGTGTGTGATATTTGTGTAGTGTGAGTGTTTTGGTGTGCGGTGTAATTGTGGTTCATGATAGTGGTGTGTGAAAAAATGCAAGTGGGTCTCATGTGAAGTGTGTGTGTGTGTGTGTGTGTGTTTAATGTGTGCGTTGTAGATGTACGTGGTGTTAGATGTGTGACTGTATGTGATGTGTGTGTTAATGATATATGCGTTGTCAGTGCCGATGAGTGTGTGAATAAGGCGTTGTGTGTGTGCTTAACGCGTGTGTTTAATGTGTGGTTTGTGTGTGGTTAATGTATGAGGTGCGTGTGGTACATGTTAGTTGGTCGGTAACATTTAAGATCGTAGAGAATTTTTTTTTATATCTCATAGTCTCATCTGGCTACCACAAGATACCATCATAGACCGTTTGCCACATAGATAGGGAAACTATCCACAAGATACCATCATAGACCGTTTGCCACATAGATAGGGAAACTATCCACAAGATACCATCATAGACCGTTTGCCACATAGATAGGGAAACTATCCACAAGATACCATCATAGACCTTTTGCCACATAGATAGGGAAACTATCCACAAGATACCATCATAGACCGTTTGCCACATAGATAGGGAAACTATCCACAAGATACCATCATAGACCTTTTGCCACATAGATAGGGAAACTATCCACAAGATACCATCATAGACCGTTTGCCACATAGATAGGGAAACTATCCACAAGATACCATCATAGACCGTTTGCCACATAGATAGGGAAACTATCCACAAGATACCATCATAGACCGTTTGCCACGTAGACAGGGAAACTATCCACAAGATACCATCATAGACCGTTTACCACGTAGACAGGGAAACTATCCACAAGATACCATCATAGACAGTTTGCCACGTAGACAGGGAAACTATCCACAAGATACCATCATAGACAGTTTGCCACGTAGACAGGGAAACTATCCACAAGATACCATCATAGACCGTTTGCCACGTAGACAGGGAAACTATCCACAAGATACCATCATAGACCGTTTACCACGTAGACAGGGAAACTATCCACAAGATACCATCATAGACAGTTTGCCACGTAGACAAGGAAACTATCCACAAGATACCATCATAGACCGTTTACCACGTAGACAGGGAAACTATCCACAAAATACCATCATAGACAGTGGACTACGTAGACATGGAAACTATCCACAAGATACCATCATAGACCGTTTGCCACATAGATAGGGAAACTATCCACAAGATACCATCATAGACCGTTTGCCACGTAGACAGGGAAACTATCCACAAGATACCATCATAGACCGTTTGCCACGTAGACAGGGAAACTATCCACAAAATACCATCATAGACCGTTTGCCACGTAGACAGGAAAACGTCAGTGTGTTGTGTGACATAAGAGCGGCCTTCCTCCCCCCTCCCCCCCCCCCCCCCCCCCCCCGCGGGCCACAAATTGTTACGCCAGCGGAACTCCATAGTCATTGTTTAGTTGGGCATACTTAAGTACCGAAAAGAAGGTTTTTTTTTCGATTTCCTCGTCCAAACGGGAAACTTCCACGGGACGCGTTTTCTAAATATTGTCAGCACTAGGCATACGGATGACTCTATTTGAAGAGTATGTTGGCTACCTAAGGTAAATTTCACCATGTCACCACTGCATCACGAAGCGCCACCTAGCGCTGTGTTTGCAACACCTGATCACCTGACTTTCCCCGGACATTCCCGTCATAATCCGTAGACAATCGTTTAATTCCGATTTAGAAGGGCAATAAGTTGAATAACGTGTACTTGAGGACTTTACGCACGGACTTGTTTTTTCCCCTCCAGGTTGAGTTTGGGTGCTTCCGCACCGTCATGTAGATCTATTAGATCAAGCCTCAGTGCCTGTGCCCCAGTTTCTGAGATGATTACGTCCTACGCGTTATGCATTTAGAAATGCTACTAATGCATACTAACCAATGACCTAAATTCTACTAAGTCACTGGTTTTTCTGGCTAGCTCAGGCAACCCATTTAATGCTCTCCATAGCACTAGGGAAGAAGGAGTATTTATCGTACGATTGGCATCCTTCGTGTCGCTTTTAACTTTGTGTCTTTCTGAGTATTTTATTAGCTTTTGTATTTGAAGATTATGGTTCAGTGTTTTATGCATAATTGTTGTTATTCAAATATTTGTTTAAAGCGCTCGAAACAAAATTATAAATCGATTTGGATTGGGATCGAAAGTAGAAGTAAGGAATGAACCGAATAGGATTGACAATAAATTCAACCATGAGTGACGAATCCATATGAGACTGAAATGAACTGTTCAAAGTGAATTTGAGACATGACCAGAATGAGTGATTACAATGTTTCCTTCTTAAGACACTACTGGCATATCTACCTCTTTTATCTACAACTAGTCAACCGGCGGCGTAGAATACGCCGCTATTTTGCAGGGCCGGCCTTAGGTGACCGCAGTGGGCTCCGCACTTATGCGACCGCACTGGGCCCCGCACTTTCATAGGACCCGCGCTAATTCTAGGTGTATAAATTATTAAATCAAACCATTGTATAACTTATAACAGATTTCCCGCGGCCTCCTGTCAATTTACCAGGAGCTCCTGAAAATATCCTGAAATTGCAAAATATACGAAAACGTCCTGGAAATATCCGGAAATTATTAAAATCTTTAGAAAACTCATACATAAATCCTGAAATATATAGACTACAATTGTCAGTTTTTGGATGTTATTCAATAAGGAAAATACCAATTTTACGCGCGATAAAAAAAAACCGGTATTATCCCGTAATTTTGGAATCTAGTGAAAGAAACATTTCGTGCCTCAAACTAATGAAGAATTACTTTAGTTCAACAATTATCGTAGATAAATTGAAACATTTGTTAATTCTTGCTATTGAACGTGATCTATCTATGATATAATGTATGACTTCGCTACACTCAAGGCTCGTAAGGCTCGTGGGATAACTCTATCCGCAGAAATAAAAGAGTGATCTTTCCTTTTACTTCTTCTTCTCGTCCAAACTCTTGAGGAAGAAGAGAATTATATATATAGATAATAAAACAAAAACTAGCTCTTACCTCCCTTGTGTTGCAGATCCTGGCACACCCCTCTAGCCCCATAAGCCCTTTTAATTTACTTGTTTACGACCCAGTCGCCGTTGTCATAATAGAAAAAGTCTAAAACAACACCAAGAAATAAATAGACAAATAAAGAGACCTCGGAACTCTCCTGCAGGGATGTTTAGTTTTGTTCTTTTCACTATCACCAGAAGACCGTCTGGTCTATGTCTGGAACATCAGTTGGTGGGAGAAATGACTTTTACAACTTTTCCCCCTGAGTTTATTGTTATTAACCAGACGTTTTCTACCCGATTAGATTTATCTGTTGAAAAGTCAACCTAATCAAGTTCATAATTAAGAGTACTCATTTTGTTGGTTATCTCCCTTTGATTTAAAGAATTTTTCAAATAATTTTCAGATCGTTGTGAAATTTTAACTCTTTATCTCCGTCATTATTTTCCACGTTCGGACAATTTTAAATTCTACCCTGTTATCATTAAACTTCAATCACATTTTTGTTTGTAATCAGAAAACGTTACTTTTGGTATAGAATTATAGGAAAACTAGTCGACAGGCGGGGTAGCATACGCCGCTATTTTGCAGGGCCGGCATTAGGCGACCGCAGTGGGCTCCGCACTTTCATAGGACCCGCACTTTCATAGGACCCGCGCTAATTCTAGGTGTATAAATGATTAAAATAAACCATTTTATAACTTATATCAGATTTCCAGCGGCCTCCTGTCGATTTACCAAGAGCTCCTTGAATTATTAAATTATATATTAAAATCTTTAGAAAATGTTACGGTCGTAGCGCAGCACGGTGTGCATGAATAATGGTGCGAATTTGTGTAATGAATGGAAGTGATGTTGAAAAGGGGAAGCCGGGAGAGATTGACAGGAAGAGGAATGAAATGTTCGTATTTACATAACTTGTTGTAATATTAAAGTATTTATAGAGTCATAACCTAAGAGTCTATTATTATTTCGAAGAGTCTTGTGTCGTAACAGAAAACTTATACAAATCTCCTGAAATACATAGAAAAAAAAGTCATTTGGGGTGTCATTCAATATGGAAAACGCCAATCCTACGAGCGATTAAAAAAAACGGCATTATGCAATACCCGTAATTGTGGAATCAAGTGAAAGAAGCTTCTCGCGCCTCAAACTAATGAAGAATTACTTGAGGTCAATAATTCACGTAGATAGATTGAAACATTTGGTAATTCTTGCTATTGAGCGTGATCTACGTAGGAAACAGTATTCTTATAATATACTGTATGACTTCGCTACACGCAAAGCTCGTGTAGTAATTCTGTGCGTAGTAAAGAAAGAAAGAAATGCAAAGACGAATATATTTTCTAATACAAACTCTTAATTTTCACTTATTGTCCGTATCCCTACCCAAACTGAGATCGTGAAACCCGTTTCGCATTGGACCCACAATGGTTGAGTCCGACCCTGTGATTTAGTGTTGGGTGGATACAGAGTAGATTACTTGTTCTCATTCCATGACTTCTTGATCACAATGGTTAAGTCCGGCCCTGCTATTTAGTGACGGATGAATGCTACTTGTTCTCCCCCCCCCCCTTTTTTTTTTTTGCCTCTAAAATAACGTAGGGTAACTCTAGTCCGTCCGACTTGCAGAAATAAAAAAGTGATCTTTCTTTTACTTGATATCCAAACTCTTGAGCCATGAAGAGAATTATATAAATATAGATAAATGCATGCTCTTTTTTTTATATAACACAAGTTATACTTTCTAAAACCAAAAATTAATTTAATTTAATGGGATCAAATCAACGATGGTATCGTAATTAGGAGTGAAAGAGTTAATAGAGCTCACGTTTTCTTCTCCTGTTAGTCAGATCTACGAGTCCAGTTTTACCTAACCAGTTTCCGTTTGATTACACACTACGTTTAAAAAAGTGGTTGTCTACTTATACAATAGTTTAAAAAAGTGGTTGTCACCTTTCACAATAGTTTATTTTTTTTGAAGTTGTTGCTGCCTAATATGATACTTTTCAAGTGGTTGTCGCTTTGCACTCAATTTTGTTGGTTTCTTGGATTGGTTTTGGAAGTTCCTGCAGAATTGAAGTTTATTACATCCTAGCGCAAATCTGCCGCATGACCTCGGTGGGTGGGGGTGGGCGCAGGCAACGTTTGAACCTGAGACCATCGCGATCAAACAGCCCATGGCGCGTACCGCACGACCATGCTTGTCTCTTCACATTATATTGGAGGATATTTAATTAGAATAATCTTAACCCTGATTCTTTTGGGCCGATAGGGTGCCACTGGAGTTCACCTGATCAACACTCTCTCTCTTTCTCTCTCTCTCTCTCTCTTTCTTACTCTCTTTCTCTCTCTCTCTCTTTCTCTCGTTCTCTTTCTCTCTTTCTTTCTCTCTCTCTTTCTCTCTCTCTTTCTCCCGTTCTCTTTCTCTCTTTCTCTCTCTCTCTCTCTCTCTTTCTCTCGCTCTAACAGCTCCTGCCTTACGTGCCCATATATTTCTAATTAACCCTCTCTGTCTTGGTGGTGGGCGGAGGGAGAGGGGAATAAAATGATGAGGTCATCAAAACTTAACATGATCTCATTTGGAGGACCCGGACATAACGTAACCTTCTGTAAAGACGCAAGGGGGAAAAGGGGGGGGGGAGATCCGCCCGACTACAACTCCGTGAATCATTGAATGAAAAAAGAAAACGACTACGCGTGAGTTAATGCGTGTGTTTATACAAAAAGGGTGTGTGTGGGAGAAACGTACTCACAAACCACACAAATAAGGTGTGTGTGTGTGTGTCATAACGTGAGAACCTATATCTTCACATGGCTGCATCAAAGTGCTTCCCACACAGGTTACCTCCCACCCCAGCCCTCTTTATTTCTTCGTTTTCCATTGCATAGAGATGAGACTTGTTTTGGGGCTTTACCTTTCTAGTAGTCTACATTACATCGCTGACTTGTAGTTACCCTCCGCCCCCTACCCCACTCTCTCTCTCTCTCTCTCTCTCTCCCTCTCTCTCTCTCTCTCTCTCTCTCTCTATTTGTTTGTTGTTGTTTTTTCATACAATATTTAACAACGTGCTTGCGAAAAGAAAAAACAACAACAACAAAACTTTCCATCAGAGCGTTCTGAGTTTAAATCTCGTTTAATTTAGTTTGGTTGAGGGTTTAACGGCATTCGTCTAGATGTAATGGCCAACGGACGTTAGTTGTGAAAGTATAGATTTGTGTAGCCATGTGACACACTGCACTCATCCCTTATCTACGGAATCGAGGACACTGCCATTTTTATTCTAAGTTATTGGTCGTTGATCTGGTCCTATAATATTCTTATTTATTTGTAACCTTTGTATTTATTTTGTCTTTCCAAAAACTAATAATATTTATACATAATAACATGAATTATTACGGACCTTTTTGATACAGTTGGTGCTTGACGTAGAGGGAGAGAGAGAGAAACAGATAAACAGAGATTAGAAAGTAGAGAGAGACAGCGAAAATAGATAGAGGGATAAAGAAAAAGAAAAAGATCTATACAAAGAGAGAGAGAGAGAGAGAGAGAGAAAGTTTGAGGAAGACGGCGAAAAAGAGAGACAAATAGAGACAAAAAGAGAAAAAGAAAGAAATACAGTAAGAAGAGAGAGAGAGAGAGAAATACAGAAGTAAAGAGACAGGGTGAACTGGAGAGAGTAAAATATTGAAAGAAAGATAAAGAGCTAGAGAAAGGGAGAGAGAGAGAGTGTGTATGTCAGAGAGTAAAAAAGACAGAAAAAGAAATAGAGACAGAAAAAGAGAGAAAGAGAGATAAAGAGCTAAAGAAATAGAGAGAAAGAGAGAGAAAGAGATATAAAGAGAGAGAGAGAGAGATAAAGAGAGAGAGAGATAGAGAGACAAAATGCAGAGGGTAGTGGCTAAATGAAATGACTAACAAGTCTCTTTGAAGTCTTGAGAAATGGGGTGGGAAGAGTGTTAAAAAAAAAAAGATCCCTCAAGGGAGCTAAACACTACCCTCGTTTTCCATCTTTTACTGGGAAAACAAAATTTGCTTAGCGTGTTGAATTCAAAACGACAGAGAAATAGAACATGACTTGTTTCGCTGTATTTGAGGCTTAAACTGGATTACAAGTGTGTCCTACTTTGAGTTGAATCAAGCTAAAGTGGCTGTACTTAGTAGGACACACAGGGGCAGACAATCCAAGAACGTCAGTGTTCAAACCAGTTTTACAAAGAAAAGTAAATCATAGATTATTTTTTTTTTAACAAAATACAAACATTGTAACGTAGTGTTAAATGTATCGGCTATAAAAGCATACAGCTGTTCTAATATTTCATAGCGGGGGTTGACTTTAATAACGATGTGCAGTTTAAATTAAGACAAAAATGTCAGTAGTTGAGAAGGATTCTCACACAGCAATTAATCGCCACCTTGCATAAGTCCTTTTCTACCCTTAACGCTACAAAAACGATGCTATGCTATTGAGTGTGTCCCGCAGTGAGAGTTTCGGGCCCAGAACTTCGCCGATGGGAGTCTCTGATTTAACTTTCCTGAATCTGGAAAAGATTTTTTATTTTAATAGTTTCTCAATATATGCAGGATGATGGTTAACTGTTGTGGAGCTGGACCCACCGTATGCTCGTGAGCACATTGTCTCTTCAAACTGAAACTTCTTTATAGGTTTAGATAAATATTGTTCCGTCCTTAATAATATACGATGACCTTGACCTTGTAGTAGTATGCTGGCTGTTTGACTTCGACAGATTACTCAGATGTTTGAGTCTCTTGTACGGGTGCATTAGATGCGTTTAAAACTACTTATGAACAAGACTTACACATGAACAAGATGTAAGAACAAAGACATTAACGAGATTCTGTTGGTGTTGACGGTATTTATTTTAAGAGTATCCAGTATACTCATTGAATTTATAACTTCCATTTTTAACCTCAATGAGTAGACAGTTTTACAGTACAAACCACTTGCACTTAAAAGTTAAATAAGTGGTTGTTTTTAAAAACTATATTTAGAAACACAAAGGGAGGTCATCAAAAGTTTTTTTCCTTACAATATTACAATGCGATGCATATAATGCACATTTATTAATATTTTTTAATTAATTTTTTTTGAAGGCAAGATACTTTGATTCCTGAATCTGATTAGTTTCACTATCTCATTGGATAATATAAAGTTATTAAGGCATTGATTAAGCGTCATTTAGGAATAAGGTTCCTTTAATGACTTATATCACGATAGTCATACAGGTCACATTGTCACCACAATATATACCGTTGCAACACCGCGAAATTAGAAGGCCGAATCCACTTCCCCAGGTGA
Source organism: Biomphalaria glabrata (assembly GCF_947242115.1). Classification (NCBI taxonomy): domain Eukaryota; kingdom Metazoa; phylum Mollusca; class Gastropoda; family Planorbidae; genus Biomphalaria; species Biomphalaria glabrata. The sequence goes on along the minus strand of NC_074726.1, from coordinate 24,506,200 downwards.
TACTAGCTACTAGATTGTTGCAGCGCTACTAGGCTATCACAAAGCTGTCTTTTATTTCAGTTCAGACTTCACGCTATCAGGTAAATATAATGTGGACTCCCTGTAAAGTACATCGCGTTGAACTGAAGTACGTCGCGTTTAACACATTTCACTTCCTTTTTCTTACATCAATCCTTAGGGGTGAGAGACCAAGATTCGAATCTTATGCCCTCTTGTTGATTCGCTCGCCCCCTCCCCGCCCCCCCCCCCCCCACAACAAAACAACCTCAACTCTCGGGCATCTTTTTTTTTTCTGCTCGTGTCTCGCGCTGGTCATAATTGCATGACGTGGCAAGTGTGACTTGAGTGTGCTCATGGCGTGTGTGTGTGTGTGTGTGTTTGTATTACTACAACTTGTGAGTTATTTGGAAACACATCTTAGCCACGCCCATTCCCAGTGCTTCAAACGGAGGCTTCTGTCAGTACTTAAAAAGTGACTAATTGACTTTTCAAGGAGAATGGCGCTAACGTTCCCCCACACCTACCCCCTCCCCCACTTTCCCCAATCATTTCACACATGCTCAAACAGAAATGAACGCCAAAAAAAACAAAAAAAAAACACAACAAAACAACGCCAGTGCAGTGAAATTAGCTGTTGAGATATTTGTCTAGATATACCACACCTAGATATTGATTCTCTAGCACATGTATAAAAACAAAAGAACCTATCTTGTCTTTTAGAATGTCGAAATGGTGTGTAGATAATTGTTGTAATTAATTTCATACAGATATTACTCTGTAAAGCTTCAATTTTAATTAAAAGTGCACGAACATAACTTGATAAAATAATAAAGAACGGGGCAATCGATAAGTCAATAATGGAAACGATAAAGAGAGAAAGAGAGAGAGAAAGAGAGAGAGAAGATAGATGGGAACAAATGGACGAACTAATAAATATACAAAATAATTAAATAGGGAATGGCAGATAGATAGATAGATAAATAGATAGATAGATAAATAGATAGATAGATAGAGAGATAGATAGATAGATAGATAGATAGATAGATAGACAGACAGACAGACAGACAGATAGACAGACACATAGATAGATAGATAGATACAGACAGACAGACTGACAGGTAGATAGATAAACAAGGTAGGTAGGTAGTTAATTGTAAGAAGGTTGGTGGTTTGACAGACAGACTGACAGACAGACAGATAGATAGATAGATAGATAGATAGATAGATAGATAGATAGATAGATAGATAGATAGATAGATAGACAGGTGGATGGGTGGATAGATAGATAGATAGATAAATAGATAGATGATAGATAGATAGATACATACATTAATACATATATAGATACTTACATGCATACATAGAAACATACACACAAATGCACACATAGAAACATACATACATACATACACAGAAACATACACAAATGTACACACATTGAAACATACATAGAAACATACATAGAAACATACATAGAAACATACACAAATGTACACACATTGAAACATACATAGAAACATACATAGAAACATACATAGAAACATACATAGAAACACACATAGAAACACACATAGAAACACATACATACATACATACATACATACATAGAAACATACACAAATGTACACACATTGAAACATACATAGAAACACACATTGAAACATACATAGAAACATACATAGAAACATACATAGAAACATACATAGAAACATACATAGAAACATACATAGAAACACACATAGAAACATACATAGGTCTTAGGTAGTTTCAAAAAGTAACAGAATTGAACCTTGCTATCGATCTGACAGCAGACTATTTAAAATCCTCTTACTCTTTTGATGCTGTCCTGCTTGAGCCACCTACTGAAACTCAGTTCCCTCCCCCCCCCCCCTTTAGCGTCTGCCATGGTCCTCACCGTGAGTAGCCTAATTAACATCCATTATGTCTGACCACGGACCAGTCACTCTCGGCCATAACTGTTTATTATGCACCTCACGGCGCCGGTCAGCGCTGAGCGGGCTAAGGAGCTGACCAGCCGGCCAGGGATAATTGGTGGCCCAAGTCTGGCATCGAAGTGTTGACCGCTGGTCAGTGCTAGCCTAAGACGTGGCAGACGAGAAGCAAATAGAATTAGACTAAAAGAGAATGGACAAGAGTATGTTTTTGTAGCCACGAATCAGTGTCTTGGTAATTACAGCTACTGTGGATTAACTTGTTTTAAAATAAAAACAAATATCAATTTTTTAAAAATAAAAAAGCTTATATCAATTACTTCCATATCTCTCAATGCTGATAGGCTTAACTCCCTTTTTCTTTTTGAACTATATAAGGGAAAGAACCACCCAATTATTGCCATAACTCTCAATACTGCAATCCCCTTTTCTGCGTATAACAACATTAATTAATCTTGATTAATTGATTAATTAATTGGTTAATTTTGTTGATCGAGTCATATATTGTCATGGACAATGAATAGTCGTGTGAAATTTAAACTTGATATGAGGATGGGAAGTGGCAAAAAAAAAAAAAAACGTGTACAAAATTTGTACTAGACAGACAAACAGACAGACAAAGTGTGTTGGTGCAAGCTTTGTGCAATACAGGTGTGTAGAAAGAGAAACAGAAGTATAAACAGAGCAACAGTAGTGTAAATGTGATGAGCACATTTGCAACAAAAAAAATCAATGTAAAGAGAACTAAAGTTGTTTTTTTTTAGAGAGAGATTTGCGTAAAGCGTAGAAAGAAGGATAAATGTAAATAGAAAAAGACAATAATGTTAAAAACAATGGAATCGTTAAGAGAAATACGGCATTGCAAAGAGAACAACGGTTAGGGTTAGGTGTAAAGAGAATAACACAAAAAAAATGTAAACGAAGAAACAAGACCAACAGAAATGTAAAAATAGAAAGAAAAGTACAATACAAACATAAGGTGTAAAGAGACAAATAAAAGTGTAAAGAGAAAAAATTGAAGTGTAAAGGAAACAGCGCCATAGTAAAGAGACAAAAAGATTTCAATGGAAGTGTAAAGAGACACGTGAGAATGTCAAGAGACAGAAACATGTAAGGAGACATAAAAGAAATGTAAAGAGACATAAAAGAAATGTAAAGAGACATAAAAGAAATGTAAAGAGACAAACAAAAATGTCAAGGAAAAAAGGAAACATAAAGAGATTGACAAGAAAGAGACAGTGAATCCTACACATGTAACTTTAATATATCAGATAAAGCGATCAATGCACATTTCAACTAAACTCAATCAAACTTTGTTTCGTTTCTTTTCTGTTTTATTTCTATTTGTTCCGGTTTATATTTTAAAAAAAAAAGCATAAAAATTATTTCGAATACATATTTACAATACAAAACAATTCTTGGTAGGGGAATGTGGAAGCACAATGATAAGACGCTGTCTACGTTCGAGTCCCTGGTGGCATGGTAGTGAACATACTATGTAATATAAAAGAAGTCACACAAAAAAACTGAAACACATTTCAAACATGTCTCGGTCGTTGAACCGCTTCCCTCTCGACTGCGGCATTCAATAACAACGAAATAATGTTCTCGTCTGTTTCTTCTTGGGATACACAGACAGGGCTTGTTGCCGGTCATTTAGTGGATCTCGTGTATTCTCACGAGGCCAAACGAGACTTCACGTTATCTGCTGTAAGTAGCACTTACATGACTGTAAAGAAATACATCGCATTACTAGCCTCTATGTTTTGTTAATGATATGTCTGCATCGTTCACAGCAGTTCTCAAAATAAAGCGAAATGTAAAGTACACATACAAATTTAAGTGAAGGGATCGTACCGTTCAGTTGCCGCCATATCTTTCAATATTGCAAATTATATCTCCCTTTACCTATATAAAAGAAAAATTAATTAATTACCACTAATTGATTAACTCATTGGTTAATGTATTGGTGGATTCATATATTGTGATCGACAAAGAATAAGTATGCCAAAATTTCAATGGTTATGTGAGAAATAACGTTTCTAATTATCTGAGGGGACAAAACCCAACATATTGAGCAGTGTCCATGAATACTGAAGGATTAATTTCCCTTGTTAGTTTCAATAGTTTCAAACAAAATAATTAATTACCAGCTATCGTTTTTTTTTTAAATTAATTATTATTTTTATCTTGTCTACGCTAATGAATAGCTGTGAAAAGTTTCAACTTCAGTCGAGGATGTGTGTCGGAGAAATAATTTGTACACATCTTTACCAAACAGACAGAGTAAGATGATATAAGCTTTGTAATAAGAATAGTGAATAGTATCTACAGAGGAGTTTGTTTTGGACAAGTTTTTTAATTTCTTATATCAAGTGACAGGTCTGCAGCACTACAGTAAGCAATGGCAGCTCTGTGCAGCCCAATTTGGGCTGGACTTTACACTGTTGAGGTCTGTGCAAAGCAAGACATACGACAACAAAGACAGCATTGATAAAGGGTCTGGACAGCGCTGTCCCCTTCCTTTATCCAATGGCACGAGGCTGTCCGCTTTCAAAGCGAACGACTCCAAAGTGCAATGACCTAGGTTCCTTATGACACTCCACCAGTGGTTCTGTTTCGCTTCTCTGTTGGACTATTCATTTCTTCTCTGGATAATGACCACTTTTACGCCACGCTAAGACTGAAAAGCGATGCCCGGATATTCAGGCAGACAGACAGCGCTTAACATAGATGTAGGTAAAATCACGAGGCCTTTTCGGCCTAGATACTTTAGGTGGCTACGCACTTTGCACACTCCTAAACTAGCTCAATTCACTATGGGAATGTGTCCAGAACCCAATGCGTTTTTAAATTTCTGTTTCTTATATAATACAGACGTTACTTCAAAAAAAAAAAAAAAAAGATGATTACGTCCTACGCGTCATGCATCTAGTCATGCATGTTAACCAATGACTTAAATTCTGCCAAGTCACTAGTTTTCCTGGCTGGCTCAGGAAACCCATTCCATGCTCTAATAGCACTAGGGAAGAAGGAGCATTAGTGTTTAAACCCGATACCTTTATTTTATACGATACACAGAGTATTTGCTTAACACATGTTTAGATTTATCCAATACTGGCTCCTTCTCGGCCTGTCTCAGGTATCGATCTCACCCGGGCACAAGACGTTGATGATAAATTAAGAAAAATGTGCAGGTATGATTCGATTATTTCTTAATTGCCAATACAAATATAACGCTGAGGAATCGATGACAATGCATGTGAGTGTATAGAGGTTTAAAAATTGTATCACAAAACCTCTAGTCACGTCAGAAGTAAAAAGTTTGTACACGTCATTTCCCTCCCCCCCCCCCCACACCCATTCTCGGATAAAGTAGAAACTTTGCATAATTATTCCCTGGCATAGACAAGAGCTGAATCAATAAAAAAATTTGTCAGAAAATTACTGGTAATTAATTATTTTTTTTTTTATACTGACAAGGAAATTAATCGTTCAGTATTCGCAGATATGTCTAACTATGTGGAGTTGTGACCCTTTAATTAATTGTTGTCGTTATTTCTCCCATACCCATTGTCTAATGAAGTTAAAACTTTTAGCGGTTGTATACTGTACCTAGTAAAAACATGAATCAATTTAAAAAAGAAAACCATTAAGTCAATTAACTATTGGTAATTAATTGTTTTGTCTGACATCGAATAAGGGAAATCATTTCTACATTATTGAAATATATACTTGCAAGTGCGGAGTTATTCCCCTCTAACAAAAAAAATCTAAAAAAGGATTTCGCTTTTTCTAAAAAGATTAGACTACACTTTAATGGCTTGGTGTGAAAGAAATATAGCGCCTTGGAAGTTTATTCTTTATGAGTTATGGCCCTTATTCCACATCACCCCTATTTAGTAATAAGGGAATACTTACGTACAATCAGGTCGTAGAAGTCGAAATAGGTAGGACTTAAATACTAAGCATGTTCAACCGTTATACGGAAACGATAAAATAATGGTGTGCTACGCATTTGTTTTTATCTAAATGTATTTGTATCAAGTTCAAAGGTCAAGAAGATTATTAATTAATTGGTTGCAGTGCTCACGTGGTGTCCGTGCTATTTTTTGAGGTCATAGTGACTGGCTATAAGATTAGTTGATACAATACTATTAGTTTTTATGTTCAGGGAAAGTGAATCAGCTAGATGTATCTATTTCTTTCTAAGGGATAATTAAATAGAGCTTAAACTCTCTCTTTCTCTCCCTCTCTCTGGGAAAGTCAGCTAACTGTCTCTCTTTCTCTCCCTCTCTCTGGGAAAGTCAGCTAACTGTCTCTCTTTCTCTCCCTCTCTCTGGAAAAGTCAGCTAACTGTCTCTCTTTCTCTCCCTCTCTCTGGAAAAGTCAGCTAACTGTCTCTCTTTCTCTCCCTCTCTCTGGAAAAGTCAGCTAACTGTCTCTCTTTCTCTCCCTCTCTCTGGAAAAGTCAGCTAACTGTCTCTCTTTCTCTCCCTCTCTCTGGAAAAGTCAGCTAACTGTCTCTCTTTCTCTCCCTCTCTCTGGAAAAGTCAGCTAACTGTCTCTCTTTCTCTCCCTCTCTCTGGAAAAGTCAGCTAACTGTCTCTCTTTCTCTCCCTCTCTCTGGGAAAGTCAGCTAACTGTCTCTCTTTCTCTCCCTCTCTCTGGAAAAGTCAGCTAACTGTCTCTCTTTCTCTCCCTCTCTCTGGAAAAGTCAGCTAACTGTCTCTCTTTCTCTCCCTCTCTCTGGAAAAGTCAGCTAACTGTCTCTCTTTCTCTCCCTCTCTCTGGAAAAGTCAGCTAACTGTCTCTCTTTCTCTCCCTCTCTCTGGGAAAGTCAGCTAACTGTCTCTCTTTCTCTCCCTCTCTCTGGAAAAGTCAGCTAACTGTCTCTCTTTCTCTCCCTCTCTCTGGAAAAGTCAGCTAACTGTCTCTCTTTCTCTCCCTCTCTCTGGAAAAGTCAGCTAACTGTCTCTCTTTCTCTCCCTCTCTCTGGAAAAGTCAGCTAACTGTCTCTCTTTCTCTCCCTCTCTCTGGAAAAGTCAGCTAACTGTCTCTCTTTCTCTCCCTCTCTCTGGAAAAGTCAGCTAACTGTCTCTCTTTCTCTCCCTCTCTCTGGAAAAGTCAGCTAACTGTCTCTCTTTCTCTCCCTCTCTCTGGAAAAGTCAGCTAACTGTCTCTCTTTCTCTCCCTCTCTCTGGAAAAGTCAGCTAACTGTCTCTCTTTCTCTCCCTCTCTCTGGAAAAGTCAGCTAACTGTCTCTCTTTCTCTCCCTCTCTCTGGAAAAGTCAGCTAACTGTCTCTCTTTCTCTCCCTCTCTCTGGAAAAGTCAGCTAACTGTCTCTCTTTCTCTCCCTCTCTCTGGAAAAGTCAGCTAACTGTCTCTCTTTCTCTCCCTCTCTCTGGAAAAGTCAGCTAACTGTCTCTCTTTCTCTCCCTCTCTCTGGAAAAGTCAGCTAACTGTCTCTCTTTCTCTCCCTCTCTCTTTCTCCCTTTAAGGGGAAAGCATCTAAAAACTCTCTCTTTCTCTCTCTTCCTCACGGAAAGATAGCCAAAACTCTTTCTTTCTCTCTCTCTCTCTTTCTCGGGAAAATTTAGTCAGCTAAATCTATAATTCTCTTTCTGAGGGAAAGCTGATCTAACTAAAACTAAATTTAAAAAGAAATAGAGCTAAGGCTAGTGGCTGAGTGGTAAAACGCTTGGCTTCCGAACCGGGCGTCCCGGGTTCGAATCCTGGTGAAGACTGGGACTTTTAATTTCGGAATCTTTGGGCCACCCTGCTCTAATGAATACCTGACATAAGTTGGGGAAAAGTCGCTATGCTGGCCATATGACACCCTCGTTAACCGTGTGTCACAGAAAGATGACCTTTACATCATCTGCCCTATAGATCATAAGGTCTGAAATTTTTCTCTTTCTGTTTTTCTCTCTCTCTCTCTCTCTCTCTCTCTCTCTCTGTTATTTCTCTGTCGTAGCTATTTCCATCTTTCTGTATATTGTGCAGCTCACGCTGAGTAACGTTGTCACCAGATATCTGACACAAGATGACCTTTGAAACGTCGGTAAGCACATACATGTTCCTGATGCATGGCCTGATGCTTTCTACCCCTCGAAACTTCCGTCCACAGACATAACAAAATGACACGAGAGAATTGCGCACCTTTTTTTTTTAAGTCTCTATCTAACTTGAGGTTAACACATGGGTATGCTAAGGAAGCAATTATCTTATTTTTTGTTGAAAGTACGTCTGTAATTTACAAGATAAGATAATACATAACTCAGGATTTAATTGTCTAAACATGGACTTCTAGTCACAGCATGTAAAGTCCACCTGTGTGACGTCATACTCCTTGTAAAAGACACCTAAGGCCAGACGTTCTAACAGGGTTCAATCACGAGGGACTCTGAATTAGTCAAGATCACCCCGCCTCGACCATATCGCCCTTTTCTAAACAATACTCGGATTGTCGATACATTTGTTAATAAGATGTCGACACCCCGGTGAGTGTAGCTGTACCTCTGACATTTCAACGAAGCGTAAACATTATTGAAAAAAATTAAATAGATGAAACATGCTCTCGGTTGGCGCCAATAAGATTATTGTGCCCTGGGGCGGTTCCTTGAGTCGGCCCTGCACTAATAACCCAGTATTGCCAAGTATCAGAGAGCTCGCTTGAATACATCTTATATCCGAACAAATAATTGTTTACAGGGGTAGAAAGAAAAAAAAAAACACAAGCAAAAAGAAAATACTACACACAAGCGCGCACACACACATAATAGGTCTTAAATATCGAGACAGACAGGCTGGAAGTCTATAAGAAAGTCTATACAAAGAAAGACAGATAAACACATACACGGGAAAGAGAGGGGGGGGGGTGTAAGCCTATTTGATACATAGTGAAACACAACCGAATGAATGGAAAATCAACTCACAGACAATAATTAGCTTTACAAACAACCCTGGCCCACACATGCTCCTGACACCATGTATATTTGATAAACAAACTCTTGGCACAGGGAATCTCCAAGTAAGTAAGTGACATCAGACTTCTCTTTCACGTGCAAAACTTTCTCTGGGGGCCATTCTCCCCACATGCCATGCAGGTGTTCTGCGCCCCTGCAGCTCTCCCCTCCCCGAAAGATTATAAAGGTATAAACAACACATTCTTTTTTGTATAAACTTGTCTCTAACACTTGGCTAAATTTAGATATTTGTTTTTTTTTTTCTGCTGCTGGACTAGATAAAGGCAATGACACTATAATTTAGAATGGTGTGTAGATCAAACTCTGGATATGGAGGTTCTGGGGGACATTATAATCTAGTGTAATGAACTAGAACGATGTATAGAGATAGAATTGTTATTTATAGGAGATAAGTATGGGGTTTAGTGGTTTAGAGCATGCAAAGAGAAAAGAGACAGAAAGAGAGAAAAAGAGATAAAAAGGGACATAGATATTATTGAGAAAGAAAGACAGAGACAGAGAAAATGAGGGAGATGAAAAGAGAGATACGGAGAGAGAGAGAGAGAGAAAGAGATTTTTAAAGAGAGAGAGAGAGAGAGAGAGACTAAATCATTAAGAGACTGATCTACAGATTAATGGAGATCTTTAATAACAAGAGAAATATAGTGATAATGGCTCTGTCACAAGACGCTAGCAGTGTGCTGGCGCCTCCTGCAACTGGTCGTTGTCTAGGGTGATTCAGGAGGCCCGACTGTTGACGCTGGAACTTTGGTAGCTTTAGCCTTGTCGCGATTTTGGTGTTATAACTAACATATATATGAGATATGCAACTCAACACGGAATGTAGTTAGAGACTATAACTCTAAACTGTAACTTTATTTTAAACACAACACATAAACTTCCAAATGAAACGTTATATACAGGTACATCAACTACTAAAACTAAACTCAGATCTCTAATGACTAGGTCTCTAATCATGAAGTCCTTCTGCTATAGTTTTCTCGTACCAGATTAGGAAACGAGCAGGAGCGGGAAATACAACCGTCCGCTCTACCAGACCCACGCCAACTAACTCTCTCCTTTTCAGAGCAAAAAGACCCCTCCCACGTGGACTACACCGCAGCACAGTGGTCACGTCCCCTTGCATCATCAGTGACGCATCCTCAGTGGTTACGTCTACATGCATCATCAGTATCTGACCAGTGATGACCACTGCCCCTTTCCCCAGATTTCCCAGATCACCCCGCCCTCGTGGTAGCCTAGGTACTCTGGTCCCGTGACAACAAAATAAACATTAAAGCACACACACAAAATACTTATTTCCCCTTTCAATAATAAAACAAATCTAATTAAAATATATTAAAACATAAATAATGACATTAGATCTAAAATATAAATAACAGAAATCAACTTAAAACTTTACACAATAACTAAGGGTCAGCTAGGTTAACATTCCTTAGCTAGGCCCGTAGTGGGTTACGGATGTTCTGCTACACACACACAAACGGTTGTGGGCTCACAGCCATTTGTGACAGGCTCTAATTCGGAGAAATTGAGAGAAAGAAAGGGATAAAGAGAAAGAGTGAGAGAAGAGAGAGAGAGAGAGAGAGAGAAAGAGATTGGGAAGAGAGAGAGAGATTGAGAGTGAGAAAGAATAAAAGAGTGATGGACTTAGAGAGTCTTTTCTTTTCCACATAGAATTGGAGAGCTTCAAAGATAAGACTTTTAGGGAGAACTAGAGAGAGCTATAAATAGAAAGAGATCGACACAGATACACACACACACACATACACACATACACATAGACACACACACACACATACACATAGACACACATACACATAGACACACACATACACACACATACACACACAGACACACACACATATATAACTTTTATTTGATTTGATTGTAGATGGAAATGTCTAAATATTTGCTAGCAGAGGTTAAAAAAAAAGTTAAAGGTGACCCTTCCAGACCTTGCGATCAATGGAAGACGACGGTGCTAAGCTGATCAGTTTCAATTGGATGTTCATGAGAATGCCATGTGGCTAGCACAACGACCCACTGCCATTTCTCCCCCCCCCCTCCCCAGCTAATGTCAGGTACTCATCAGGGTTAGGTAGACTCCTAAATATACCGAAGTTTAAAGTCCCAAGTCTTTACCTGGATTCAAAGTTGATAGTCCACGGTTGGCTATCCGAGCGCTTGACCACTCAAGACCCCACGCCTAGTCCTAAACGTTTTTATTTCAAAAAAAATAAAATAAATTGTGTATTAAAGATTTTCATACATGGCGGAGAAAATTATTAATATTTATCTTTCTGGTGTATCCGGTGTAAATAAGGAAGGAAATGTTGATAAGGAATATTTGTATAAAGCTCATATCAACTCACTCTGTCTGTCTGTCTGTCTGTCTGTCTGTGTGTCTGGCCAACATTTTGTACCCGTTATTTCTCCGATCTCGGATCAAGCTGAAATGTTGCACAATTATTTCTTTTACATGGCAACACAAGAATCAATAAAATAAAAATTAACCAATTGGTTAATTAACTATTGGTAATAAATTACTTTGTTTGGTACCTCAAACAAGGGAACGAAATAGTACTTGACTGAAGTGGTGATAAAAGCTGAATTAATCCCCTTTATAAATTGAGGCTTATTACAAATTTGATGACATGACTGATCCTAAGTAATTGATTCACTTAATATAAGCTTTTTTTTTAATTTTGTATTTTGCTTGTTTTTTTAATATTTTTTTTATGTATTTTGTTTTTGTTTTTTGTTTTTTTGTATTTTTCTTTTGTGTTTTATTTAGTTGGCAAAAAGTGAAGTTCAGTTCAGCGTCCTTGACATTGTTTAATTTATTAAAAAAAAAACAAAATTTCTACGCCTGCAAGGCCAAGTTGTATTCTACAACACATCCCACAGCAACAATGCATTTCGATACAGGAGGGGGGGAAGTGTTTTTAGAAATCGATCCATGGCACATTCAAGTGTTGCAATAATTAGTTATGTTCAAAGTTGTTTACTTATCGCAGCAATAAATCAGCCCGTACCAGGCAATCTATCCCCGAACACATCTCCCCACCCCCTTTTTCCCTGTATCTCGTCATGTAGTGGCTACGCCTGGCGATGTCTCGTAGCAACACCTCGGTGTTCAGACCAGGCAGGAAATACATCTTTCCACGTCGTTTCTCATGAACCATAACTCTTGTTTGTTTATGTGCTGTTTTCGCTTTCGTTTATCCGCCCTTGCGTGTTGGCGCTTTTAATTCTATTTTCGGCAAAAAAAAAAATGTTACCGAAAGGGCATGGGCCGATTTTCGATTTGTATATAATGATCTTATACACAATCATCGATCGATGAATATTTTTATCTTCGTCTTTATGACTTGCAATGTTTATCTTTTGTTTTTAAAATATATTTCTAAACTAGTCAAATATAGAGTGGCGTCGAGGTGGTTCGAAGAGTGCGGGCCGCACTGGTGACACCAACCCTAGCGACGCCGCTTTTGTATACCTTCAAAAGGTAAAAAAAATTTTTGAGATCTGATTTTTTATTTGGATACTTGAACTTTCAAACTTTTATTTATTAATTGGGTAGCATCAGCTGGCGAGGGCGGACTGGCTATATGGGCATTAGGGCAATTGCCCGGTGGGTTGCAGGAAGCCAATGGGGCTAGTGGGGCCGACTAATGGACTACTTTGAATGACAGTATGTCCCATCAACGTGACTGACTATCACCTTATCTTTCTTTTTTTTTTCTTACAGACTCTTTAACTTTACTTTTTATAACAAGCCACAAGTTTCATAATCATACATTCGCCCATTCCTCCCCCAATCATATGGCAAGTGGGTCAAGTCGTATGGTAATACCAGGGCCTATTTTAAAACCCAGACCGCCCCTGCCATATGGACTTGATACATGGTTTCTTTTTTCGAAGGATTTTTTTTCTCCCGTTCTCGAGAAGGTTAATAAGCTGTATATTGCCACCATGCATGGGAGTGGTGGCTGGTACAGCGCTTGGTCTCACTACCTAGGGCTCATGAGTTCAGATCCTGGTGAAGATTAGGATTTTTAAACTTTAAGGTATTTTTTTACGACACTTGTCATACGTTGGGGACGTAAAGACGGTTAGCCATTGTGCTGGCCACATGGCGTCCTCGTTAGCAATCCGCCATGGAAACAGATGAGCTTTAGATTACCTACCCACGTAGATCGTAAGGTCTGAATGGGGTACCTTTAATTTCCTGACTTCAATTCCCAGGTGCACGAAGCTAAACAGAGACTCAAGTTGGTAGATGTGTCTTGTTCCAGAAAATCAAACTCGAGTATCTGGGACTTTGGCACGAGGAGCAGGGACTAGGGTCTTTAAAGGGAGAGGGGGTGGGGCGGGGGTGATCCTCTCTCCGTGCACTTTTGTTTTGGAGTGTTGGGCGGGTGGTGGTGTTCTGGTAATCAGGGCTCTGGAACTTAAAGAAGAAAAAAAAAAAAGAGAAGACCCTTTCCCTTCTCGTTGTTTATTGAACTGATCAGCTTATCACTACCCACAGTTTTCAGAGTTGTCTTTTCCTTGATCTCTTCCTGTTCGCAGAGTGAATTACTTGCTCCTGATGCCCCCCCCCCCTTTTTTTTTCCCTCATCCTAGAATGTGTATACTATTTTGTAAATGAATAGGGGAAGAAATTAAAATATTTTTATATGTTTTTTTTTTTTTTTGGTACAACTCTTAATTCAAAGAGAACTATGCACAAGAAATACAAGAATAGATCATCCATATAAATCTTTAGCACGTAGAACTGTACAGTCACATTCAAACTAAAATGCTGTTGAACCTTAGTCAGGCCAATATTAGAATATGCATCCCCTGTTTGGGACCCCTCAACTCAAGAACAACATTAAGAAACTAGAACAAACGCAAAATAGAGCAGTGAGATTTATAAAAACGACTATTCACATTTGTCTAGAGTAACACAATTATTAAAATATCTAAATTTAGAGACACTTAACCCTTAAGATGCGTGTGGTAGTTTAGCCTCCAAATATTAGAATTGTAATTCCATTGTGTATGCTCACATTGTAAAACTGATTAGCTTTTTAAGGGTTAAAGACTGAAGAATATAAAGTAAAGTAGCTATAATACATAAAGCAGTAAACCATAATATACAAATAGAAAAAAATACTAATGAAATAATCAGAAAGAGACAAAGATATATATTTCTTATTCCATATGCCAGGACAAATTCGTACAAATGTTCCTTCTTCCATAAGTGTCATTAGAGATTGGATTGGGTTGCCTGAGTCAGCCAGGAAAACAACGACTTAACAGAGTTTAAGTCATTGATAAACATGCGTGACTAGATTGACACATGAAATGCGTAGGGCGTAATTATCTTCTCTTTTAAAGTAATGCCTGTAGTCTGTACGATAAGAGAAATGAAAATGACAAATTGAATTTGTTTCCTTGAAGAAACCTGCAGGCTATCAAGAAAATAAACACACAGAGAGTCTCTTCCTATTATGTCAGCACAGGACTGTTTATACTTGTACTTTATAGCAATAACAGCATCTCGACACATTTCTGCTTCAAGAATGAAACACTCAAAACATGTTTCGTCATATTGCTTGTATTTCGCGTATCCGAATAAAAACATTTATAGGCTGGTGCTGATTGGAGCGAGGCCATTCGTCATGGAAGGCATCAACACTGACCTGCTACGTCACAACCTGTGGGCAGTTTAGACCAGCAGCTCGTTGCCACGTCGTACAGGCCTGCGAGGTGGCAACGAGGTATTGGTGTAAGCTGTCCACAGGTTGTGACGTCGCAGGCAGTGTCTGGAGAAACGCGGTGTATGTCTGGAGCCACGTGTGTGTGTTTGGAGCCACGGGACGTTCGTCTGGGGCCATGAAAATACTTGTCTGGAGCTTCGCGGTGTATGTCTGGTTCTGGAGCCAAGTTGTGTGTGTTTGGAGCCACGTGTTCTTTGTTTGATGTGTTTTCGTGTGTTCTAACTGTGTATTCGTGTGTTGTTGCATGTGTGTGATGTTTGTGACTGCGTGTTGTATTACAGAAGTGTATTCGCGTGTTATGTGTGTGAGGACATATTGAATGCATAAGTTTCTATGTGCTGTATATGTGTGTTAGTGTGCTATTTGTATGATTTATGTGTGTGGCTGAATCAAGTCTTATTTTTTAGACGAATGGTAACTATACCGTAACTGTTTCCGTCGCCCTAATAATTTCATTTGAAGTCACTACAAGTACGCCCTGGAGGGTAGTTCTTCAACTGACATATATAAACAGCAACATAATATTGAGTTTCGATTTCAAATGATCCCCCTGTATACAAGATGACAAAGTTTCGATTTGAACTTATCACACAGTAGAACGTACACACACAAACACACACAACCACACACACAGCGAGACACACAGTACAACAAACCTGCAAACATGCCTAGTTCACTGAACCTTGTAGACACACATTTAGTCTGCAGGAATTACTTCCCCCTTTCTTTTCCACTTCCTTTTTCTATTTATAGAGAAATGGCGGCATTTGATAGAACTGGTTCGGACTCAAAGTGTGTTCTTTTTCTTTTCAGTTTTTTTTTGTTCAACATTTTGCTATTACTCTTTCTCTGTATTTCTTTCTTTCCTTCTCTTTTTCTTTCTTTCTCTTTTTTCTTTCTTTCTCTCTTTTTTTCTTTCTTTCTCTCTTTTTCTTTCTTTCTTTCTCTCTATTTCTTTCTCTCTTTTCTCTTTCTTTCTCTCTATTGGTTTCTTTCTCTCTATTGGTTTCTTTCTCTCTATTGGTTTCTTTCTCTCTTTTGGTTTCTTTCTCTCTTTTGGTTTCTTTCTCTCTTTTCTCTTTCTTTCTCTCTATTGGTTTCTTTCTCTCTATTGGTTTCTTTCTCTCTATTGGTTTCTTTCTCTCTATTGGTTTCTTTCTCTCTATTGGTTTCTTTCTCTCTTTTGGTTTCTTTCTCTCTTTTTTCTTTCCTTCTTTCTCTTTCTTTCTTTTTTTTTCTATTTCTTTCTCTTTCTTTCTCTCTATTGCTTTCTCTATTGCTTTCTTTTTCTTTCTTTCTCTTTTTCTTTCTCTCTCTTTTTCTTTCCTTTTCTCTTTCTTTCTGTGTAATCGTATCCAAATATTTCAGTATCGCTTAATGATATCATTTTTTATTGCCGGAAGTGGTAGTGGTTATAACCTCTCCAGCACCCATCAAGTCTTCCAACGTATAGTCTCTGGCAACTAGTCCAAATGCTGGCCTTCACGTGGTGCTAAGGTCCAGCGGAACTTAGCACTGACATTAAAGAATGCCAAGAGGAGTACGTGTGGTTAAAATGTGTGTAAGGGAGTCTGATTACCCCTAGCCGTCTACTCAACTAGAAGAATCAAAACTGAATCTAAACCTCAGCTGCTTTCCATCTATATCCAAACACGGTGAAGGATTTAGGGGTTAACCCTGAGAAACAATTCAGAAGCGTGTGATCTTTTGGCAAGACACAGTGTTACATTGTGGCAGACCTGCGACGCTTCTGACACCAAAAGTGTATCAGTTATTAAACGTTCCTTTGAACATCTGCATTGAGAAAGGTGCGCGGGGGACAAAGTTCCCATCCTATCTAGCGTCCACGCTCTCATCTCACTCAAGCGTAATGATGTGAAACAGGATCGTTTTGTGGTCTTAAGTTGGCCAACAGTTTATCTGTGGGCCGTTGGGTGTCGATCAAAACCAGTAATTTAAAAAAAAATTCTTGGTAGATGTTTTTCTTGCTGAATCTTCCAAAATAACATGTTCTGTCAGTCTCATCTCGTGTCTCCATGTTCTCTTGGGTATTCGCCGTAGGAGATTTGATGCTGATAATATTTCTGCCACACTGATTTGAGATTCTTAATATGATGGATTTTTTTTTCTGGCTATGATTCATATCTTCTTTTTTCGTTAACCTTCTTACTCCACAGAATGTCTTTTAGAAATCAGCTCGTTCTGTCTTGGACTTTGTTTTCTGAAAGTTCGCAAATGATTTGAAAAGGTCATCTTCTTTTTAGTCGTCCTAGTCTGTCTGTCCTAGTCTGTCTGTCCTAGTCTTTCTGTCATAGTCTGTCTGTCCTAGTCTTTCTGTCCTAGTCTTTCTGTCATAGTCTGTCTGTCCTAGTCTTTCTGTCCTAGTCTTTCTGTCCTAGTCTTTCTGTCTTAGTCTTTCTGTCTTA
Source organism: Biomphalaria glabrata (assembly GCF_947242115.1). Taxonomy (NCBI): domain Eukaryota; kingdom Metazoa; phylum Mollusca; class Gastropoda; family Planorbidae; genus Biomphalaria; species Biomphalaria glabrata. The sequence continues at coordinate 24,489,058 of NC_074726.1, read as the reverse complement.
GTCTTTCTGTCCTAGTCTTTCTGTCTTAGTCTTTCTGTCTTAGTCTTTCTGTCCTAGTCTGTCTGTCCTAGTCTGTCTGTCCTAGTCTTTCTGTCTTAGTCTTTCTGTCCTAGTCTTTCTGTCGTAGTCTTTCTGTCCTAGTCTTTCTGTCCTAGTCTTTCTGTCTTAGTCTTTCTGTCCTAGTCTTTCTGTCCTAGTCTTTCTGTCTTAGTCTTTCTGTCCTAGTCTTTCCGTCCTAGTCTTTCTGTCCTACTCTTTCTGTCTTAGTCTTTCTGTCCTAGTCTTTCTGTCCTAGTCTTTCTGTCCTACTCTTTCTGTCTTAGTCTTTCTGTCCTAGTCTTTCTGTCTTAGTCTTTCTGTCCTAGTCTTTCTGTCCTAGTCTTTCTGTCTTAGTCTTTCTGTCCTAGTCTTTCTGTCCTAGTCTTTCTGTCTTAGTCTTTCTGTCCTAGTCTTTCTGTCCTAGTCTTTCTGTCCTAGTCTTTCTGTCTAAGTCTTTCTGTCCTAGTCTTTCTGTCCTACTCTTTCTGTCTTAGTCTTTCTGTCCTAGTCTTTCCGTCTAAGTCTTTCTGTCCTAGTCTTTCTGTCTTAGTCTTTCTGTCCTAGTCTTTCTGTCCTAGTCTTTCTGTCCTAGTCTTTCTGCCCTAGTCTTTCTGTCTTAGTCTTTCTGTCCTAGTCTTTTTGTCCTAGTCTTTCTGTCTTAGTCTTTCTGTCTTAGTCTTTCTGTCCTAGTCTTTTTGTCCTAGTCTTTCTGTCCTAGTCTTTCTGTCTTAGTCTTTCTGTCCTAGTCTTTCTGTCTTAGTCTTTCTGTCTTAGTCTTTCTGTCCTAGTCTTTCTGTCTTTGTCTTTCTGTCCTAGTCTTTCTGTCCTAGTCTTTCTGTCTTAGTCTTTCTGTCCTAGTCTTTCTGTCTTAGTCTTTCTGTCCTAGTCTTTCTGTCTTAGCCTTTCTTCCATCTATCACATGACGGAATGCTGATATCATTTATGTTCCTTTATGTTAAATCAATAGCTCCCTATCGATTTTTTTTAGTTCATTCCTTAATTAGAAAGTTATTTTGTGGGCTGGATCTGAACATTGCCTTTAAGTTTATTAACGAGACAGATTTTTTGTACATTGATGAGGACCAGTTCTACCATCAGGATTTGTTAAAGGCGTGGCATTGCATTTTTTTTCGGTAGGTGCGTGGGGGTTGAGTGATAAAGCGCTTGGATTCCCAACTGACGGATCTCGGGTTCGAATCTCGGTGAAGACTTGGATTTTGAATGACCTTTACACCATCTGACCTGTAGATGTCTAGGCCTGAAAAGGGGAACTATACTTTCCTATGTGTTTGGTGAGACCTATTAGTGAACGGGATGTTCCTCTACCATCTGGGCATGCTCTTGTTAGTGACTAATAATCTCACTGTTTTATCACTATTCTACTGTCATGTCTTTGTCAGGTACCTTTTAGAGCTGGGTGGACTCAGAGAAGCCCTAAAAATCACCGGGATTTGAACCGAGCAGCCCTATTTCGGAATCCAAGCGCTTAGCTACTTAGCCACCTCTTCCCGGAAGGTGAACACGAATACTGGTATTGTGTGTAGACTTTAAAAAAAAAATCAAACAAGTCCATGAAACTTAAATACTATTTCACCTTGATAAAACCAATATTCGAATAGGCGTCCTCTTTTTGGGACCCTTAACTCAAGAAAACATTTAGAAACTGGAACAGACATAAATTATAGCCTTGAGGTTTTATAAGAAAGATTCTAATTTGATTAGCGTAACACAATTAGTAAAGTCACTGCATTCAGAAATACTTCAGGACAGTAGACTACTAATAAAGTAGCAAAAATACATGAAACACTGAACGAGAACTTACAAATGCAAAAAACACACAATTATAAAATATCAAGAGGGACAAAATATGCTAAAAAGACCTTGCTTATTTCATATGCTAAATCAAATTCATACGTGTCCTAGTGCTATTAGAGCATGGAATGGGTTGCCTAAATCTCATCGCTCATCTGCCTCTTGAATTTCGTGGTAGTGGTGCTGTGACAGTTCGATTAACCAAATCCCTCCATTTTTTCCCGGTCAGCAGCTGTTCTTAGCATGATATCTAGAGACAGATTGGTCCATTCATTTATGCTATCCAGCTTTTCTTTGGACGACCCTTTCTTCTTGCTTCCTCCAGTTAACTTGAAGACTTTTGACAGTCGTGTCTAACAATAGGACCAAACCAGCTCAGCTTTCGTCTGTTTACAGCATTGAGCTCTTCCTTCTTGCCAGCCGGATGGTTGACTTGTAAAAACTCAGTTCTTTTCCCGGTACCGGATACCCAGCATTGAACTGTAGCATTTACTCTGAAAAAAAATTGAATTCTTTTTTCAGCCTCAGTGTTTAGTGTCCAACTTTCACAACCAAATAGGAGAACAGAGTCCACTAGCGATGATCACAGTTTTAATTGTACTGAGCAGCTGATTTAACGCCTTTCCCGGTTTACATGAAAGAGACTAGAAAATCAATGACTTAGAAGAGATTAAGTCTCTGATAAATATGCTTGACTAGATTAACTTTTTTTTTTAAAGGAAACCTCAGAATTTGCGCTATTCAATTTTAGCTTTGTCATCATAGGAACCCTTGGGCCTTAGGCCTATTTTCTTTGCCTCTTTTTGGAGCTTTATATGCCTCTTTTTTTTGGCCCTACTGTCTCTTTTGTGGGCTTTTTAAAATTATTATTATAAGTTGCGCGACTGGTCGTGTGGTACGCGCTCGGTCGTCTCGGAGGTCCCGTGTTCCAACCCTACCCTAGCAATCCCCGTCGTCCTGCAGGAGGTTTTGGGCTAGGATGTAACGATCTTCAGAATCTGTTGGAATAGCCGGAACATGTCAAATATTTTACAAAATGGGAAACTTTCCTCAGTATGTGTCATTCTGTTATTTGTGAATGATTAAATGTAGACGCTTCTTTATTCCATATTAACGGACAAATGTCTTTTCAATATTAACTCACACATTTCTTTTCCATATTAACTTACACATTTCTTTTCCATATTAGCTCACATATTTCTTTTCAATATTAACTCACACATGTCCTTTCCATATTAACTCACACATTTCCTTTCCACATTAACTCACACATTTCTTTATCTTAATTTCAATCTGTCCTTAAAAAAATAGAGATAAAAAGAACCGGTGCTTCATAATGATGTGAAAATGCTGAGTCCACGAGGGCTATTTTTAGCGCTGACATCACCGTTGTGTCGCGTCGTCTGCTTGGAGATTATTCCGAGTATTGTCCCCTGTTTTTTTGTTTTTTTTTTGCACTTTAGATCTGGAGTCTGAGATTTGTGGTATACGTCTTAAAAAATAGAATTTGAAGTTTGAAAGAATAAATTGTTTTAAGGTCGGAATAAAAATACAGCTCCAGATTTACATCAGTTATTAAAATTTTTCAATTTTTAAAAAAAAATCTAAGATTCTTTGTGTATTAATAGCGAAATAATCGCTTTATAAGCAGTTGTATAAAGGAGGTATTTGGCAAAAAAAAGTATTTTCTACAATTTTTCTTGTTTAAATTTAGCCATTGTCACTGTATTCTTTATCGAGAGGCCCGAACAAGACACTGACCCCGAAATCCTCCTATAGAAGAGAACTGTCGGATCTGGAAACCAATGTGCGGTTCATCTCAGATAAAACACTGAACCATATAATCTTCAAATACAAAAAACAAAACCTAATAACATACTCAGAAAGACATCAAGATAAAGCCATATTCTTCATTCCATGTGCTAGGACAAATTTTTACAAGTGCTCCTTCTTCCCTAGTGCTATTAGAGCATGGAAAGGGTTGCCTGAGCCAACCAAGAAAGCCAATGACTTTGCAGGATTTAGGTCATTGGTTAACATGTATGACTAAATGCATAACGCGTAGGACGTAATCATTATCTTTTTTGAAGTAACGACTGCATTTTATAAGATAAGATAAGATAAAGATTTACTGATATAAAACCTCCGACATAAAAATGAGAACGAAGATCTACATAGCGTGTCACAACAATGAAACAATTTAACACTTTGATTTGTTTCGCCACAAAGCACAAGTGCTACAAGGGCAGTCCAAATTACAAAATAATAACAGTCTACACGTCATCAAGATGAAAATAACTGAAAAGTAATAATAACGAAAGTAGTAATGACAATTATAAATTATAATTATAACAATAATAATGAACAACTATACCGCAGGTCACGCGATTCACTAACAGTGAAATGGTTATCCAGCACCCAATAACAATCCAAGCCACCAACATAGCAACACACAATATGACAATAATGATGTCAATAATTTAATAAAGGTATATATTACAATATACTTTCCTACCAATGACAGAAGTGGGATGCCTCGATAGTTGGAGCAGTTAGACCTGTCACCCTTTTTGTATAGGGGATATGATTACGGAATCTCGAAGTTCAGGTGGGACCACGCACTTCTCCCAGCATAGAGCGAACAAGTCTGCCTCTCGGTTAGGGCGACACCACCTATTTTAAATATTTCAGCCGGAAGTCCATAAGAGCCAGGTGCTTTGTGTTTTTTGAGTTTATGAATTGCTCGAAGACTAACCTTATAATTATTATGTTAGAAACGAACGAGTATTCATTCTCTTGGGCGCTGCCAGGGTCGAGTTTCGTTAAAGAGAAACAAAATTCATCGTAGTCCCTGTAACAGTTTCCACTGAGGAATTTTCTGGTGATGTGGCAGGTCTGAAGCAGTACCGCCCTCTGACAGGCAACGAAGATGTTCCTAGGAATGTTAAGAGCCTTGAAGGTATCTGTGAGGTCAGTTGATATTATCCCGTCGGTTGATATAACAATGGGTACATGGTTATTTTGGATAACTTCAATTAACGCTTAATCTCCAAGCCTAGGTTTCCACATTTTTGTCTTCTTCTTATAATTAGTATTAATATATTTAAGAAAAAAACAATATAAAATTCTATATCAAGATTTAGCTTCTGAAAAGTCAGAATTAACTTTATGAATACGCTGAGTTTTATATATATATATATATATATATATATATATATACAAAATTAGAATTTAACAGTTCAGCTAAATTTTCAACATTGGACCTGGAATAATAAACTTTGTACATATAAAACAAAAACGTTGCTTAAGATGAAGAGAATGGCGTCCAGTGACCTGGGGACGTGATAGACTCATTACTTGTCTTCCATCTTTATAAAAAAAAAATTTGTTCTTGAAAAAAAAAAAAAGGGGGGTTAGGGGAGTTAACTTTCTTTTACTTCCGCATCTTGCGTCGTTTCGGGTAAATGAAGCAGGTGATCTGCTGCTGGCTGTGAGGCCCAAAATGAAGAGTTAGACGTGGTTTTAATCTGTGTCTATTTTAATCAGCCTATCTGTCTATCTATCAGATCTGTCTATCTTTCAGATCTGTCCATCTTTCAATATGTTTCTATTTTAATCAGCCTATCAGATCTGTCTTCTTTCAGGTCTGTCTATCTTTCAGATCTGTCTATCTTTCAGGTCTGTCTATCTTTCAATCTGTTTCTATTTTAATCTGTCTATCTTTCAGATCTGTCCATCTTTCAATATATCTCTATTTTATTCTGTCTATCTTTCAGATCTGTCCATCTTTCAATATATCTCTATTTTAATCTGTCTATCTTTCAGATCTGTCTATCTTTCAATATGTTTCTATTTTAATCTGTCTATCTTTCAGATCTGTCCATCTTTCAATATATCTCTATTTTAATCAGCCTATCAGATCTGTCTATCTTTCAATATGTTTCTATTTTAATCTGTCTATCTTTCAGGTCTGTCTATCTTTCAATATGTTTCTATTTTAATCTGTCTATCTTTCAGATCTGTCAATCTTTCAATATGTCTCTATTTTAATCTGTCTATCTTTCAGATCTGTCCAACCTTTCAATATATCTCTATTTTAATCAGCCTATCAGATCTGTCTATCTTTCAATATGTTTCTATTTTAATCTGTCTATCTTTCAGATCTGTCCATCTTTCAATATGTCTCTATTTTAATCTGTCTATCTTTCAGATCTGTCCATCTTTCAATATGTTTCTATTTTAATCAGCCTATCAGATCTGTCTTCTTTCAGGTCTGTCTATCTTTCAGATCTGTCTATCTTTCAGGTCTGTCTATCTTTCAATCTGTTTCTATTTTAATCTGTCTATCTTTCCGATGTGTCCATCTTTCAATATATCTCTATTTTAATCAGCCTATCAGATCTGTCTATCTTTCAGATCTGTCTATCTTTCAGGTCTGTCTATCTTTCAGATATATCTTTCAATCTGTCTATCTTTCAATATGTTTCTATTTTAATCTGTCTATCTTTCAGATCTGTCTATCTTTCAATATGTTTCTATTTTAATCTGTCTATCTTTCAGATCTGTCCATCTTTCAATATGTTTCTATTTTAATCAGCCTATCAGATCTGTCTATCTTTCAGGTCTGTCTATCTTTCAGGTCTGTCTGTCCTTCAGAAGTATCTTTCAATCTGTTCGTCTTTCAATATGTTTCTATTTTAATCAACCTATCTTTCAATCTGTCCATATTTCAATATGTTTCTATTTTAATCAGCCTATCTTTCAGATCTGTCTATCTTTTCAATCTGTCCATCTTTCAATCTCTCCGTCTTTTAATCTATCTGTCTGTCAATCAGTGTGTCTTGCAATGTGTCTAACCATTGTTTTGGTGGTCTTCCTTGAACTTTCCCTCTCGAGTTTCTGGTACTGTATTTCATGGTTCCTGAGGTAGTCTCTGTGGATGAATATCTAATGGTGAAATTGATGCTAAATCTGAACCTGGTAATGTCTTAGGCAGCCGTGTTGTGTAATGGTGTATGTGAAAGTGCATTCACATGTTAAATATCAGGTTTTTCTTCTTATTCCTTGTTATGAGATTGTTTAATAGCTACCATCTCCTGTTTAACAGCTACCATCACTTGTTTAAAAGCTACCATTACATATTTAAAAGCTACCATTACCTGTTTAACAGCTGCCTGTTTAAAAGCTAGCATCACCTGTTTAAAAGTTAACATTACCCGTTTAACAGCTGCCATCACCTGTTTAACATCTATCACTACCTGTTTAACAGCTACAATCCCTTGTTTAACAGTTATAATTTCCTGTCTAATAGCTACCATCACCTTGTTTAACAGCAACCATCACATGTTTAACAGCCACCATCACTTGTTTAATAGCTAACATTACCTGTTTAAAAGCTACCATCACTTGTTTAGCAGCTACCATCGCCAGTTTAACAGCTACCATCACCCATAAACACTTTTGAATGCATTTCTTTTATGTGTATTAAACACTTAAATTTTCCATTTGTTTCTTCTTCAGTAAAAAAAAACAAAAAAAAACAACTTCTGCAGTTTTTGTCTCCTGTAGTCTTATTATCTACCCTTTGTAACTAATTTTCCCTCTCCTGTTCTCTCCCTTTTCCCGCTTTTTTTTTTATAGTCCATTTTCTATGTAAAGGGCACTTAACAATGTAAATCTGAGATGAGTTCGTTCTGTTTGTACTGTTGAGTCAATCAACAATTGACACACTTCGGCATGTCGTTGCATGTCACCTGTGGAACATAACAAAAAAAAGAACACAACGATGACTCTGTCTATGACATATGAAAATACATATGTCTAAGTGTGTGTGTGCGTGTGTGTAGATGTGTGCCACCGTGTGTCACATAAGTGTCGCGTGGAAGGGCTTAGATTTGTCACTGTGGGCGTGAGCTCGCGTGGGCGTAGATAGGGATAAGATGGAGAGGGGTGAAAGGTCAAGTGTGTGACACAGGTCCATGTCTTAATGACATTGAGTAGTACTTAAGTACAGGCCAGAGTTGAAAGTCGGAAGTGTATAAAGTTTCAGGGGGGGGGGCAGGTACTTGTACTGTAGGGTGGAGAAATGTCAGAAGGGAGGTAATTGATTAAATCATGATATTATTCATTACATTAGAACATTACAGCTCGGAGTTTAGTAGAACTGTAAAGAAAGAGTTTAACGTCAAACAAAAATAAATACAACTGCACTGTGTTGAAAACAGCTAAATGATGGAAATAGCTCAGTGTTGGAAACAACCAAATGATGGAAACAGCCCTATGATGAAAATAGCCCAGTGACGGCAAAAGCTCAGTGATGGAAACAGCCCAATGATGAAAACACCCCAATGATGGAAACAGCCCAATGATAGAAAAAGCCCAATGATGGAAACAGCACAGTGATGGAAAAAGCCCAGTGATGGCAAAAGCCCAATGATGAAAAAAGCCCATTGATGGAAACAGCCCAGTGATAGCAAAAGCCCAGTGATGAAAACAGCCCAGTGATGGAAATAACCCAGTGATGGAAACAGCCCAGTGATGGAAACAGCCCAATGATGGGAACAGCCCAATGATGGAAACAGCCCAATGACGGAAACAGCCCAGTGACGGAAACAGCCCAAAGATGGAAACAGCCCAATGATGGCAAAAGCCCAGTGACAAAAACAGCCCAATGATGGAAACAGCCCAGTGATGAAAAAAAGCCGTTTGCGAAAACAAATACTTCTCTCTCTCTCTCTCTACATGTCTTTATCTCTTTTCTTGTCTTTCTATTCCTCACAATATGTGTGTGTATCCCTCCCTATCTCTCTCTGTCTGCTTCTCTCTCTGCCTCACTCTTTCTCTCTGCCTCACTCTTTCTCTCTGCCTCACTCTTTCTCTCTGCCTCACTCTTTCTCTCTGCCTCCCTATCTCTCTCTGTCTGCTTCTCTCTCTGCCTACCATTTTCGCCAGTCTCACTCTTTCTCTCTGCCTCACTCTTTCTCTCTGCCTCACTCTTTCTCTCTGCCTCACTCTTTCTCTCTGCCTCACTCTTTCTCTCTGCCTCACTCTTTCTCTCTGCCTCACTCTTTCTCTCTGCCTCACTCTTTCTCTCTGCCTCACTCTTTCTCTCTGCCTCACTCTTTCTCTCTGCCTCACTCTTTCTCTCTGCCTCACTCTTTCTCTCTGCTTCACTCTTTCTCTCTGCTTCACTCTTTCTCTCTGCTTCACTCTTTCTCTCTGCTTCACTCTTTCTCTCTGCCTCACTCTTTCTCTCTGCCTCACTCTTTCTCTCTGCCTCACTCTTTCTCTCTGCCTCACTCTTTCTCTCTGCCTCACTCTTTCTCTCTGCCTCACTCTTTCTCTCTGCCTCACTCTTTCTCTCTGCCTCACTCTTTCTCTCTGCTTCACTCTTTCTCTCTGCTTCACTCTTTCTCTCTGCTTCACTCTTTCTCTCTGCTTCACTCTTTCTCTCTGCCTCACTCTTTCTCTCTGCCTCACTCTTTCTCTCTGCCTCACTCTTTCTCTCTGCCTCACTCTTTCTCTCTGCCTCACTCCATAATCCCGTCCTTCTGATCCACCCTACTCCATTCTTATCGTCGCCTAATTAAGTCATTCAATAGCACACTTGGCCTCTCCTCCAGCCCTCCCCCATCACTACGCTCTCGTCAAATACTGTTATCACTCTCCAGGAACCCATGCGCCCTACCTATCCCACCACTTCGCTTCCCCCCCCCCCCCTTCACTCACTGACCGTCTCCTCCTTGTATTGTGTCATCTGATACGACCTTGCAATCATCGACTCGTTCTGATGACTCATACCAGAATTTTTGGTCAATAACAGGAATTAAAAAACATGTGACGTAACACACGAGCGGCGGCAAGGAAAACAACTCTTTATTTTTTCACCCCCCCCCCTTTTTCCCATTTCCTCTCCATCTCACTTTATCTCCCCTTTTTGTGACTCGAATACGAATACGAGAGCTCGATATTTCATGAAATCGATACCAGTTTTCACTCTTGGAGCCTTTCCTTCTCCGCGTTGAAAGAAAGGAGGAAATAAAAAATCCGATACTTCATGCAAATTTAAATCTGCAAGCTAAGCAACATTAAAACATGCCAATCAGGCAATTAGTATACTCTAATTAGGTCAGGTGCTAATATAAAAAAAAATGAATTGAAACAAGATATGGCTCAGCAACGCTTTCCCTAAGTAGACCTGGGTCATGTGGTAGCGGAGGCGTATGTTTTGTGTTTCACTGGCAAAAAGGTGAAGAGGGAATGTATGGCCAGCACAACTAGCTTTGTGTCCAACTAGAAATCACAGTCCAAGATTCGAACTCGGCGCAAACTCCTCGGTTTGTAAGACGAGCGCGTTGGTCCTTGAACAACTCTACATTGTTCAGATGTCTTAAATTGTTTGATTTTTATTGACCACGTCTTTAAGATTTTAACTTTCAATTTTACTACTTAAAAAAAAAAGACTAGATTCATAGACATAAATAAATATAGACTGGCCGATAATAGAGTTTTATGAAACGAAAATTTGTGACTTGCATTTCTGTATACTTTATTTATGTCTAGGAGTTTTGTTTAATCTCTAAGACTGAAGATCATGCAATTTTTCAATTTTTCAGAATTTGGAAATCCGACAACAATAGATATACATGTTTTCAAGTTACATGAAGTTATTTCCTTTTTCCAGTCTATATTTATCTATGTCTATGACTAGATTTCAAAAAGAGTAAACTCAGAGGCATCTTCCGAGCTGTTCTGACCCTGTTCGACATCGATCATATTAGAAAGGTAAAAGTCATCTATTTCTGTGGCCCACGGTTAACGAGGGTTTCATGTGGCCAGCACAACGACCAACCGACTTTACTTTTCCCCAACTAATGTCAGGTACCCATTAGAGTTGGCTGGACTCATAGGCGCTCAAAGATCACGAGATTAAAAATCTCAGTATTCAACAGGATTCAAACCCGGGACCCCAGGTTCGGAAGCCAACAGCTCAGCCACTGTGCCTACAACATATTCAAACATGGTACTTATTTTACCTTGATCTTGGCTTAGCTTTCTACTGATATGAAATGCTTTGGCTTGGTGTTCAAGAACATAAAATTTGTAACCAACTTTTGGCTGTAACTCAATATGTAATAATCTTTGGCATTCTTATAGTACAGAGAGGACCAAACTATCGTCCGCGGGCATGATTTGGTCCTTGACCTGTAATATCCGGCCTAACAGAGGAAGAAATCTGTTTAGTGATAAAAGAAAAAGGAGGAAAACTATGGAGTCGGAGCGTGACATGCGGATCGGAAATTATATCCACCCCCCCTCTCGGGGGCCGAAAAAAAATAGGTTAAGCATCAATGACTTTGAATTATCGATTAGTATTAACATAGAGACAGACACGGACACAAGCGAACTCACGACACAAACAATAAAATATTATCATGTTCTGTATAGTCTTCAAAGTCTTATTGTACAAACGTACTCTCGCTCTCTCTGTCTTTGTGTCTCTCTGTCTGTCATTCTCTCTGTATGTCTGTCTCTCTCTGTCTCTCTCTATCTTTCTGTCTCTCTCTCTGTGTCTCTCTTTCTGTCACTCTCTGTTTATCTCTTTCTGTCTCTCTCTGTGTCTCTCTTTCTCTCTCTCTCTCTCTCTCTTTTTCTGTCTCTCTCTTCACGTCTTTCTCTGTTCCCTGTCTTTCTTACTGTTTTACACTGTCTTTCTCTCTGTCTTTCTTTCTGTCTCTCTCTCTCTCTCTCACTGCCTCTCCCTCTCTCTCTCTCTCTCTCTAATAGAAACACGTGAGTCATATGCATTATCAGCTTTTATGGTGTCTATTGTTAGCTGCTATTCAGACACAGATGAGCTTATATCTTTGAGTGATATAAAGGTTTAGTTTGTGTACACATTACTGGAGCTAATATCCCCCCCCCTGTCTATCTATCCACATGTAACCTTCTGCTCACATGTTCCCGATAGCCTAGCGATGATTGCAGATAATCGATAACCCCCTTCCCGTTCAGGTCGTATCGATGAATGCATCTTTTATTGTGTCGGGGTTTTGTTTCGTTCGATCCACGCTTACAATTCAAAACAGGTTTGTACTTTTAGAGTGCAGAGACACACCGAAACCAATCTCTCCCAAACAACAAACACAAACACGGGGCGACAATGCTGTAGTCTATTTACATTTCATTTGCAGCTGCTTGTTCCTATCTGGTAATCCCACGGGGCAGCACTGCTGACTTTTTAAACACCTCACGCCATCTGTCTGTCCTCTGCTGTTCTCCGGGGACATTGGTTAAGGTTACTTTGGTCCATTCCGTTCTATTTGTTTTCTTAAATACTCATCTCCCATTCTGTCTAGATCTATCCCCCCCCCCCCACAGCCTTGCTGTCTGCTGTGTCTTCTAACTGGTACTTCATCTATTAGAGCGGTTCTCAACCATTTAAGCTCGGCGACCCCTCTTTACAATCCCACACTCTGCCGCGACCCCTCCCCCCCCCCCACGCTCAGACACAGCAATAGAAGAATAGACAAAACTATTCATTTTTTCGATGGTCTCTGGCGACCCCTGGCAAATCGTCGCGACTCACAGGTTGAGAACCCCTGATATATTAAGACCTTTCGGTCTTAGGCGAGTTCCTATGCCACTAGCTTTACGGAAAAAATTAAGTCGTAGAAATGGTCTAGGCAAGTGGTTCTCAACGTTTCTTGTTCCGCGACCCCCTAATATAATTTTCCACTAGGCGGCGACCCTCAACCGTAAACTTTTTTTTTGTTTACAGATAAACTTATTCTCATTATGAAATTAAAATGGGTTATTATCCAGACTGGCATTTAGTTACTTTTCTAATGCGTATTCACAAATACACATGTTTAACAGATAAGTGACAATTTTATATATATGGCGGAGTATTGAGAACAGTCTTTGATACAGTAAACTATATTGTTACAGAAATAGTGTTTCGACTGTATTTATAAACACCCCGATGGCAGTGCGAAGGTTGAGCTTGTATCTGTTCCATCAGATCAGGAATTTCAGTAGCACAACGAATGTCATCTTCTGCATCAAGTATGCTTCTGAATTAGGATTTTATAATTAATAAGCTTGAAAACCTTGGTTCGCAAAGATTTGTTCTTGGAAATGGAAAGAAGACGCAATAAAATCTCAAACAGAACTGGATGTAACATATTTTGTAAACCAAGTAAGTTTCAAATCTGCTTGTTACAGCACGTTAGAATGGAAAAAAAAAACAAAAAAAAAAACACAACTTCTAGTGATGAATAGATAAAATCCAAATTTTCAGGGGTCTTTGGCGACCCCTGGCAATTTTTCATTGGACCCCTAAAAGGGGTCGCGACCAATAGGTTGAGAACCCCTGGTCTAGGCCATTATTGCTCCTCTCGCGTTTTAGATCTATTTCAATCGTTATTGACCTATTTTACAATTATGATTTTTGTTGGAAGTTGTTCGTCTATCTCTCAGAAAAACTTTCGGTCTTTAGTTCGCCCTTGGAAGTCTATGATGACCAATTTATGTCGTCCAGAAGTCTTAAGGCTTGGCTTTGCATTTCTGTGTCTTCGCTTGTGGAGCGTATCTGATTCCGGAATGCTAGGGTACCCGTACTTTTGTGAGCAAACTGTTGTAGCTGCATCCAGTGTTGATAACCGTAATTTCTGTTCTAAAGCTTAACTTTCGCTATTTTTGTTATATTAAGTAATTTTTTTGCTTTAGTGCTTACAGTGCTATGATGATCTGTTGTTTGCACTAGCCTTCCAAGAGGCAGAATCAAAATCTCTTAATGACGCTTTGCAAGTGTTCAATTTTTTTTTTGTTGCCTTTGCCAATGCTGAGTTCTTTTAGTGAGCTGACCAAAAAGAGGCCTCATTAGGATCTGAGATACCTTTATTGTGGAGACTTGGCCTGCTCAACTAAGTCGAGACTTCATCAAGCTTGTATTTATATTTTACAGGCCCAGTTCTTTGGACGACTTCTGTATCAGGTGTATTACCCTGCGAGGTAATACCTTTTAGTAATCGTAATGACATCAGTCTGTTGCATCGTCTTTGTCGATTCCTCTCTGTCTTTTGCCCTGACCAGAATCTCTTGCAATGACAGGCCCGTTCATTCTTTCACGTTGTTTCTTCTTTTTTCTTCTTCTTTTTGCTGATACTGTTCCCTGTCTCAATCTCAATTCAATAGAGTTCAATGAAGTTACTAAACTCAGGAAGTCTGGATGGGAAAAAAAAAAACGCTTTCAATGGGGTTCTCATGTAAGACTTTGCATGAACTGATTAGCTGATCAAGAAACTGTATGCCAAATCTCAGCCCAAACTGATCAGGAAGACTCTATCTAGAAACTGTATGCCACGAAACAAAAACAGAGAGAAAGCTGTCACTGTAAGAAGAGAATCTGATGACAACTTTGAACACTTTCAGCCTTCAGTAACAGCAACTCGTGAGACGTAATAGACAACATTCAAAATGTTAACTCCCTTGCCAAGGGGAAATAACTCAACATGTGACAGCATGCACTTAAATGCATTAACACCGAAAATTGTCCTGATACACACACACATGCAGTGAGAAAGAGAAAGAGAGAGAGAGTGGGGGAGGGGGGGGGAGAGATTGAGATAGGGAGAGAGAGAGAGAGAGAGAGACCGAGAGAGTAAATTTTTTTCTCACTTCACTTCCTAAACTAAAACTTGTGTTTGTATTTTCTTCCTTGACTGTTCCGAAAGGCTTCAAATGAACTCTCGAGATTTGACCTTTGCACTTTAGGAGCAAAAGTACGTTGTAGTCGACATCCAGCATCTAAACATTTAGTACAGTTGCACCAGAAAGTGAGTCAACATCTCGACCGCCCTCCTGACTCTACCCCTCCCCATGCATCCCATTACTTCTTTCCGCTCTCCCACGCTCATCCCCCCCTCCTCCTTATTTTTTTTTGGGGGGGAGATAAAGGGGGGGGGGGGCGGTCATAGTGTACATATTGAGTATACAAAAGATATTCGTATTATAAACAGTATGTATTTTTCTGTTATGTTTCAGAATACTTTAGGACCAGTGAAACGTTTTAACAGATGTACCTACATACAGGTGAGCACTGAATTGTCGTTGTGTGTGTGTCTTTTTAAAAATAATCTCAAGTGTTTTTACCATTTTTTTTTTTTTTTGTATTTATATCAGTGTTTTTAAGTTTGGGTTGATTTCGGGAAAAACGCCTTTCGTTTTTTAATATTTTTTCCCCTACCAAACACTTGTTCCGTATTGTTTTAATATTCGTTTCCTGTTTTGTTTTTTTCCCCTGTGGCTCTAGTTCTCAACCGTGTGATTGTCAAAAGAGTTGAGCCGAAGGCTCTTAGAACTCTAGGCATGTAAGCCTGCTTGAACAAACCGTTCTGTCTGGAAGAGGTCCAAGTCAATGTGTATGTAAGACATTGCTTTTTCCGATATTTCTGGCACTCCGGGCGCATGGACTAGAATGCATGGCCGAAGGCCGAGCACACCGGGGACCCCCGCCATTTTCCTATGTTTTACAAAGCTAACTGTGCAGGACTCGCCATTAGTGTAACTGTCCATTGAGGAACGGCGCATGGATTATAGACAGGGACGTGGAAGCTCTCTTTCAACTCCGCACCGTGCAATGGGAAAGCTCACGCATTCCCTTGGACACTCCCACAGGAGTTTTGTTTTGCTATTCATTTAGCCAAATCACTTCCTCTAACGATCGTTTCCACCCGGGTGCCACGTTGAGGCAGAATAGCGTACCCGGGCTAGTCTCAATCACAATTTCTTGTAGAAGGTTGTACTGATATTTTCATAGTGCAACCCCCGAGCCACCAACCAGTCTTCGTGAACCGGGTTGGAAAGCTGACTGAAGTGACTGCGTGCTTTTTACCGGTGGTTGACTTGTAGCACCACATTGCTGGTAGACAACTAAACCGTTGTAGGCGTATTATATCTTAACTAATAAACTTGAAAAACCTGAATAACATATTTGTTAACAATACTAAATATAGCTTTATTTATAATATAAACAAAATCAACTTGTGATAAATGAAATAAAATAAATGTAATAATATTTAATAATTAACAAAATCTAACTCACTACAATAACACAACCTTTCAGTTTCACGTTCTGGAATTGTCTGTCCTAACTAAGACCAAATTACGACAATACCACCTATGTTGCATCATTCACAACCAATTGCCAACCTCTTCCCACCGTCACCATAGAAATTTACTTTCTGGTTCGTGGTTCTCTAGGCACAAAACTAATAGCTAAAGAGGTAAATGATTGAAAACCTGTTATAAAACTGGTTGACACCTAAGTGTTTTCTGAAGACTTCTTTTTGGAGTTATCTCTTTGTACATGTTCTCTTGGAAAAAAAAAGGGGGGGGGGATTCACTGTTTTATTTGAGCTCTAATGTAGCTCCTGTCAGCTAGCCCGAGCTTATACTACAGGAGTATGAAGAATTTCCAAAAGACACAAATTCAAATAGAAGCTTCTTACAACAAGATAAACTCTGTTTTAATTCTCAAACATTTGCTGGCTTCCAATATCAGTGTAGTAATAATAAACTCTGTTTTAATTCTCAAACATTTGCTGGCTTCCAATATCAGTGTAGTAATACTTTAAAAAAAAATCATATTTCAGTACAAGATGTTAAAGTATTTCTACAAAGCATACCTCAGCTCAATGTGTCTGGGGGAATTTGTTTTACACGTTTTGTCTCCCCCCTCCCATTCAAGGATCAAGTTGAAATATCGTACAGTTATCCATAGACGATGACATTACATGAATCAATCAAAAACATTAACCAATCAGTTAATCAATTAATGAAAGTTACATAATTATTTAATATGGAAAAATGGAAGATAAACATTGCAGTATTGAGATCTGATAGTGATTGTGCGGTGCTTTCCCTCATAAAAGATTTGTTTAAAAATTTGTTTTGTGCTATTTTGCTTGTTAATAATCTCTCAAAATCGCCTTTCGATCTTCCTGTATTTCTTTTTTCCATCAGCTTCCCTATCTAACGAGTGCCGCCCCTGCATTATTCGATTTAATTTCGATCCTTTCCTGAAATCCCATCATTACGTAATTCCCATAAACAAACGTCATAGCAGTGTCACTCGTGTTCTATTGGAAATAGAGGAAAGTCCTTCCGCAGGTCATGGGGTCACAGGGGACTCTTTATTGGGCAATCGAAGAAACTTTAATAGAGGGTTATTCAATGAAATTTTATTCATGGGAAAACACAATATTTTATATTGGTGGGAGAAATATTTGAACATGCTGGAATTAAATTTGACATGTTCTTTAGAATAAGGACCTTTCAAGGTTGGTCATACACAGGTCAAATGGGTGCCTTGAATGTCAAGGTTGCTGGAAAAGTTGTAAGGAGAGGGTGAAAAGGTGAAAGGGTGTGGTTCAAAGCTGCAATTATGTCCAGGATCTTCTGTCTTCTGCCATATTATAGACGAGAAGCGTTGCCGGCCGGGGCTGCCACAGATCTGCCACATCAGCTAAAATATTCGTAGTGGACACTGTTTAACGAATCGCTACCTGACCGTGTGGTATGCACTTTGGACTGTCGTTCTGGGCTGTCGTCTCCATAATCCCAGGGTTGAGCCCTAGTTAGTACTAACTATCAATTCTGAGCACAACGACCTACTAATGTCAGGTACCCATTAGAGTTGGGTGGACTCAGAGGCGCCCAAAGATCCAGAAAATAAAAATCCCAGTCTTGACCAGGATTCGAACAACCACCGGTTTGGAAGCCAAGCGTTTTACCGCTCAGCCAGCGTGCCTCCTATAACATTATATAGGATTCAATAAATAAAAAAAAATAAAGTTTTGGATGAAGGAAATTGTGTAAAATGTTGTGTTTATAAAATAAAATAACAAATTAAAACTAGCTGATACGAATCTTAAGTGTTAGAATTAGCTTGTTTAAGAGGGGGGGGGGGCTAGTTAAGTTGGTTATAGCAGAAGTCTATGTACAGACATTGCAAGAAAATGTCAAAGCTGTGTGATGATTCCAGCAATAACGATTTTCTATTCATGGCGATGAGTCATGCAATGCTCCCCCCCCTCCCCGACTCAACGCAAACACATACACAAGCCTCGTCAGGGACAGAATCCCCTCGCTCGGTATAGTCGTTGCCCACTGTCTGCCTGCTTCTAACAGTATACATACACACGCTTTTAACAGGGGCGTAAACATCTAGCTGGTCGAATAAGGATGTACTGCAAAGAAGTGTAGCTGGTGGGGGATCTGTGGAAAGAGTAAACTGAAAGGGCAACAACTTAATTCGTTTAAGGCACTTTAAGAACTTCAAAGGTGAACATAAATAAGCGAAATATAATAATACTTTAAAAAAGGTATATCTCATGGGATAACTACATACTTACAACTATAGATCTAAATAATGTACCAGATATTTCCCTTTTTTCGATATCAAACAAAATAATTAATTACCAATAATTAATTAACTAATTCTTTTTTTTAGTGATTAATGTTATGTTAAGTGCAATACATAATTGTTTGAATTTTCAACTTGGTGAAAGAATAAGTCTGGGAGAAATAAAGTGTATTATTATGTAAATGGACAATACAGCACATCTTTGAATACTGAAGGATTACTATCCCTTGTTGGTATCAAAACAAAATAAAATAATATGCAATTAACTAATTGGTTAATCTTCATATTGATTCATGCATTGTTTTTGCCAAAGAATAATTGTGCAAAGTTTCAACTTGGCCCGACTATGGGTGTGGGAGAAATAACGTGTTCAATTTTCGTTAACGAGCGGACACAGTGAGTTGATATAAGCTAGAGTAAATTCAAATACATTCCGGCTTAATACGACGCCTCTGACACTGTCTGCCTCGACGTGCTGGACTGTCGTTAGGGTGTCTCGATGGTCCCGGGTTCACACCCTGCCCGCCTTTATATCCGTCTTCCCGCCAGGGGTTCGGGCTAGGATGAGGATTATCTTCAACTCTGAAGGAGCATCCGAAAAAATGTAAAATAACTTATGGGCTCTTCTGTAGCTATGAACTAGTTTTGAATGATATCACCGTGACTGCCTGGTCTTGCTTTTTGTTTGTACTAGGAAGTAATTATCTTCAACTCTGGAAGGAACATCCGAAACATGTCAAACATTTTAAACATAGATTCAGTTCTAATCCAAAATGTTAGCTTTGCATTCTTACGTGGCATGGCTTCATGGGCCATATATAGCCCGCGGATCGTAGTTACGGTCATCACAGCTTTAAGGATATACGAAACTAAGGTCTGGCGTAAAAAATTGTGAAATCTGGACAAATGTCTTCATCAGGGTGCGGGAGTCTTGAAAGTAAACCCTGTTTCTGTTTCACAATTTGTTTTTTTTTTTGCATTGCACAGTTCTTTCCGGTTGAGTGCGAACGTATCATGTGCAAGAAAAATATCAAACGGTGGACATTATTTAGTATCGATCCAGTTTGAGCGGTTTTCTCATATTCGATACTGAGCCATTAAAAAGAATGTGTAGGTCTTAAAAAGCAAACACACAATCACACTCGCTCAAACACATAATAACTTCTAGAGTAATAGACTACTACAGGATCTAATTTTCGGATGGACCAATATAAAATAGAAAAAGAATTGCGGGGAAAGAAAAAAAAGATATATTCCGGGGTTGCAGCTTCATCAGCGAAAATAGAATCAAGGTGAAGGTCTACAGCTTTTCCAGGAAAATACTCGATACTGGTGTGTAAAGGCCGAGGAGCGATTATGACACTGTGAAGTATCCATCTTTCGTCTCTGGTTATTTCTTTTTTTGTTTTTTTTGTATTTACGGTTAACGACAATCTTACAGGTCTGTTTCTTCTCTTTTCTTTCTCTCTCTTTTTATCTCTCTCTTCACTCTCGCTTGCTTTTGTCTTCTTCCTCTTTCTTCTTCCTGTTTCTCTTTCGTTTTTTCTGCTCCCTTATTCTTACGTTCAACTCACTCTTTTATCTTTCTATTCTCTCTCACTCTCTCTCCTTTCTCTCTCTCTCTCTCTCCTTTCTCTCTCTCTCTTTCCTTTCTCTCTCTCTCTCCTTTCTTTCTCTCTCCTTTCTCTCTCTCTCTCCTTTCTCTCTTTCTCTCTCTCTCTCCTTTCTCTCTTTCTCTCTCTCTCTCCTTTCTCTCTTTCTCTCTCTCTCTCCTTTCTCTCTTTCTCTCTCTCTCTCCTTTCTCTCTTTCTCTCTCTCTCTCCTTTCTCTCTCTCTCCTTTCTTTCTCTCTCCTTTCTCTCTCTCTCTCCTTTCTCTCTTTCTCTCTCTCTCTCTCTTTCCTTTCTCTCTCTCTCTCCTTTCTTTCTCTCTCCTTTCTCTCTCTCTCCTTTCTCTCTTTCTCTCTCTCCTTTCTCTCTCTCTCTCTCTCTCTCTCTCTCCTTTCTCTCTCTCTCCTTTCTCTCTTTCTCTCTCTCTCTCTCCTTTCTCTCTCTCTCCTTTCTCTCTTTCTCTCTCTCTCCTTTCTCTCTTTCTCTCTCTCTCTCCTTTCTCTCTCTCTCTCCTTTCTCTCTTTCTCTCTCTCTCTCTCCTTTCTCTCTCTCTCTCCTTTCTCTCTTTCTCTCTCTCTCTCTCCTTTCTCTCTTTCTCTCCTTATCTCTTACTTGTTTCTTGTTTTCTTTCTCTCTCATCCTTGTTCCCTCTCATCACTATCTCTTGTTCCCTCTCTTTCTCTTCTCTCTCTTTCTCTTCTCTCTCTTTCTCTTCTCTCTATCTTTCCCACTTCTATCATTTCTGAGTCTTGCCCTCTTCTATGTTCTCTCTGTATTCCCTCTCCTATGTTCTCTCTATCATTCCCTATTCTATCTTTTCTCTATGTTCCCCCTCTCAATCTCGTATATTGTTACATGCTTGACAATGTTAATATTGTTACAAAGCAGTCGTAACGCGTGTTACTATATAGCATTCTAATTTCAAGTGTAATTTCTTTTTACTATGTAACATTTGTCTACATTTACATAATATCTCTTTGCTTCTGGGAAGTACGTTATTTTTTGCTTGTTAGCGCTTCAAGTGCAAAGTGTGCCGAACAACGCTTGCATCGTTGTTTTTGTCTTCACGATGTGGCGTTACTTAACGATTAGGAGTGTCAGGGTATCAAGTGACTCGCTCGTACATGTTTTTAAGTATTTTCTGGAATATTCTCCGATATTGGGGGCACGGAAGTGGCCTTTTAAAAAGCTGGTAGCTGCTTGATTGCGGAAATGATACTGTGAGAATGTGACAATTTAATGTCACAATAAAGGAAAAGTAGATTTTTTTTCCTTTAAACAAAGGGGGTTAGGGGGGATCGTTTGCGTTTTGTGACAAAAATTTTAATTTTGGTGTCATTTTCTCAATTAAAACCATTGGTCATAATCTCAACTTAAGCCAGGGGTCATAATCTCAAATTGAGCTAGGGGTCATAGTTTCAGTTTAAGGCAGGGGGGTCATTATCTCAATTTTAACTAGGATTTATAATCTTTTTTTAAACATCTTTTTTTTAATCCAAAGGTCTTAATTTAATCCACGGCTCAATCTCTCTATTAATACTTTATTATTATTGGTGTATTATAATTATTTGACTGTTACACCATTAGTTATAATACAACATTTGTTGTTACTAAGCTCTAACCTATATATGTATATTTTCAATTAGGTTCCAGCCAAGTATTTTTTTTTTTCTTACCTGTCACGAATGTGTGTGGTCTGCTTTTCTTTCGATTAGGGGGTTTAGCTTTCTTTTCATTCAGCAGACACAAGTGCTGGGCCTTGGTTCCAGATTTTAATAAAACGTTACTGACTGACGGAATAACTTCTGACACCATTTTTTGTCTTGGAAGTAAAGGGAAGGAGGTCAAAGAAGGGGAAAGAGGCGGGAATCGATTTAAGGCTCGAGGTGTGTGGAGACAACTCTTGAGAACGGTGATAGAAAGAGTAATGTTTATTTGTAGAGTCTTGTGTGAGTGCGCGCGTGTGTGTCACTATTTGGTGTCATTTCTACTTTGTACGGTATTTAGCATCACCTCGTTTTGTAGCTCGGGCTTAACACTAATGGCATAATCTGTCGGCACGCTAAGCACGCGCTTAGGGCACCACGGATAAGGAGGGGCACCCAAAAGTGTATTACTTTTCATTATATAATATTCAGATCGGCTCGCAAAGGTTAACAAATCCTATCAAAGTTGGGCCGGTGGGGGGGGGGGGGCAAGAGAGAGAGAGAGAGAGAGAGAGAGAGAGAGAGAGAGAGATGTGAAAGGGCAAACTAGAGGATTAGTGAACCGTGTCACTCAGTCCAAGGTAAAAGTTCACCTAAGTTGACTTCACTCGCGCGGTATAATAGGGGGGAAAAAAATGCAGTAGTGTCATAATTGTACCTGTTGATCTAAAAAAGATCAAAACTATTGCTGCATTTAGTGTGTGTGTTTGAGAGTGTGTGTGTGTGTATGTGTGTGGGCTAACGAGTGTGTGAGAGAAGGACATACAACAGTCCTATACTTCACCCTAAAGATGTCCTATAAAAGCTTGTCCAACAAAATGTTCTATCGTCGTTTACTGGAGTTTGAACTTTTCATACCAGTACAAAAAATACCCACTTTAACGTTAACCCTCTCGCTCCGCAAGCTCTTCTCTTCCTGTCCTCCCACTTTGAGATTGAACCGACTGAACAGAAAAACGTTCAAAACGCAACTTAAAATATAAATACTATAAAAACGAAGAATGTAGCCAGGTCTTGGCCTAATAAAAGAACAATTTAAACTATAGATCTATAGTGATGACCGCAGTGAAACATAGGCCTGCTGACATGTTAGTACCAGGGCCGGATTCGAGAAAGGGACCTCCATGACAGGTAAAGATATATCCGAATTTCGACGGGTCAGAAACTTTTACTTCTTTTTTTTTTGTAAAAATAAAATACCCATCAATGGCAACACTGATTCTGATTCAACCCACCAACATTATTCTAGCGTTGAGATAAATGGTATAAAATTAAAACAAGAATCTAAAAAAAAAAAAAGTAGAAATCCTGCAATACACATAGGTAAAGATGTGTAGAAAGAGACGAAGACTTTACGAGGTCTCGTGAGACATTAACGTCTCATGTTTGCTTTGCTGAGAAGTGACATCTCGAGCGACTGTGACATCTCGAGCGACTGTGACATCTCTAGCGACTGCGACGCTGACAGCATTCGATTGTCAAATAAACGAAGCCACCAAGAAGACCTTGACCCATTCACCGGAAATAATCCGAGTGAAATTCTCGCGTTTTTATAGTGACACTTCGTTTAGCAGTATGGGGGGGGGGGGGAGGGGGGACATTTTGGGATCTCTGAAGAGTGCAGTCAGTTGGGAACAGTCAGCTGGGAACACGTAGGCATGTAGAATCTTGTGGAAAGGACAGGGCATTTTTGAGTACGCATCTTAAAAAGTAAAAAAAAAAAAAAAAGAGAAAAGTTCCTCTTTCAGACCTTACCATCTTTAGAACAGAGCATGTAAAGTCATCTGATTCTGTTGCCGACGGTTAACGAGGGTGTCATGTGGCCAGCACAACGACCAACCGCCTTTACTTTTCCCTTACTAACGCCAGGTACCCATTAGAGCTGGGTGAACTCAGAGGCGCCCTTTATTTCCCGAAATTAAAAATCACAATCTTCGAATCCGAAGCCAAGCGTTTTATCACTCAGCCACCGCGCCTCCCAAGTACACTTATTACTGTGAATTCATTGAGTATTACTAGAAATGCGATGGGACCCTGCTTCATTGGAATTAGATGATGAACACATCTTTGTATTTTCACAAGTCCGGGAAATGGTCTGTAAGTAAACAGACGACGAAGTCCATCTTTACGACATCAAAACTTTAATCCTCAAGTAGAAACACATTAAACACATTAAACACATTAAACACATTAAACACATTAAACACATTAAACACATTAAACACATTAAACACATTAAACACATTAAACACATTAAACACATTAAACACATTAAACACATTAAACACATTAAACACATTAAACACATTAAACACATTAAACACATTAAACACATTAAACACATTAAACACATTAAACACATTAAACACATTAAACACATTAAACACATTAAACACATTAAACACATTAAACACATTAAACACATTAAACACATTAAACACATTAAACACATTAAACACATTAAACACATTAAACACATTAAACACATTAAACACATTAAACACATTAAACACATTAAACACATTAAACACATTAAACACATTAAACACATTAAACACATTAAACACATTAAACACATTAAACACATTAAACACATTAAACACATTAAACACATTAAACACATTAAACACATTAAACACATTAAACACATTAAACACATTAAACACATTAAACACATTAAACACATTAAACACATTAAACACATTAAACACATTAAACACATTAAACACATTAAACACATTAAACACATTAAACACATTAAACACATTAAACACATTAAACACATTAAACACATTAAACACATTAAACACATTAAACACATTAAACACATTAAACACATTAAACACATTAAACACATACGTTTATATATATCAAGCAACAATACCTATTATAATCCAAATTCAATAATAAATTCACAGAAGTAGACTTGACATGAAGCTTGAAAAAATAAACTTTTTTTATTTCCGTCAAACTCCCTTCACGTGTGTACTGTGCGAAAAAAACGCGAAACTTCCTGTTTGCACTTCTCTTGCAACTATCGCGCTTAGACTACATGATACAATTGTTATGCAAACTTATAGTATCAAGAGAGACCTCAAAGAATTAAAATCTTGCACGTGTATCTGGATGTCACGTCCTAGTTTAATGTTTCTCCTGGGTGAAATAAACCGCTTGGTGGAGACTTGGCAATTATTATGGAGTGTGTGTATGTGTTGACAAATGTAATACACAAACTTTGTTGACTCGCTACATCATCCCATCCAGGCTTTTAACAGGGAAACATTGTTGATGAAAGCTGAAATAGAGGCTGAGTCGGACAGACGTTTGAACATTGAGTGATAAAAAATAGCAGCTTCAAGTGAGCTTGGAATATATAATAACCTACTAACTTCTTGTGATTTTATTTGCATTTTGAGATAATTGATACGGTACTAGGGTGGGTTAGATTAGCTGTTTGTAGCTGAAATCAACACGCCTACTATTCAACATGCATCACGTCTGCTTTGGTGACAATATCGTTTTGAGCATAGTCATTGCCCTTGTTTTTATCTCTCTTTTTATGAGATGATGCTTGGTCGCTTCATGACTGAGGGAAACCCTCTTTGGTTTACTTTGATTCTATTCTTTATTTTTAAAGAGTTATAATCTTTGCCTATTAATAAAAAAAAAAAAGTTAGTATAAATCTTACATCTAGGATGTGTTGTAAAAGAAAAATAGTTTTTAAAAAGTTAACTAGTCCTGATATCTAGAATGATGTACGCATTGGTGCCCACATTAAGGCTGCCTGGTCGTGCGGTATGGCGCCAGACTGTCGTTTGGTTGTCTCGATGGTCCCGGGTTCAAGTCCTGCTTGTTGCCATATCCGTCGTCCTGCTGGAGGTTTGAACTAGGAAGTAGATTATCTTCAACTCTGATGAAACACCCGAAATATGTAAAATAGTTATTTTACAAGGAGTTAGAGTTGCGTATCTTATCGTATAATTTAAAGACGTCTCTACAAAAAAAAAAAAAAAAAAAAATCTTAACTTGGACCAGTTTCTCGATTGTTCTAGTTTGCGTGTAAAAAAATAAATAATTAAAAGTATATTTACATAAATTTGCATCAGTGTGTTAACTGCACATTTTCAGTCACTAGTGAATTTTGCTCTATTTGATATCAGCCCTCTCGCCATCTTAACCTTTAAAACTCTAAATCAAAATATCATTTTTTTGACATTAAGCAATCCCCCTCTCCCTACCCGCCTCTCCCCTTTTTTTTGTTTTTTACACCCTCCCCGCACTTAGCCGCCCAGCTGATCTACAACCTCAAGGCGCCTTCCTGTAGTGTTCTATGAAAATTTGACATTAAATAAACAAAGGGGAAGAAATATTAATGGCTTTATTTTCAAACATTCATGTTCGCTTAAGGCAGTTCCCGTTTTTTATGGAAACCCATTAGCGCTCTCGAAATTAGGTCAACGGTTCACCAGGAAGCTATTAGTATTAGCGCATACATCTGATTTGAAAATAAAAGCTGACATTGGTTTGATAAGTGGTTCATTCTCAGTGGCTATAAGTACGCGTTTATTAGACATTGTCATCGATTTAGAAGATTAGGGATGAGTGCAGTATTTTATGTGAACACGCAAAACCCACTTGCGACCTACATATTTTGCCCTAACATGATGGAGACGAAGACGTTTTTCTACGGGGGTCTATTTAAGTTTTTTTTAGTATTCTAAGTCTTTGTTCGGTTAGGGCTTCTCTGTGGGCCAAAAATGTATGTCCAGGGACCCTCGTTAGACTCTCCAGCTGTCTCTTTTAGAGGCCATATGCTGGCTGATACTTTCCTCTATGCCAGTGAGTGTCAAATGGCGCCTGAGTTGAAGTTTATAGCCCTTCTGGGGAGGGGAGTACTATTACAAGTCGTTGACACGTAGCACCTAACTGCTGGTAGACAACTAAACTGTTGAAGACATAATATATCTTAACTAATAAAACTTCAGATGACTTGAATAACTTCCTTGTGAACAAAATTAAATATAACTTTATTAATAATATAGACAAAGTCAACTTGTGATCAATTGAAATAAATCTAGTAGACTCTAGTAACAAAATCTTTTCACAAAATCTAACTCACTACCGTTCAGTCTCACGTTCTGTAGTAGTCTGTCCTAAGACCAAAAATGCCACATATGTTGCATCATTCACAACCAATCTCTAACCTCTTCCCACCATCACCATAGAAACACACACACACAGTACATAAAAAAGGAAAAGGGGGGGGGGCACCTCTGTTGAATGGTAAATATATCTTCTAATCTGTCCACATCAGCGTCAAGCAGAATATGGTCAATTGTAAGGTAGTTTGACGAGCCCTTACATATCTTTTAGAAAGATTGTTTTACTTCCTGCATTCACAAATTGGTATTACACAGTTTCTATAGATATACATTGGTATTTTATTTATTACGTACGTAATTCCTTCATTGCTATAGCTTCGTCATTCATAAGTTTCACTTTCAAACCTTGCTATCTATGTGTCATATGATGTAAAGATCGTATGTGTTATGCCTGGTTGTCGAGGGTGTCATGTGGCCAGCACAACGACCAACCTGCCCAACAAATGTTAAGTATCCATTAGAGCTAGGTAGACTTAGGAACAACTTGAAAATCTTCAATGGGACTTGAACTCATGACCCTTTGGTTCGCATTCAAGCTCTTCACCTCTCAGCCCTCACGTCCCTAAACTTCTATAGGCTTACCATTAAATGTATTTATATGTGTCCATACATAAATGCTTACATTGCCAAAAATGATTTATTTTTTTTTAATGTTTGACATGTTTCGGATGTTCCTTCAGAGTTGAAGATAATTTACTTCCTAGTCCGAACCTCCCGCAGTACGACGGGGGATGGGAGCAGGCAGGGTTTGAACCCGGGACTATCGAAAATTACGAACGAAATTTCAGCGCGCAAACCGCTCGACCAGGCAGCCAGCCCTATGTTTGATAAAATGAAGTCAACATTGTCGCCGAGTATACAACAACATCATATTGTTGCCTTATAAATTTTAGCATATCTTTTAATAAATATACTATTACGTGTCTACCATAAAAACAACACTAACTGTAATAATGTTATATTGTTATAATCGAGTTTCGTATGCCTTTATACATTATACTTTATATTCATACATATTATGCTTGGAATCCTTGTCAGACAGAATACCAGCGACTGAGAAATGCATCACCACACAGTAAATTCATTTAAGGGGCGATAACTTTGTCTGTAGCATGTTTATACATGTGTGTGTGTGTGTGTTTGGGATGAGGATTATGGAGGGGGAGGATGTGGTAGTGCTTAAGGAAATCACGTTCCCGTGGACCCATCAGAAGATAACGTGGTCAAGCGTCCACTAGCTACCATTCTCCAGGGGGTCAAATGGTCAGTGTACAAGTGATATCGACCCCCCATGTATGGCTCCAAGTTGATGTTAAGGTCCCTGGAGTTCGTTCCTCCTCGAGACCTTTAAGACCTTTAGAGCTCGTCGGTTCTGAAAGAAATCAATTTAGCATAGAGACGACCCGATACGAAATGGGATTGCTTGTATAATGCTCTAGGACAAAGAATAAAACAAGAAAATATTTTTTTAAAATATTTAAAAAACAACAACAAAGCTTATAATATATAAAGCGAACTTGTATTAATTAGTTTGGATCTGTCATATAATTACATTTGTAATAGATCTAGACTAACAATAAAAAAGCATTTCTAAAAATAGGAAAAAAAAAATTGGGGAAGCGACCTGAATTCAAACTCATGGCTCAAGCATGGCTTCTGAAGCCAACACGGTAACCACTCTGCTAGAGGAGAGCTTAAATTATGAATACGGAAGGTTGTATAATTATCTATTGTTTCTATAGTCTCGAGGAAGATTGTATAATTATCTATTGTTTCTATAGTGTCGAGGAAGATTGTATAATTATCTATTGTTTCTATAGTCTCGAGGAAGATTGTATAATTATCTATTGTTTCTATAGTCTCGAGGAAGATTGTATACTTATCTATTGTTTCTATAGTCTCGAGGAAGATTGTAGAATTATCTATTGTTTCTATAGTCTCGAGGAAGATTGTATAATTATCTATTGTTTCTATAGTCTCGACCTATCTTTCAGGTTTGTGTTCACTAAGACTCAGACGACGACCTATAAGGGGAACTAATTCAGCTTATACCACCACTTCAGTCAATAACAATATCTTTCCCTTGTTTGAGATACTAAACAAAATAATTTATTACCAATAGTTAAATAACTACTTTTTAAAATTTTTAAAAATTGATTCTTGTGTTATCAGGTAAAAGAAATAATTTTGCAAAATTTCATCTTGATCCGAGGTTGGGTGTTGGAGAAATCACGTGTACAAACGTTTTACCAGACAGACAGACAGACAGAGCTGCTTGATATAAGCTTTAGAATACCCCTCCCCCCCTTTTTCTTTTGCTTTTCTTATAAAAGAGAGCCACTTGTGTTATGTCTTTACATTTCCACATGCAATCAAATTCTTATCCAATAATGATCAGATCACAGACATATAAATAGTATATAGACTGTTATGTACATAACTCTTTTTTAAACTGTAAGGGAAATTGCCGTTGATCTAGGGAAATAGATCTTTTCTGTCTTTGAAAAGTAAGATTCAAAGTTTAGAAATAGTGCAATACCACTTTGTGGATTTTAGATAGAATGGGCAATTAATCACAGAGATCTATGTACTCACGCAAATCTATGACATAAAGCCATTTCCTGTTAGTTTCCATTGAGATTATGTTTCGAAAATCGTAGATCGTAATAATTCAAGCCTGTTGATTTTAATCATCTTATGTGCATTTAAATAGATTGATGACCTAAATCTTTCTTCATTTAGTATCTTAAAATTGCAAAGTAATAACTATGAGACGAAAGTGCTCTTATTTTCATGTTCAATTACATATAAGTTTACTTCTTATAACTACTTTACAAAACAACGCATTGTTTAATATTCTTTGAAGTTTTTCACATGTTTGTGTTGTATAAGCGTGTCCAGTCTAGGTAAAATACATATAGGTCTGTGGGTTTAACTTCTGTGCTATTAGTGGCACAAAAACTGATGACGCAATATTTTAAGGAAGTGACTTATAGTTATATAAACATTAAATATGTTTCTTACTGGCCATTCTAAGAAAGCCATTCCACTGGTCCAATGGTCAGCGCTTTGACTTGACTACTAACAGATACTTAAGCAGACGTGGAGACCAAGAGATCGTTGCCACATCCTATAGACCTGCGAAGTGGCAACGAGCTATTAGTCTTCTCTGCACACAGGCTGTGACGTTGAAGGTCAGTGTTCAGGCCTACTACAGCTTAACCACTGGGGGTTAAAGCGGATTATGTAAGCCAGGTGGAAGGGATGGGATGGAGTTGACCTCCGTGAACTCAGACTAACTAGGTTACCAGTGTTTGTGTGTGTGTGTCAAGGATGTGTATGTGTGTGTGAATGAGGAGAAAAAGAACGGAGTGATCGAAGATATACAGCATCAATGTTTTAAACCAATGTTTCCCAAACTGTGTTCCGCGGAGCACTAGTGTTCCTCGAGGTCTGAATAGGTGTTCCACGAACAACTGAAATAATTAATTAGTAGGCAACCACATGAATTATAGTCTCTAAAATATAAGCAAAGTTTTCCGCTAAGTAATCAGATTTTGCGAAGTTTTTTGAGACAATATATGGGAAACACTGTTTGAAAGTATCGATCTAGCCTCCTACTAAAAGGCGATTACTCAGAATTGTTTCGGCAAGGAATCGGTAGCTATTGGTGACTGGCGAACGATGTGCTGGTAAGTGGTGACTGGCGAAAGATGTGTTGTCGAGTGGTGACTGGTGAATGATGTGTTGGTGAGTGGTGACTGGCGACTGGGGAAAGATGTGATGTCGAATGGTGACTGGTGAATGATGTGTTGGTGAGTGGTGACTGGCGAAAGATGTGTTGTTGAGTGGTGACTGGTGAATGATGTTTTTTCGAGTGGTGACTGGCGAATGATGTGCTGGTAAGTGGTGACTGGCGAAAGATGTGTTGTCGAGTGGTGACTGGTGAATGATGTGTTGGTGAGTGGTGACTGGCGAAAGATGTGATGGTGAGTGGTGACTGTGGATAGATGTGTTGTCGAGTGGTGACTGGCGAATGATGTGCTGGTAGGTGGTGACCGGCGAAAGATGTGTTGTCGAGTGGTGACTGGTGAATGATGTGTTGGTGAGTGGTGACTGGCGAAAAATGTGATGGTGAGTGGTGACTGGCGAAAGATGTGTTGTCGAGTGGTGACTGGCGAATGATGTGCTGGTAAGTGGTGACTGGCGCTGGCGAAAGATGTGTTGTCGAGTGGTGACTGGTGAATGATGTGTTGGTGAGTGGTGACTGGCGAAAGATGTGATGGTGACTGGGGAAAGATGTGTTGTCGAGTGGTGACTGGCGAATGATGTGCTGGTAAGTGGTGACTGGCGAAAGATGTGTTGTCGAGTGGTGACTGGTGAATGATGTGTTGGTGAGTGGTGACTGGCGAAAGATATGATGGTGAGTGGTGACTGGGGAAAGATGTGTTGTCGAGTGGTGACTGGCGAATATTGTGCTGGTAGGTGGTGACCGGCGAAAGATGTGTTGTCCAGTGGTGACTGGTGAATGATGTTTTGTCCAGTGGTGACTGGTGAATGATGTGTTGGTGAGTGGTGACTGGCGAAAGATGTGATGGTGAGTGGTGACTGGCGAAAGATGTGTTGTCGAGTGGTGACAGGTGAATGATGTGCTGGTAAGTTGTGACTGGCGAAAGATGTGTTGTCGAGTGGTGACTGGTGAATGATGTGTTGGTGAGTGGTGACCGGCGAAAGATGTGATGGTGAGTGGTGACTGGGGAAAGATGTGTTGTCGAGTAATGACTGGCGAATGATGTGCTGGTAAGTGGTGACTGGCGAAAGACGTGTTGTCGAGTGGTGACTGGTGAATGATGTGTTGGTGAGTGGTGACTGGCGAAAGATGTGATGGTGAGTGGTGACTGGGGAAAGATGTGTTGTCGAGTGGTGACTGGCGAATGATGTGCTGGTAAGTGGTGACCGGCGAAAGATGTGTTGTCGAGTGGTGACTGGTGAATGATGTGTTGGTGAGTGGTGACTGGCGAAAGATGTGATGGTGAGTGGTGACTGGGGAAAGATGTGTTGGTTAGTGGTGACTGGTGAATAATTTGTTGGGGAGTGGTGACTGGTGAATGATGTTATGTCGAGTGGTGACTGGTGAAAGATGTGTTGGGGAGTGGTGACTGGTGAATGATGTTATGTCGAGTGGTGACTGGTGAAAGATGTGTTGGTTAGTGGTGACTGGCGAAAGATGTGTTGGGGAGTGGTGACTGGTTAATGATGTTATGGGGAGTGGTGACTGGCGAATGATGTGTTGGTGTGTTGTGACTGGTGGATGATGTGTTGCTGTGTTGTGACTGCCAAATGATGAGTGGCAAGTGAAAAGTGTAAAATGATATGTTGGTGTGTGTCGTGTGGTGTGCGCAACAAGTATTGAGTGATGTGTTCTCGAGTGGTGAGTGGTGAATTATATGTTGAGTGGCGAGTGGTGTGTAAACAATCGATGTGTAGACACGTGACTAATGGCGAATGGTGAGTAGATTGTAGATTTTATTGCAACAATAAGTATAAAAAATTAATCAAAGTAGCACATTTGTAGGTAGCAGCCAGGATTACAATACTGCGATCTTCTTAAAGTTTCGGACTTGAAGACCAGATCACCCACAAATACCATTTCATTGGACATTTAGACCTACCATTGCATATTTTGACAACTGATGCTCAGCCTTAAAGCATATCTCGATAACTAAGATACAGAACCGGTAAGGGCTGCGTTTTATTTAACTTCTTGTTAACAGAGGTCTGCCATGGTTCTTCGTCAGAAGTTATTACTGCCACAAAAACCGATGACGCAATATTTTAAGGAAGTGAGTTATAGTCATTGAATATTTGTCTTCCTCACCATTGCGAGAAAGCCTATCCGCTGGTCAAATGGTCAGTGCTTTGACTTGACTACTAACAGAGGCGTGGATAGAATCTTTTTCTTCACCATCTCTGCATGTTTTGTTTTTAAGAGTTCAGAGAAAGCAAAAAATCACACACACAATATTTATATCATTCTTAAATGACATTCTCTCTATCTTTCTCTCTCTCACATCTTATTCAATTTTTCTCTTCATGTCTGTTTTCTTTCTTTCCTTTCTCCCTCTATTTCTCATCCTCTTTCTTTCCTTTCTCCCTCTATTTCTTATCCTCTTTCTTTCCTTTCTCCCTCTATTTCTCATCCTCTTTCTTTCCTTTCTCCCTCTATCTCTTATCCTCTTTCTTTCCTTTCTCCCTCTATCTCTCATCCTCTTTCTTTCCTTTCTCCCTCTATTTCTCATCCTCTTTCTTTCCTTTCTCCCTCTATCTCTTATCCTCTTTCTTTCCTTTCTCCCTCTATCTCTCATCCTCTTTCTTTCCTTTCTCCCTCTTTTTCTCATCCTCTTTCTTTCTTTCTCCCTCTATCTCTCATCCTCTTTCTTTCCTTTCTCCCTCTATCTCTCATCCTCTTTCTTTCCTTTCTCCCTCTATTTCTCATCCTCTTTCTTTCCTTTCTCCCTCTATCTCTTATCCTCTTTCTTTCCTTTCTCCCTCTATCTCTCATCCTCTTTCTTTCCTTTCTCCCTCTTTTTCTCATCCTTTTTCTTTCTTTCTCCCTCTATCTCTTATCCTCTTTCTTTCCTTTCTCCCTCTATCTCTCATCCTCTTTCTTTCCTTTCTCCCTCTATTTCTCATCCTCTTTCTTTCCTTTCTCCCTCTATCTCTTATCCTCTTTCTTTCCTTTCTCCCTCTATCTCTCATCCTCTTTCTTTCCTTTCTCCCTCTATTTCTCATCCTCTTTCTTTCTTTCTCCCTCTATCTCTCATCCTCTTTCTTTCCATTCTCCCTCTATCTCTCATCCTCTTTCTTTCTTTCTTTCTTCTTTGCTTTCCCATTATTTTTCTCTTGCTCTCTTTTATCTCTTTATCATCTCTCTCTATCTCTGCCTCTTCCTGTTTCTTTCCTTCTGGTTTTTCTCTCTTTTAGTTCTCAAGCCACGATGATCTACAATCTTCTAATTATGAGTGACGTGTGGAATAAATCTCTTGACCACTAGTGCTGGTCAGCAGTGGTCATCGATCGGTATGGTGGACCAGCGTAAGGTCTTTCAGGCTTTAAGAGCTATTAATCTGCTACATCAGCGCTCTGATACAATTTGATCTATCTGTGTGTCTGTTTATCTATCTATCTATCTATCTATCTATCTATCTATCTATCTATCTATCTATCTATCTATCTATCTATCTATCTATCTATCTATCTATCTATCTATCTATCTATCTATCTGTCTCTCTCTCTCTCTATATATATATATATATAATTATCCATCCATCCAACCTATGTATCTATCTATCTATCTATCTATCTATCTATCTATCTATCTATCTATCTATCTATCTATCTATCTATCTATCTATCTATATATCTATCTATCTATATCTTTATATCTTTATATCTATAATTATCCATACATCCAACTGTCTCTTTGTCTGTCGGTCTATCTGTCTGTCTACAAATCAGTCCGTCAGTCATTCAATCAGTCTATCTTTCCGTCTGTCTGTATATTGGACTCTAAGTCGCTTCGTTAGGGATCTAATGTACATTTTTGGATTCAACTCTCTATTGTTCAGAGTTTCCAGCGAAGCTATCTCAACAGACTTCAATGTAAATTTGCCATTACTTCGGCTCTTCCAGTTGTCAACGAAATTGATGCTAATCTTTGCTTAGTGTTTTGTAATTGAATTTATCACCGCCAAACCTGGCTAGAGTCTCTCTTTACTTTACGGCAAACTAACAAAGGGAGCTAACAGAGTCGTTCAGGTTCCACAAAAAGTCAGAGTTAACACCCGTGGCTATCCATTTTACTTATTTCAACAAGACTGAAGAATGACAAACATGGCCGCCAATTTAGTTATTTCAACCTGGCGACTGAGTTAATGCCAGGGTTTGTGTTTCCTGTGCCAAGTTTAAAACATAATTCAAACCAGGCCGGTAACGATTTAAAACGAACACTGTAGTAGGCTAATGTTCTAGATCTTTCTCAAGAAAAATGTATTATACATTTAGCCGAGTTCAGTTTATTTTTCCCCAGACATAAGAACACTTGTAATTACCTGCCCTGAAATTCAAGTAATGCAAGTTTTTTCTAAGTGTTAAGTTTAATTTTTTTTTTCTAGGTTAATTTTACATGCTATCTTTGTTAAAAGTAAATACACTTGTTCAAACAGTTGTTATACATTTTGTTACACTTTTTTTTTTGTTTACAGTTTATATTAGTTATGTTGTTGCTATTTCTACACTGTTTCTATTCAAGTTGGAACTTCGTGGAAACTGGATCCAGGAACATGGACAGCTGATCTCAAAATCGGCTCTAACTAATTTCTTAAAAATTTAACAGTTTATGTATATCGCTGAGAAAAGAAGTACTAGCTCGTTGGCAATATGGGGAAAATCTAGTTTGACTTTTATAAATGTGCTCTCTAACTATACCGTCACATCTGGCTCTCTAAATATACCGTCACATCTGGCTCTCTAAATATACCGTCACATCTGGCTCTCTATCTAAATATACCGTCATATCTGGCTCTCTAAATATACCGTCATATCTGGCTCTCAAAATATACCGTCACATCTGGCTCTCTAAATATACCGTCACATCTGGCTCTCTAAATATACCGTCACATCTGGCTCTCTAAATATACCGTCACATCTGGCTCTCTAAATATACCGTCACATCTGGCTCTCTATCTAAATATACCGTCATATCTGGCTCTCTAAATATACCGTCATATCTGGCTCTCAAAATATACCGTCACATCTGGCTCTCTAAATATACCGTCACATCTTGCTCTCTAAATATACCGTCACATCTGGCTCTCTAAATATACCGTCATATCTGGCTCTCTAAATATACCGTCACATCTGGCTCTCAAAATATACCGTCACATCTGGCTCTCTAAATATACCGTCACATCTGGCTCTCTAAATATACCGTCACATCTGGCTCTCTAAATATACCGTCACATCTGGCTCTCTAAATATACCGTCACGTCTGGCTCTAACTATACCGTCACATCTGGCTCTCTAAATATACCGTCACATCTGGCTCTCTAACTATACCGTCATATCTGGCTCTCTAAATATACCGTCACATCTGGCTCTCTAAATATACCGTCACATCTGGCTCTCTAAATATACCGTCACATCTGGCTCTCTAAATATACCGTCACATCTGGCTCTCTAAATATACCGTCACATCTAGCTCTCTAAATATACCGTCACGTCTGGCTCTAACTATACCGTCACATCTGGCTCTCTAAATATACCGTCACATCTGGCTCTCTAACTATACCGTCATATCTGGCTCTCTAAATATACCGTCACATCTGGCTCTCTAAATATACCGTCACATCTTGCTCTCTAAATATACCGTCACATCTGGCTCTCTAAATATACCGTCACATCTTGCTCTCAAAATATACCGTCACATCTGGCTCTCTAAATATACCGTCACATCTGGCTCTCTAAATATACAGTCACATCTGGCCCTCAAAATATACCGTCACATCCGGCTCAAACCTATCATATCACGCATATTAAACATTTAAAGGCATAGTTTGATTCTGTTGGAGAGCACTCCTGCAATTCACCCCTCACCCCCCTCTCTCTCTCCTTATCCTTCTATTCCTCTCAAACAATACTTTGGTATTTCGGCTACTCGGTTTAAGCACCATTTACTTAGTCCCCCCCTCCCTTCGCTCTTCAGCTCTCCAACTCAACTCTTTCCTCCCCCCCCCCACATCAACTCAGGGCTAAGCCCTGGTATCCTTAACATTGCTTGATATAGCTCGTGGTGCGGAGTCATCCCCAAAACGGGGTATCGATATCACACTAGTACCCTCAAGACGTGACTCCGGAGCCAGGCTTTTAGCTTCACTTGAGTACTTCCTGGTGCGGGGCACGATACTGCCGAATTCAGAATTGCAAAGCCGGGTCACGTAGCTAAAAATTGAAATCGATTCACTTAGCTGCGTTATTTTAACTAATCGATGCTTAATCGATACATTACTTGTAAACGTCTCTACGCACTGAGCATAAGTTTTTGGTGTGGGGTCATTCAAAACAGTAATAAAAAATTTAAAGACTTTCGTTGGGTTTTTCTGTGTAGGCCTACATTTATAATTTATGTTGATATACTGATGTAATTGTTGAGCACCTTGCTAAACGGAAGTGAAACATGGTCAACCTACTCATGGCAGGAACAAAAGCTGAATGTCTTCCACCTCCGATGCCTAAAGCGGATCTTTAAAATAAGGTGGCAAGATAAATAACCAATGAGGAAGTGCTACAAAGATGTAGAATGCCAGTAGGTCGACTTCCACAGGACATTCTGTATGGCGATCTAATAGAAGGCAGGAGAGTTGCTGGTAGCCCACTTTTACGTTATACGGATGTATGAAAACGCGACATGAAGCTCTTCAAAATCGACACTAGCAGTTGGGAAAAAGTGGCACTGGATAGATCTACATGGAGAGAGAGCATAAAGGAAGGGTCTCTTATTGCAGATGTCATACACAACAGAAGCAGAATGAAGGGTGAAAATGCAACGGCGTCTGGTGATCACATATTCCCAATCTGCGATCGCAGCTGTGTATCAAAGATTGACCTCTTTAGTCACACAAGAAGTTGCAAAGGGAAAAGATTTTCTCTCGAGACGTAAAATGCCACAGACAGAATGATTTAATTAATAGTGATAATTGTTTATTTAAACGAAATTTTGTAATGGAGCCTCGCGAGCATCCATTAAATTCGGCCCCTCAAATTCTAAGGTCGGCCCTGCAAGACATGAATCAATTTAAAACGAATTGACCAATTAGTTAATTAATTATTGTTAACTAATTATTTTGTTTGATATCGAATAAGGAAACTACTACATTATGGAGAGATATAGTTGTAAGTTCTTAGTTGTTTTTTTTTTAAAGGATTTATTTTATACTTTGTTTATTTCTAAATTCTAACTTAAAACAAACATGTTGAACTTTTTGTCCTTAGACGCCGAGGCTTGATAGTATAAACACGCAAGGCTAAGACTGTTAATTGATTTGTTTCTTCGTTATACATTACTATCACCAGACACAATCACTTTCAGAGAGATTCTGTTGTAATTTATGCTTGTGACGTTTTTTTAAACACATTTATGTAAAAAGTTGTAGATTTTTTTGTCAAACATTTTTGTTTTTAAATTTGTATTGTTAATTTAATTAAATTCTGTCATACAAAGTACATTTTTTACACACAAACAAATGTTTACTATTTTTTTAAAGAGAAAAAATCTATTTAGTATGCATTATAAATTAGACCTAATTTTAAACGAATAGTAATCTTATTAATTGCATTTTCTTGAACAATTATATCTACATCAATAACACACTTGATACCAATAAGAGTGTGATCCTCTTTGGCCTCATTAACCTGTGTTACTGGCTCATGTATATTTACTTAGAAGTTAGTTGACTAGATGGTGAGGTGTGAATTAATATCACATGTTTCCTTTGAGTCATTATTTTTTATAGAGTAGTGTCTTTAGCAGTGGCGTCGCTTGGCGAGTGCGAGATGTACGGTCTACACCTGGTAACATTTTGTAAAGGGTCACACCAGAGTGATTAAAATTCATAAACAACGAAGTATTTTTAAAATTAAAAAAAAAACGGTGCAGTTATTATACAGGTGCACATTTGATAATGAGTGTTGTAAATACTCTATTCGTATTATGTTGCAACAAAAAGAATAAACCAGCCACAAAATGTATTTGAAAAGTGTTGTTGTTGTTGTTGTTTTGGGGGGAGAGGTTTACGCCATTGGCTACACGCACTAAACATCAATAACCCTAGCGACGCCTCTATGCTGTAGTATTTTGTTTATATTTTTAAGATATACAGTAAAACCTGGAAAAAGATGGGACTACCGTTATCTTATAAATAAACTAATTATTTTACATTCAAAAAAAAAAAAAAAAAAAAAAGTGGTCCTCTTCAAAACAATTACATCAACTTTCAGACTTCAGTTAGGGCAGGGGAGTCGCAGTAGCTTAGCTGTAGAGCGCCTGGCTTCCGAACCAGGTTCGGTCCTGGGTTCGAATCCTGGTGAAGACTGGGATTTTCAACTTCGGAATCCTTGGGCGCCTCTGAGTCCGCCCAGCTCTAATGGGTACCTGACATTAGTTGGGGAAAAGCAAAGGTGGTTGGTCGTTGTGCTGGCTACACGACACCCTCGTTAACCGTAGGCCACACAAACAGATGAACTTTACATCATCTGCTCTATAGACCACAATGTCTGAAAGGGGAACTACTTTGGCCAGGTTCACATCTAACTTTACATTCACTTTCACATATCCTTTGATTTGTTGGGGCACTACACAAGATCTGTAAACCTTCTTTCTCCACTCTTATCTGCCATTTGTCTTTGATATAATTTCATTCGGATGTTCTTTCTGAAAATATTGAAGCCTTCCTGGGTGGACCACTTCGGGGGGCCGATTTTGAGTTTGTGTTTCCACACAAACTGTCTTTGTAACCTTGCTTTTTATTTATTCCTAGTCATTAGACACAGTCATGTCTGCACTGGAGATTTTCAGATTAAGCAATGTCAAGGTCGTTAAAATTAAACTACACAGTTGCCAACTAAATAAAAATCTACTAACGGAAGAGCTGAGAGAAAATGGACTTCTGCAGTACAAGAAAGTGCACAAGATTATCTTAGAACTTAAAAAAAAAAATTAGCATATTTGCACTTCCGTTACTTCGTACACCGGATACACCTAAAAGCTTGAGCTTTGCTTTTGATGAATTTACCGACATGTAAGAAAATCTATATTTAGTTTCTCTAAGAGAAGTTCAACCTTTCTGCACTAATCTCCCAGGTTTAATTTGGCTTCGGTTTCAAGCCTGATCAGAACATGAGGGAAACCAATAAACATAGGGTTAATGAAATCAAACAGTAGAGAATCTAGCTGTTCACTTTTTGACAGCGACAGGCGTTGGTGTTAGAAGACTAAACAAGTTTACTCCATTTGTACTGTAGGTGCACTCTTGTGACTCATGATGACAAAAGCATGAATAAGCATGATGGCATTGCTGTTTCTTCCTTCGCGCGTTTCGTGATGAGAAGACGCTGCTCCCAACGTCTGCTGTAGATCTTTAGATATCATTAAATGTAACACTAGATGTCTTTTTGAAACCTTACTACACCATACAGTCATAAATCTTTGGGGAAAAAAATATGTATTATCCATAAGGAAATTTGTCTTACAATGTGTGCATTACACCAAACAAATTGTATTTAATGATTTGATTGTAAAGGGGGGGGGGACAAAATAGTTTTATGTCTGTTTGTCTTTGTCCCTGTTGTCTGTTTGTCTTTGTATCTGTTGTCTGTTTGTCTTTGTCTCTGTTGTCTGTTTGTCTTTGTCTCTGTTGTCTGTTTGTCTTTGTCCCTGTTGTCTGTTTGTCTTTGTCCCTGTTGTCTGTTTGTCTTTGTCTCTGTTGTCTGTTTGTCTTTGTCTCTGTTGTCTGTTTGTCTTTGTCTCTGTTGTCTGCTTGTCTTTGTCTCTGTTGTCTGTTTGTCTTTGTCTCTGTTGTCTGTTTGTCTTTGTCTCTGTTGTCTGTTTGTCTTTGTCCCTGTTGTCTGTTTGTCTTTGTCTCTGTTGTCTGTTTGTCTTTGTCCCTGTTGTCTGTTTGTCTTTGTCTCTGTTGTCTGTTTGTCTTTGTCTCTGTTGTCTGTTTGTCTTTGTCTCTGTTGTCTGTTTGTCTTTGTCTCTGTTGTCTGTTTGTCTTTGTCTGATATCTCTTGTGATAGTAAAATCGAAAAATCCTGACCCAAAAAATAATTGTTTCTAAAAATTTTCAGATTTCTTATAAATGTTTTTCTCAAAACAGCTGCCCAAATTGGGTTTGTCTTTTTTGCCAATTAGTATAAAATGTCTTTATATAGATCTTATGTAAGCATAATAATGATCTAATATAGATCTTGATTAAACGCATTATAAATTACAACTTTAGATCTCTGAAAAGCATTTTAAGTATAACCAGAGATTTTGATTGAAAGCATTAGAAAGTTCTATAGGTCATGGGGAGTTTTACAGGTTTTTTTTATTTTTGAATGACTCCAATTAACCGGGCTCCCAAACACGACTTGCTAATACATGGGAAAAACTGCGTTAAAAAATCGCTTAACAGGACATAGACTGAAATCCACAGGAGAAGAGAAAGGCCGGAAGACCCAAGCAAACATGGAGAAGATCTGTAGACCAAGACACTAAGAAGACACAATGGACATGGACCAAACTGAGCGCAATTAGTCAATACTAGTCGTCCGGCGGCGTAGCATACGCCGCTATTTTGGAGGGTCAACCTTAGGCCAATGCAACCTATGCGACCGCAGTGGGGCCAGCACTTTTATAGGACCCGCGCTAATTTAGATGTATAAATGATTAAATTAAACCATTTTATAACTTATAACAGAATTCCCGCGGCCTCCTGTCGATTTAACAGGAGGTCCTGGAAATCTCCTGAAATTGCAAAATATACGAAAAAGTCCTGGAAATATCCGAAAATTATTTAAATCTTTTGAAAACTCATACCAATCTCCTGAAATATACAGACGAAAATTGTCCTTTTTTTTTTCACGCTTAAATTACCTAGGAAAACTCCCTCCGTCCGAGTTACAAAAATAAAAGAGTGATCTTTCCATGGTTTCCAAACTCTTGAGCGTGCTCTGTCGCTTCGATAGTTACTACAGAGTAGATTACTCCCCCCCCCCCTTTTTTTTTAACGTGAGGTAGAAATAAAAAAAAAAGAGTGCTATTGCAACGGTCCTGCCCTGCTATTTTGTGACTACGTGTTCACCCCCCCCCCCTCTTGTTTTCTCGTGGACTATCCGCAGAGTGATCTTTCCTTTACTTCTTACTACTCGTTTGACTCTTTCTCTCCTAACTGACGATACCAACGTTGATTCCACTAGAATGTGGTAAATAATTACGGAGATAAAGAGTTAAACTGTTGAGGGAAGAAGAGAATTATATATATAGACTAGAGCCCGGTGGCGAGGTACTGTTGCTATCCTACGCTTCACTGGGAGTCAGAAAAAAAAAACAAAGTCAAATCCCTTTCTAAGCTAACTAGTACAGAAAACAAGGGCCAACCGAAAAGACAAAAACAAAAACACTCTGAGAGTTGTCGCCCTTTACTGATGTCAGTTCCGATCAGAAGAGTTTGGGTGACATTTAGAGTGGCATTTGGACGACATTGGATAATAAGGATGGACTCACTAGACAAACACAATTACATTGTCACTTGGAAACATGGATAGCAGCTCCCTATGATCACTGAGTCTCATAGTCCTTTTTCAGACCTGGCGATGTATAAGGCAGATGATGTCAAGGTTATCTGTTTCTATGGCCTACGGTTAACGAGGGTGTCATGTGGCCAGCACAACGACCAACCGCTTTTACTTTTCCCCAACTAATGTCAGGTACCCATTAGAGTTGGTTGGACTCAGTGGCGACTTTAAAATCCCGCAATTAAAAATCTCAGTCTTCACTGGTTCCAAACCAAGCGACTTGCTCGGCCACCACGCACCCAGTTAGTCTCAGACTTAATGTTTTATAGTGCCATGGTGGCGTGTTGACATCAACTACTATTTATATACATTTTTCGTTGTTACTGGAAAAGAAATAATGGAGTCAGAGTGAGCCAGTTATAATGATGTGCTCTGAATAGCTTTTTTAAGATGATAGTTAATGGAGACAGATGATTTGAATGAAAACGGTCAGTGATGTTATTCAATGTGATTTGATATAGCCAGATGTAATGGTCAGTGATGTTAATAAACGAAAAAAAATGGAGCCAGATCTATTGGTCATTGATGTCAATGAACGAAAATGCATGGAGCCTTATGTAAAGGTCAGTGATGTTATTGAACGAATGTGCATGGAGCCAGATCTAACGGTCAGTGATGTTACTGAACGAATGTGCATGGAGCCAGATGTAACGGTCAGTGATGTTACTAAACGAATTGGCATGGAGCCAGATGTAATGGTCAGTGATGTGTGATGTTAATAAACAAAAGAAAATGGAGCCAGATCTATTGGTCATTGATGTCACTGAACGAAAATGCATGGAGCCTTATGTATAGGTAAGTGATGTTATTGAACGAATGTGCATGGAGCCAGATGTAATGGTCAGTGATATTACTGAACGAATGTGCATGGAGC
The DNA here is from genome assembly GCF_947242115.1 of Biomphalaria glabrata. Classification (NCBI taxonomy): domain Eukaryota; kingdom Metazoa; phylum Mollusca; class Gastropoda; family Planorbidae; genus Biomphalaria; species Biomphalaria glabrata. The sequence continues at coordinate 24,446,033 of NC_074726.1, read as the reverse complement.
CAGATGTAACGGTCAGTGATATTACTGAACGAATGTGCATGGAGCCAGATGTAACGGTCAGTGATGTTACTGAACGAATGTGCATGGAGCCAGATGTAATGGTCAGTGATGTTACTGAACGAATGTGCATGGAGCCAGATGTAATGGTCAGTGATGTTACTGAACGAATGTGCATGGAGCCAGATGTAATGGTCAGTGATGTTACTGAACGAATGTTCATGGAGCCAGACGTAATGGTCAATGATGTTACTGAACGAATGTTCATGGAGCCAGACGTAATGGTCAATGATATAATTGAACGAAAGTGAATGGAGCCAAATGTAATGGTTAGTGATATAATATGAAATATTCATTAAAGCTTTTTTTCGGTGTGGGGTGGAGGGGCCAGAATGTATTCTATTTACTCTATATAGTAGAGTGTACTTCTCGATCCACCACCCAGGTTCCATAAAGAGATTGAAAGCTAATAAGAGGAATAGTAGAAATAGAATTCACACTTGTGACCTATATAGCATTCTCACGTTATCGATTCAATTCCCACTTTGTTTAAATTCTTGTTTTTCTCAGGAGAGATTTTTTTCCCCCTCAACTCTTTTCAGACAAAAAAAAAAATTCTTGACAAGAAAACAAATGAGTTTCACTGAAGCGAAGCCGAGTTGAGAAAGACAAGGCAAGAAAAATATAACAATTGACCTCATGGGACCATAAACCAGGGAAGTTTGACGCATTGTACTGTTGTATCAAGGCTATCGTCTTGAGGGTTTGCAGTGCTTCAATTATATGCTACTTTTTGTGAGTTCTTGACAAATCTGTTGTTGTTTTTTCGGAATCTCATGGCGCCAGTAAGTTCTCTGACAGTTCTTTGACCCAGACTTATACAAATACACTGCTTAACATGATACCTTTGAAATGAAGCATTCAACGCGTCTGTTAGAAGTGATCTAAGAAAACTGCTTTGCTGTGAGGGTCCGTGGTTTGGATCTGTCATCCTGTCTGGATGCTGGGTAAAGATCTGCTTCTCCCTAGACACATCCAGATCTTCAACTTGGCCCCCTCAGAGTGCAAGCTTTCAATATTTTCAGTGGCGTACCGAGGGGAGAGGCGAAAAGGGGGAGGGGAAAGGAAAAATGGTCACCATAAAATATTTCTGTTGTTACAAACTCGTTCGTTCGTTAATTTCGTTGACATTATCTGTAAGTTTTGGCTTATGAAGTTTGGGAGGTGCGGTGGCTTCCGAACCGAAAGTCCCGGGTTCGAATCCTGGTGAAGACTGGGATTTTTTATTTCGGGATCTTGGGCGCCTCTGTGTCGACCCAACTCTAATCGGGTTCCTGACAATTAGTTGGAAAAAAAGTAAAGGTTGTTGGTCGTTGTGCTGACTACACGATATCCTTGTGACCGTAGGCCACAAAAACATGAAATTTACATAATCTGCCCAAGGGGAACTTTACTTTTTTTTTTGGATAATGCAAATATGAATCACTTGGACTTTTGGGATATGGAGGGAGGGGGATGAACATGCATTGCTTCCCCCAGTCACTACGGATGTAAATAAATGAGCATACTAACCTTTATGAACCAATGTATTACTTCAATGAATCGTCAACTCACGCTTACTTTCACATTTACCATCATCGATAACTTTCATCTTGACCATCGCAAGTGCTCTGCCTAAATTATCTTCTCTTATAAATCAGAGACGTTCCTTCAACAGAGGTGATTAGTACGTCATACACGTACCCATATGTTAATCTATTCGTGAATGTTTATTAAGAGTTTCAAACTCTTTCAAGTCATTGGTCTTCCTGGCTGATTCAGGCAACCTGTTCCATGTTCTAATGTCACTGAGGAAGTAGGAGGACTTTTATGAATTTATCCTAGCATATGAAGAATAGAAATTTGCTTTTATCTTTCTGAGTCTTTCTGAGTATTTTATTATTGGTATTTGTTAGTTATGTTCAGTGTTCTATTTATTATTGCTACTTTATTTCTTAGTTTTCTATCTTGAAGCGTCTTTAAATTTAGTGATATTACAAACGATGTTATTTTTATCAAATGCGAATATTCGTTTTTTTTATTTAAAAAAAAACAAAAAAAACAACTGTTATTGTACTTAGCGTCTTTTCTTGTTTCTTTATGTTATCTTGAGTTGAGAATTAGACTAACACGAGCCAAAGCTACAAAGACTAAATTTAAACTTTGTTTTACTCCTAAAAGTTTTCGATTGTAGACACAAATCAATATCTAAAGAGAAGCAAAATATAACTTCCAATTTATTTTTAAAAAGCAACAAAAAACAAAACTTATATTCAGCGAAGTGAGATTACCTTCCATTGGCTTTCATATCTCTCAATATTGCAAGGATAATCTCCCATTTTGTTGACGAAATTAATTTCTACTAATTTGTTTAACTACATGTTTATTTTTTTTAATTGATTCATGTGTTGACTTTGAAAAAGAATATTTTTTGCAAAATTTCAACTTGATTTGAGAATGGAAAGTGGGAGAAAAATGTTTAAAAGACAGACAGAAAGACAGACAGAAAGACAGACCGAAAGACAGAGTGATTTGTTATAAACTTTGTAAAAATATTTATGAATGACACTACACTAAAGTTTTAATTTATTCGAGAATGTGTGGGAGAAATAATATGAATACTTATTTAAGAGGAAGAAACCTACATATTTAGCCATATCTGTGAATAATGAAGGATTCATTTCCCTTGTTTGTATCAACCAAAATAATTAATTAAATTATCAGTAATTTATTGATTATTTTTTTTTTTGGTATTTTTTAAAATTAATGCATGTCTTGTCTATACCAATAAATACTTGTGCAAAGTTTCGACTTGCTACGAGAATGGGTGTGCGTGAAATCAGGTGTAGAAACGTTTTACCAGACAGACAGACAGACAGACAGAGGGAGTCGACATAAGCGTTGTAGAAAAGTCGAAAAGGCAATTTTTCTCCGTTTAATTGCAATATTGTTGTCTTTGTTCAAATAGTCTTCTTGTAAAATCAGGACTTATTCATTCGAAAATTAGTTTTTTTTCAAGAACAAAGCAGTTCAAATGGTAAATTGTATTTCTTTTACTTTTCAGGTGTTAAGAGGGTCTTCACTTGTTAGTCTCCAGACAGCGACTTCACTCATTCTGGACAGAGTCTCACACCAACCCTGAACCTATCCATTACCAAGCATTAAGCCGGTTTTTTTTTAAATACTAGCCGACTTTCAATACTTTGATGGAATAGTAAAAAGGCTGGTCCTGATTGTAGCTTTGCGCTTTGAAAGAAAACGGAAATTGGGCGTCATAGAGGCTTATGCAGGCTTAGCCAGCATTGGGCGTACGCTGGTTCTTCGCAAACTCTCTAGGCTAAGCACTTGCAACCTGTTCAGGCCAAGCATTGACTGATGTCTATCATGATATGTGTGGACAGCGTCAACAAAGGAACAAGTGCTTTACCAGTTATAATAATAGCTCCACCCAGGGGTGAGTCTGAGTTTCTCCTGGAGATGAACACCAATGAGGAATTGGTCAATCGGCCATCAGAGAGTTGTCGAAAAGGGCAGCATACTTTGAATAGCTCAATGTTGAATTCTCATCACGACATCACACGAGATTCTAACTATTTAACTCTTATTTCTGGAACATCGGCTTCTTCCTTCAGCGGTGTGCCTACATCTATAGACGCAACTCCTAGAATAGTGTTGGCTACAACAGAGTTTCCTATTATGCCTAGTTTATGTATAGCTAAAAATAACTGCTATCTACTTAACAGCTCATCTCCTGAAAACCACAATGTCACTCAGGCGACAATGACTTTATACAAAACTGAAGAGTCTGTAGCACTTTCAAAGCCTAGAACCACGCAGCATCTTGACAACACTACAAGGAGTATTCTCCATCAAAGCCCGAAGAGCTGCAGCGCTAAGGACGATCACCGTCAACAGAACTTTCTGCAGCAGCACCGCGATCCGAAAAGTCTTTCTCATTTAACTGGCAGCTTCAGGACGAGTTTTCAAGAAAACTCTGCGCATGTTCAAACCAGCAGCAATCTCGTCTCCAAAAGCTACACCCACAACCAGCTAAGCAGCACGCATGTCAGCAGCCAATTCGCTGCACTGCCCAAAAAGTCTTTCACGAAGCCTAGTAACCTCAACGAGAAACCACATAAAGAAGGAACCAGGAGTTTGTCTTCTTCCTTATGCTATCAGACCTCTGCTGATCAAACGACAACAGTGAACAGTACTCGATGCAGCCCGGCCAGTTCTTTAGCCGATAAGAGTTCGTCATCCGTAAAGTCATCCACAAGGTCTACTTCTGTTCACCAGTATAAACTAACCAATCACAATACGTCTTTCAACGAAACCGTCAATGCTATTGAGCCAATGGAAACATTTGAAAATACAGAGCCGGTAGTCCTTCAACCCTCCAACTCTAACATTGCCACTTCGACACGCCCATCCGATGGCCTATATTCACAGGGCGCCTCGTTCATTAACTCCCCAACATCTTCCTACACCGGCGCCCTTACTTCCAACTCAGCCACACCAGCAAATGGCGCTGCGTCAGGATCGTTTGGCAAGCAAAATGGTTCCCACAATGTTCTTAGAATGGAATCATCTAGCTCCCCTCAGCCATCTAGGATCCCCGTGCAGTGCATAGCTGTTAAGCAACCAACATCTTCAAACTCATCACTGCCAGTTACTTCTTTCGCGTCTTTCAGATCTCCTACAGTGTCTCCAGACTCGCACATGTCTCCGCCAGAATTTTCAGTCAAAGACTCTATCCCTTCTCGAGCCGAATCTGTTCAAGAACAATCGGATATATCTCCTTCAAAATGCTCGCCGTCAAGTAGTGCATCTCTAGTGCCGTCAAGTAGTGCATCTCTAGTGCCGTCATGTAGCACATCTATGCTGGATATGCCTGCTACGAAATCGACTGAAACTCTTCGAGTAGATAGCGGCAGACAACTTCGAGCCCGGAATAAAAGGTAAGTTTTGAACTTCCTTTCTTTGGGTCTAAATGGCTGTCGTAATAAGAAACTTTTAGGGATGGCCTAGGTTATTATGATAAGCTTAAACCCAGAAGTTTAAGCCCAGTTTTAACTGTACATAGTTACTAATTCCACTTACGTTATCAATTTAAAGCTCAAACTCTACCTAAACTAAGTAAAGTTAATATTACTTTAAAAACACAGTTATAAATCTATTTAGGTTGTACCGCAATCACAGTCAGTATAAGTAGATAGTAATGTTAGCGTAATCTTGAGAGGTCACAGAGTGTTTGCATTATTAGGATTCACTAGGAAATGGAATCGGGGTTACTTACTAAAAAAAATAAAGAGCACCAGTCTCTTATACCATTGTCCTTGTAACTGTTGTGTTGCCTACCTGCGTATGACCACCCAGTCCACATGTCTGCCTATTTAACCATTCTTACCATGTCCACCAGTCCGCCTACTTGTCTATCCGTACCCAGCCCACCAGCCTGCCTACTTGTCTATCTGTACCCAGCCCACCAGTCCGCCTAATTGTCTATCTGTACCCAGCCCACCAGCCTGCCTACTTGTCTATCTGTACCCAGCCCACCAGTCCGCCTACTTGTCTATCTGTACCCAGCCCACCAGTCCGCCTACTTGTCTATCTGTACCCAGCCCACCAGTCCGCCTAATTGTCTATCTGTACCCAGCCCACCAGTCCGCCTACTTGTCTATCTGTACCCAGCCCACCAGCCTGTCTACTTGTCTATCTGTACCCAGCCCACCAGTCCGCCTAATTGTCTATCTGTACCCAGCCCACCAGTCCTCCAACTTGTCTATCTGTACCCAGCCCACCAGTCCGCCTACTTGTCTATCTGTACCCAGCCCACCAGTCCGCCTACTTGTCTATCTGTACCCAGCCCACCAGTCCGCCTACTTGTCTATCTGTACCCAGCCCACCAGTCCGCCTAATTGTCTATCTGTACCCAGCCCACCAGTCCTCCAACTTGTCTATCTGTACCCAGCCCACCAGTCCGCCTAATTGTCTATCTGTACCCAGCCCACCAGCCTGCCTACTTGTCTATCTGTACCCAGCCCACCAGCCTGCCTACTTGTCTATCTGTACCCAGCCCACCAGTCCGCCTAATTGTCTATCTGTACCCAGCCCACCAGTCCGCCTAATTGTCTATCTGTACCCAGCCCACCAGTCCGCCTAATTGTCTATCTGTACCCAGCCCACCAGTCCGCCTAATTGTCTATCTGTACCCAGCCCACCAGTCCGCCTAATTGTCTATCTGTACCCAGCCCACCAGTCCGCCTAATTGTCTATCTGTACCCAGCCCACCAGTCCGCCTAATTGTCTATCTGTACCCAGCCCACCAGTCCGCCTAATTGTCTATCTGTACCCAGCCCACCAGTCCGCCTAATTGTCTATCTGTACCCAGCCCACCAGTCCGCCTACTTGTCTATCTGTACCCAGCCCACCAGCCCGCCTACTTGTCTATCTGTACCCAGCCCACCAGTCCGCCTACTTGTCTATCTGTACCCAGCCCACCAGTCCGCCTAATTGTCTATCTGTATCTGTACTCAGTCTACACACCTGTATCCTTGGCCGAATGTCAGATCATATGGTTTTTTTTTTAATGTTTTCGGACACTGTTATACTTAATGAAATTTTAAATACCTTAGACCATGTTTCCATTTATTTTTAAGCATGTATACATTTACTACGACCATTTTTTGATAGCGCAGGTTAAAGGAACCACAAATATGTCTGGTAATAATCGGTCCTTGGTTTGAAGCTCCAAAAAAACTAGTAACACTTAACCGATTAAATTCTTAATGCAGAACTGTACATACATAACGAAGCAGGGAGAGGCAAGAGGAGAGAGAGAGAGAGAGAAAGAGGGAAGGAGGGAGAGAAGGGAGGATACGAGTTGGCACGAGGAGGGAGGTCTGAACATTCTATTATATAAAACATTGACACTAATCACAGGCATTAAGAAAACAATTAAAGGGACACAATAATGGAATCTGATCTTTTTTTTAGTAAAATGCTGGAACTCTTCACTCACACGTGTCCACAATCTACAGCCATTCGAATCATTGAGCTATAAATCTAGCAATTGAAGCCTCTAGCTATAAATCAACTCTAAATCAAAGTCAAAAATTCATTTAAATTTCAGAGAGATTTAGGTCTGCACTAGAAAAATAAAATTTAAAATGTTTTATTCGTCTCTAAGAAAAGCAGAAAAAAATAATTATATTATATATCTCATCGTCTCCTGTAACGACCGTTTCCACCCGAGAGCTACGTTGAGGCTGACAGCCCCCTAGGAGCTCAGAAATAACGGAGACATGATCTCTACACAACCAACTTCACCATCACATAGAATCAAGTTTGCTTTCCAAAACAAAGTTCTAACTCCACCTGCCATCTTCGATTTCAAATAAGCTGAAAGTAAACACACTTGGGCCCAACTTTAATTCCGAAATAGTAGATTCAGTATATTTTGGGCCTAATTTCAGTATATTTGTTGATCAAATCTTACTAGTACATTTTTAACATGAGAACGTTTTATTGAAAGTAAAACCAATTAAATAACAAAAACCAAGCTTTGGTCACGTTGACCCATGCAGTGGAAACACATACAATTTAAATGCTTTTAAAAGCTTTTCAAGATTTAATGCCCCTTATATCGTTACACATTCTCTCCCTTGTTCGTCTTCGCTAATTTGTTGTTTTGAAGAAAAAAAAAAATCAACGTCTTCATAAAAATAAAACTATTCATCGAAAAAAGGAAAAAAAAAATTGCGGTAAAATGGAGTGCTCGTTCTTTGATCTAAAAATACAAGCTCGCTTCTAGTTTGATTCAATATTCTTCAATAATTGTCACAGCACAATATCCTGTTTCTTGACTAGGCTTACTAACATAACCCCTGTCACCTAACCTTTCAAGTTTTGTTTAGAGGCAACGCCCATGACCTCTATCAATCTTCCTGGGCTTCATAAACAACTTCGCCTTCCCCCTTTCTTTCCTTTCAAATTCAAAAATACTTTTTTTTGGGGGTTCAAAACATACAATGATTGATCATTTACAATAACTCATGTTTCAAGATAATCTCAGACCTATAGGGGAAAAAAAGGAAAGTTTATTCACACTTAAAAAGAAAATTACCCATAGCAGATCTTGCAATCAACGGGGCAGATGATGGGTCATCTGTATCTGTAGCTGATGTTTAACCAGGACGTCAAGTTGCCAGCACAACGACCAACCGCCTTTACTTTCCCCTAATAATTTCAGGTACCCGTAAGGAGTACTTAGAGGAGTCCTAAAAATTCGTGAATTAAAAATAAAAAAATCCCAATTTTCTCCAAGATTCGAAACCCCTCTAATCTTAAGCCAAGCGCTTTATCACCCAGCCACCCCGCTCCCCCCGTGGGTCACGGTGGCTGAGTGGTTAAGCGCTCGGCTTCTGAACCTGGGGTCCTGGGTTCGAATCTTGGTGAAGACTGGGATTTTGAAATTCGGGATTTTTAGGGCGCCCCTGAGTCCACCCAGCTCTAATGGGTACCTAAAATTGGGGAAAGTAAAGGCGGTTGGTCGTTGTGCTGGCCACATAACATCTTGCTTGTTAACCGTTGACACTAAAAACATCATCTGCCCCATAGATCGCAAGTTCTGAATGGGAAACTTTACTTTTTTTTTTACCCTGCTCTCTCTGCTTAAATAAGAGATGCCTTATCTTATCTCTTGTTTTCAAGGACTGAACACAGTTTTAATATTATTTTTCTCTTTGGCTACAATACATTGAATTTAATTATTTACATTGTTAAATAAGATGTTACTAGACAGTAATAAAGCTTTGTTGTCATATTTTGTTCTTTATTCCTTTTTAGATGGCATTCAAAGTTTATTACATAGTTTATATTAATTCTGTCTGTCTGTCATTCTGTCTGTCTGGTAAAAATATCGGATCAAACTTAAATTTTGCACAATTATTTATTTTAGCTGACAACACAAGAATCAATTTTTAAAAAATTAATCAATTAGTTAATTAACTATTGGTAATTAAATTATTTTGTTTGGTATCTCAAACAAGGGAAAGAAATAGTATTTGATTGAGCTGATGGTATAAGCTGAATTAGTCCTCTTTATAGGACACCCTTTAAAGAAAGTTTGAAACAAACAATACATAACTATACAATCCTTTATAGTCATAAGCACTTAAGTAGCTGAGTGGTTAGAATGTCGATTTGAGGAGTCGTTAGCCTTAAGTTTGAATTCATGCCATTTCCTCCTACCTTTTTTAGTAAACTTTTAAAAAATCGATTATGGTATAATTTACACAGATATCTCTTTCTCTCTTCCATTTTCCCAACTGGTCCAGATAAGTGATAGGATCTTAGCTTACTGAGAAAATCTAAAAACATGAAATAGCACTAAACAAAAACAATTGGTAAAAATATTTCTAATCGCACAGATTTATTGTTGTTGGTCTAGATCTATTACAAATTGAATGACATGGCTGATCCAAACTAATTGATACTTAAACTTTTTAAACGTATTTTTTAAAGTTTTTTTTTCTATGTTTTTCTATGTTTTTCTTACTAACACTACCATTTCTCAAGAAAACATAAGAAACAGTATCTACAAGATGACAAAATTTCTATGTAGTAAAAGTATTGATACTCTTGATGTTTGGGTAACAGTAAAGATTGGTTGACAACAATGATTTAGTGTTTTATTCTCTATGTATTTCTCGTCCGTTCATGTGTGGTTCTAGTTTAATAAAGTCTTGTTTTAGGTTTCTCAACTGTGTTACTTAAGTCCTTATCAAAGTCCCACTATGAAAGACAATTTTTTATTTGCATACATATTGCCAGTTTTTTTTTTATATTTTGCACTCTTGCAGTCTTGAAATGTTCTCAAAAGAATGTTCAGGCCAGACCTACATCGAAGGTGAATTCCTTTAATGTCCCACGCCTCTAAACCAGCAGATACCTGAAAGTCAATCCAGCTCCCCACTTGCACAAGCCGAAAGGGGTCAATCCGTGCTATAGGATATGTCACATAGCTTCATGGAGTTGCGTGCGTGTGTGTGTGTATAGACACTTCCCTCCCACCCCTTTCCTCGCTCCTAGCGTTTCTTGTACAAGTTAAAAGACAACTGTTTATATGGTCTATACGTAATAGCTCCATCTTGATTTTTTTTTGTTTTCTTAGAAATGTAGTGTTTGGTTGACTGGAAAGCTTGGCAGGAAAGGTTTAATCGCCAGTATTATGGTCAAGTGTCTGAGTGCATACTTGTGTGCTTATAGTGTAAATACTAAGAGTTCACATTTGTTGCCATAATAATAATAAGCTTGGATATTAAGCGACTATGGAAGCTAACTATACTATCAATACACCCTGTTGTTATATCAACTTTAGAGATAATGACCAGTGACTCAGACAAACCTAAACTTTCCTAAGAGGATCATTAGTACCTGTCAAAGGTCAGTACTGCAGCAGACTTGCCAGATCATCAGAATATTTCGTAGTGGACACTGTTAAGGTGCTCCAATGAAATTTGTTTCCCTTTAAAGAAGCTCGACCCTGGCAATGCTAGAGAAGTAAAATCAATTAATAATAATAATAATAATAATACGATCAGTTAAAGGGTTGGTGACTAACGACCTTGCAGAAAACTTCGTGGCCCTAAACATTCATAGGAAGATTGTCCCTTGGAAGATTGTCCCTAGGAAAATAGTCTATAGGAAGATTGTCCCTAGGAAGATTGTCCATAGTAAGATTGCCCCTAGGAAGATTGCCCCTAGGAAGATTGTCCCTTGGAAGATTGCCCCTTGGAAGATTGCCCCTAGGAAGATTGCCCCTAGGAAGATTGCCCCTAGGAAGATTGTCCATAGGAAGATTGTCCCTAGGAAAATAGTCTATAGGAAGATTGTCCCTAGTAAGATTGCCCCTAGGAAGATTGCCCCTAGGAAGATTGTCCTTTGGAAGTTTGTCCCTAGGAAGATTGTCCTTAGGAAGATTGCCCCTAGGAAGTTTGTCCCTACTTGCCAGAGGGCTGTAATAATGCAGAACTGCCATGTTCTCAGAAAATTTCTCAGTGGACGCTCTTAAGGGAACTACATTCCATTCTGTTTTATTCAATGAATATCGACGTAGCGGTGTAAACAACTATAATAGTTGATGGTCGGTTGTTGGGTTGTAGCGCCAGGCAGCTAGTACCACTAAATCAATGTAGGCGAATTACATTTTTAGTTGAATAAACTTTAAATAACATGAACAAACTTATTTTGTGAAAAAAAAAAACTCAATATAACCCAATTTTAACAATATACACAGATTCAACTTGAGATGAGAATTAGTTCTAATAGTAACCAAATAAAGTCATACTCAAACAAATTTAACCTTAAAGTCATACTCAAACAAATTTAACCTTAAAGTCATACTCAAACAAATTTAACCTTAAAGTCATACTCAAACAAATTTAACCTTAAAGTCATACTCAAACAAATTTAACCTTAAAGTCATACTCAAACAAATTTAACCTTAAAGTCATACTCAAATAAATTTAACCTTAAAGTCATACTCAAACAAATTTAACCTTTAAGTCATACTCAAATAAATTTAACCTTAAAGTCATACTCAAACAAATTTAACCTTCTTGCCTCTCTAATACTTCCCTCGTTCAACTTTATCCCACGTGACGTCCCACAAAAATTATGACAGACCAGCTCAAGGTTTCATCATTCTACACTACCAAAAAACTAAAGCTCCCATTCCTTGTCAGTACTTTAGAAACACACATATACACTCAATAACAGTAGTGCAGGTTGGAGACGGCATGGAAACAGAACAGACCTCAAGAAAAGAAAGAATTAAATTGGCAAAGTATTGGCAGTGCAATATATTGCATTATGCAAACATATTTCCGATTCTCTGAATCCGTATCCGATTTTTGCATTTTAAATTTTTAGATTCGATACCCTGAAAAATAATCGTTTGGCCTTTCATGATTTTACGATATGTGCAACTAAAATAAAATATAAAAGACTTAAATGGTTTGAAGTTGCGGTTTTTTAATGTATGTTTGTATGTGCCTCTATCAAAGGGATGTACCGGGTTAATCTGTAACACCACAGGAGACATAACACTCTTGATGCAGGCTGATCAAAGACCGAAGCTTTGCTTGCATGATCGTAACATATGTTGGGGGTTAGGGACCCTTTGACGCCTTGTTTTTCTATTACACGAGAGATATGGGTGGGTGTTTTCTTGTGTGCTACTGCTAGGTATATGAACACAGTTAAACATTTGCTAAACCAGCCTGTGGACTGAAATTGAGAACGAAAAACTCTAGTAAGCGGAGGTCCAAATCTTGACGTCCATAAAAGCTGCCTCTCTCTAAAACCGTCAAAATGAGTCTGTTTACATTTCGCTATTCGTCCTATTCGTCTTGCTTTTACTAACCGCGTCATAGTCTCTGAGTCAAAAATTTCCATTTCTATGAAACAAATAATTCCTAACCTTGCTATAAAAAAAAAATCTAAGCGTGACAGACGGACTAACGGAAAGACACACAGACAACAGGAAACTAATAGCGGCTTTTCTTCTTTCGTGGACCGTTAAAAAAAAACAAAAAAAAAAAATGTCAGACTTAACAGAATTAAAATTCGCTGTAAAACATTGGTCGCTATTGGCTTATTCACCTGTCGTTAACTGATGTAGTCCTACTTACAAGTACACAAAGGAAAAACGCCAACTGTATTTTTGCATAATTCAAATGTCTATTAACTTATTTGAGCCAACATTATGACGGGTCAAAGAGCTAGTGTCTTAATAAATGTGCGTCTCCTGTAAGGGTATCATACTTGACGACGTTTTCTTTTTAAAATTACGAAGTTCCATTTTCATAAATATCTTCCTATTCAAATATATTACTATATTTAAACGTGTGCTGTAACAGCGTTGTTGTTTTTTTTTGTCCTTTCTTTTTGTTTAAGTCGTTAACGTTTGAGATTAACCTTGTGCTTAATTTTTTTTGTTTTAAAGAGAAACAACCTTGACATATTGTGATCAGAACTGTCAAGTAGGCCTATGACATGGCCGACACCACATGGTATGGACAAGAGGGGCTTGTCAAGGGCCTGAGAGCTGCCCTAGTTTTTTTTTTATTTGAAGTGGGGGGTTTGAAAGCCCTCCCCTTGCACACCTGGCTGTTAAGAAGATACTCTCACCTTTGGCTCCCTTACGTTGCAGCGGTGTGACGGGTAGAGGTGTCAACGTCAGATCATTGCAAGGGAGGTAGCGGAAGCACAGGTAGACTCGTGTGTGTGTGAGAGAGAGAGAGCGTGCAAAGTGTAGTGTGCGAAGTTTAAGAAGAAAGGGAAATAAATCATATTGAAGTAGTTGAGTTGTAAGCTGACAAAAACTAAAATAGGCTTATTTATAAAAAAAAAAGAAAGAAAAAAAAAAGCAACAACTAACAACAAACAAAGAACTAGTTTGGTTGACTATATAAATGGAGTTTGAAGCTTTTGGCACTGAAACAAATCTTATATGATACAGACGTTACTTCAAAAATGAAGATGATTACGTCCTAGGCGTCATGCATTTAATCATGCATATTAACCAATGACCTAAATTCTGCTATGTCACTGGTTTTCCTGGCTAGTTCAGGCAACCCATTCCATGCTCTAATAACACTAGGGAAGAAGGAGCATTTGTACAAAATTGTCCTAGCATATGGAACGAGGAATGTGCCTTTATCTTTTTGTCTTTCTGAGTATTTTATTAAATTATGTATAAACATGAAATGTAACATGTAATGATAGCAGCACTAAGGTACAAGGTTATTAATATAAGAATGTCAAGAAAATACGGCGAAACATAGGTAGGCCCAGCCTGGGATTCGAACCACTGACCCCGACCAGGCGCCTTTGCATAGCAGCTACCAGGTATATAAGTAACATCCATTTTCGCGATCTCCAAAAAGAAAGAGTATTCTAACGAGTGTAGCTATTTGGTTCCGCATCACCTCCCAGAGTCCCAGAAGACAGAATGGGATGTCCTGTTAACCCATTATTCTGAACCTATAGTTAACGAACCACTTGTCTACCAACCTGTTTTCCATGAACCGGTTGTCATTAAAACCATTTGTCTGATGAACACCTAGCCGGGTGAACTTGTTGTCCGGTGAACACATTGTCATGAGCAAGTAGTCGTACCAATAGTCTGAGAATCATTCCTTGTGGAACCTATATTTCGGCTCACGTAAACTAATCCGAAGTGCCCAGATTACTTGCCAAAAACATTTTTAACAGACAAGGTAAAAGAAAAAAAAACTACGTTCGGGGTCAAAACCTAGATTCAGATAGTTTTAAAAGTAACTTAAAGTTCTTTGTGCTCCTGCCAACACTTGACTTCCGGTGCACTGTGCACAAAACGCCTTCTCCTTATACTACCCCCTCCCCATCTCAAAAAAAATCTTTTTTTTTTTTATTGCTATGCATTAATCATGTCAACAAGATTTAACTTTAGCCAAAAGTCTAAACTCGTTTTGTACCGAAAAAAAAAATATTGGCTCACCCTCAATTTTCACAAATTTCTCTAAATTTCTAATTACCGCTAATTAGCTGAATACTTTCGGGTCCGAAAAAAAAAAGACTTTTTCTTCCTATATTTTTATTATCTTTATTTTTCTAACTTACTAATGTCTGGGATGATGTCTGGTTGTGGCAAGTACAGGGAAGACTCGGTCTTACCCCGTAGTGCCTCGAAAGTAACTCCGAGATCTATAGTTCCGTGCGCATGGTGGTGTGTAGAATGTGGAACTGGAATGGTGCGAATGCGTGTTGAAAGGAAAAATGGAAAACTGAAAGAAGAGAAATATAAACAAATAGTGTTTTACAGTGAAAAAAGAGTTTACGTACAAAAAAAAATATATACGTATAGGTCTGTGAATTGATCAGTCGCGGATAAGAATTTATTTTCGGTTTCCATTCTAGATATAATATATAAGTATAGGATTAAAATATTACTAAAACTATGATTTTGACGTTTGGTTTTTATGTATGAAAGAGTCTCATCTACTCCTAATATTTATCATTGCTCCCATAGAGTTCAAGTGACGAAGCAGTGTTAGAACTGGGTCGTCGGGTTGGAGCTACAAACCGCTAGTATAACTAAACCGATGTATGTGTAATATAGAACTTTATTTAAACACAAACAAGCTTTTATTATTTTTTTTACAAAGATTAGACTTGAAAGTACATTATAGAACCACACATGAAATAATGCCTTAAACAAGGTACAACTCACAAGATGTCTCTTGTCTTAGTCTCTTGCTTGTCTTAACATTTCTACATCGTACACACCATTTTATATTAAGTTAATTTTAACCTCAATTACGACGGACCACTCCCATCGGGAAATCTTCAGCATACTCAACCAAAACATCCGCTCTTATTTCCTCATGGCTATAAGTTAAAACACGCACATGCAACGTCCTCACTGAACTTGAGAGATAAGGTGACTGCGGATACAATAAAGTACAGCTTCTTTCCTTGACTTCTTGCAAGGGTAACACTGGAAGACGTCATTTGCTCTGGCTTAGTGTTCACCAAAAAGGGGGGGGGGACCATAGTGGATGATATTCGTCCTGGGGCCTGCACAATCTGCCAAATTACTTTGATATATAGTCAGAATTGGGATTAGAAAGGCTACAGTAGCTGTTACTAGGAAAGAAAAAAAATGTATGTACTAGAAAAACACCTTCAATCAATCAATCAATCAGTCTATCTATCTATCTATCTATCTATCTATCTATCTATCTATCTATCTATCTATATCTATCTATCTATCTATCTATCTATCTATCTATCTATCTATCTATCTATATCTATCTATCTATCTATCTATCTATCTATCTATCTATCTATCTATCTATCTATCTATCTATCTATCTATCTCTATCTATCTATCTATCTATCTATCTATCTATCTATCTATCTATCTATCTATCTATCTATCTTTCTCTATTTCTCTATCTATCTATCTATCTATCTATCTATCTATCTATCTATCTATCTATCTATCTATCTATCTATCTATCTATCTATCTATCTATCTATCTATCCATCCATCCATCCATCTATCTATCTATCTATCTATCTATCTATCTATCTATCTATCTATCTATCTATCTATCTATCTATCTATCTATCTATCTATCTATCTATCTATCTATCTATCTATCCTCTGCCTACTCTCCTTTCTAAATGTAACTACAAACACCCTCTGCTTTAAAGTATAATATGAGTCTGTGTCTGTCTGCCCCTGTCCCTCTATCTATCAGAGCTCTCTCCCCGGGTGCATATATGTCTAATGTAACATCATTAACGCCAAAAAAAAAAGCATGGCAACAGATGCTTAATACCTTTAGGCAGCTTTCTTTCATCCACAGCTCTACTGGATTATAAAAGATCCAAGCAACTATTGCCTTGGAAGCTTATGCTGCATTTATCACTTTTTCCTTATAGATTCTTCATTTTCTGAACACATGTTGGGATATTTACAAACGAGACAGCTGGATGTCTCGTTTCAGCTTTGTGACCTTTGCCCTAGTAAGGAATTAACAGAACAATGTTGTTAATTAAATGTAAACATAGCAACGAAAGTCCAAATTTGTTACAACATTGAAAGAATAAAAATAACTATTAAAATTGAAATTAAACAATAATAAGGCTAATGATATGGCTTAAAGGAGTGGTGGCTTAGTGGTAAAGCACTTGTTAACCGAACAGATGGGTTCCGGGTTCGAATCCTGGTGAAGACTGAGATTTTTAAGCTTGGGATCCTCTAGGGCGCCTCGATGGATAAACGTAATGATGTCTTACAAGGGATGACAATGACACGAAGATGTTTCCAAGTCTCTGAGAATGCCTCCAGCTGCTTTAACTAGATTGATTCTCTTTTCCTAGACAGCTTGTTGCTTCTGAGCTGTAGGCTCTTTTGCAGGGCTCTGCCAAGGAGAAATAGTGTGCTGTGTGTTTCATTTGTTCCATAAAGAGTGTTGGTTATAATGGGCTGTAGTGGTAGTAGGGTCTGCCTAAGAGCTAATTCTTTTTTTTTGTCTCTATAGTTGTGGGAATGCTATGATATGGTCATACAAAAAGAAAGTGCTCCTCTATCACCAAAGCGAATGCCACCTTTATCTGCCACCATAATCTTCAAATACAAAATTCAAAATTTTATAAAATACTCAGAAAGACACAAAGATAAAGGCACATTCCTCATCCCATATGCTAGAACAAAATTTTTACAAGTCCTCCTTCTTCGTAGTGCTATTAGAGCATGGACTGGATTGCCAGAGCTAGCCAGGAAAACCAGTGACTTAGCAGAATTTAGGTCATATGCATGACTAAATGCTTGACGCGTAGGGCGTAATCATCTTCTTTTTTGAAGTAACGTCTGTATTATATAAGATTAGATAATGTCTACATGGCACGTAGTTTGAGCTTGCCACTGTACAGCAGTGAGTCATGGGGTGCTTACACAAAACAAGGGAGAACATTTTATTCATTCCACTCGCTCTGCCTCTAGAGGATTCTAAAAATCACATGGCAAGAAAGAGTGTGTTACACTGGTATACTTTTTTTTTAAAAATCTTTCCAGTATCCTTTTAATCCTCAGGCAACGCCGCCTGCGCTGGCTTAATCCTGTTTTCCGGATGGAGGACAATCGTATCCCGAAAGATCCTTTATGGACAACAAGCGACTGGCTCAAGAAAAACTGGTCTTCCCTTTTTCTTTTGCAAATTATTAACTTAAAATATGTATCGAGATTTAACAAGCAGGACTTTTAAGGGAAGGACTCCATTTTTAGAGCTAAATTAACACAATATGTCAGATGAATACAGTGTAAAATCCAGGGCCGGCCCTAACAATTGCGGGGCCCTATGCGAAACGGATTGCGCGGGGCCCAGTCTGGGCGGGGAAAAACATAATGTAAAAATTAAGATTTTTTTAAAATTAAAATTAATTAAGCTGACATTGCCGGTTTTTTTAGCACTTCAAAATGACAGTTTTGTCCATTTTTCTGCAGATTTTTCTGAGTTTTAAGGAGATTTCCAGGACTTTTTCGTACCTAAATATTTTTTAATTTCAGGAGATTTCCAGGAAGTCCTGGAAAATGAAGAGCCGCGGAAACCTTGTTATTATATATAAGTGATAGGCCTAATGGTTTAATTTAATAATTTACAATTAGCTCGGGGCCTACGATAGTCCTAGGCCGACTGCGACTGCGTACGTTGCAGTGGCCTAAGGCCAGCCCCGGTGAGAGCCCTTTGGCTTGGAGAGAGAGCATTTGAAATACTTTTAGTCATAACCTAAGAGTACTTACGTAATACATACAGAAAAAGAGCCTTTGTTCTCTTAGAGTGAGAACCTTTGGACCTTAAATTAATCATGATTCAAGAGTAAATATGTAATGGATGTAAAAAGACAAAATTTTACACTTGCTCGTATAGAGTAATTGGCTTTTGGTTTACTTTAGTCATAATCCGAGAGTAAAAATGTACTCTGTACAGAATAAGAGCCCTTGGTACACTTTGGTCATGAGTAGATATGTGATGAATACAGAATGTGTACCGTTGTGCTCTTCCAGAGTGAGAGCCCTTGGTCTACTGTAACTATCCCCCATTAGTAGTTCAGAAGTACCAGTGCCGGAAGAAATCTGCTGAATCAACAATTTATTTATTTTATTTTATTTTTGGCTGTTTTTGCTCAGCGTGGTCAGTTTTTGTTTTCTTTGAAACAACTTCAGAATATTTAGGTCGATGTAGGGACATTGAACTTCAGGATAGAAAGTTTATCTACAGCTTACATCACACGATTCTTTTATATGTCATTCTGATAGCATCTCTTTCTTTCTATTTCTCTGTCTGTTTCTCTTTCTGTCTGTCTCTCTCTGTATCTCTGTGTCTCTCTGTTTTTCTCTTTCTTTGTCTCTCTTTGTCTCTATCTCTGTCTCTCTCTCTCTGTCTCTTTTCTCTTTGATTCTCGCGTTTCTTCTCTCCATCTCTTCCACCCCATCTTCTGTTCAAATCTCTTCCACCCCATCTTCTTTTCAACTCTCTTCCACCCATCCTCTGTTCAACTCTCTTCCACCCCATCTTCTTTTCAACTCTCTTCCACCCCATCTTCTTTTCAACTCTCTTCCACCCCATCCTCTGTTCAAATCTCTTCCACCCCATCTTTTGTTCAAATCTCTTCCACCCCATCTTCTGTTCAACTCTCTTCCACCCCATCCTCTGTTCAACTCTCTTCCACCCCATCTTCTGTTCAAATCTCTTCCACCCCATCCTCTGTTCAACTCTCTTCCACCCATCCTCTGTTCAACTCTCTTCCACCCATCCTCTGTTCAACTCTCTTCTACCCCATCTTCTGTTCAACTCTCTTCCACCCCATCCTCTGTTCAACTCTCTTCCACCCCATCTTCTGTTCAAATCTCTTCCACCCCATCCTCTGTTCATCTCTCTTCCACCCATCCTCTGCTCAACTCTCTTCCACCCATCCTCTGTTCAACTCTCTTCTACCCCATCTTCTGTTCAACTCTCTTCCACCCATCCTCTGTTCAACTCTCTTCCACCCCATCCTCTGTTCAACTCTCTTCCTCCCTCACTTTCGTCCTCTCTCCTTACTCTTCTCACTTCCCCCTTCTCGTACTCTTCCCTGCTATCCATCCACCTTGTTTTCTCTCTCTCTCTGTATCGACGCTTACTTTTGTTATCCTTGATACTCTTCAATTCCCTTTCCCCACTCTCTCTCTCTCTCTCTCTCTAAAATACTGTTCATCTCAGGCAGCAGGTGGCTGTTAATGACCGGTTCCAGATATCGGTCGCCACGTTTTTTTTTCGCCTCACCTCCCCTCCTCCCTCCGCCGCCCTCATCCCTCGCCCTCCTCGCTCGTGTCAAGTATACTGGATCCTCTGCTCACCTTGGAACACTTGTGTCTCTTGAAGAGGTGGGGGAGGAGGCTTACCGGCAGGAGGGTTACCGGCATGTCAGAGAGAGAGAGAGAGAGAGAGAAAGTCACGTACATATCCCCCGCCAACACCTGTAGATTTAATTACACCCCAACCTTCTCCCACACGCGCACTTTTCCTCAAAGATAAATCTTCAAGATACAACTTTTCAAAACAGCGAAAAAAAAAAAAATTCAAGGGAGAAAATCTTTGGCTGAAGAGTAATGTCCCTTTAGCGGTTAGACACATTATTTTGGTGTTTTAATTGGCTTATATAAATATATGTACACACACACACACATTCACACACACACATAAGGACAAAAAAAAAATACATCGCTTTTTATGTATATTGTTTTATTCAAAACTGCAGACAAGGGGAAGCTACTCGCTGCCAGATTGTTTATAATTTGATTTTGCTTTTAAATTGAAACCACGTGCCATGCATCAAATTGACGTGGGAAAAATTCGAAACTTTTCTAGAGCGTTCTAAGAATTTATCTTAGAACTAAAACTTTTAAAAGTTGAAAAAAAAAAAAAAAAGATAAAGTGTATCCACTTAAGTCTATAACCGTTGAGAGATAGAGCGAGCGTTGAGTTGGCGAGTGATGTACGGTTCAACGTCGTGGCTGATTGGGGGTACCCCGCTTCCTGTCGACGAGCAAAGTATTTTTTTTTAGTTAGAATTGATCCTTTTCCATCCTCCACAGAAGTACTTGAAGTCTAATCAAGCGTAACTCTCCGTAATGTTATATGTTATGTCATGGTATGCAGTTATATTATCTCTCTCTCTCTCTCTCTCTCTCTCTCTCTCTCTCTGTTATGATTTTTATTACAAAGTTTATATCAACTCACTCTGTCTGTGTGTCTGTCTGGCCAAAAAGTTTGTACACGTTATTTCTCCGTTACCCAATCTCGTATCAAGCTGAAATTATGCACACTTTTTTTCTTTTACCTGACAACACAAGAATCATTTTTTACAAAATAAACAGTTAGTTAATTAACTATTGGTAACAAATTATTTTGTTTGGTATCTCAAACAGGTAAACAATTTGTACTTGACTTAAGTGCTGGTATAAGCAGAATTAGTAGTCCCCGTTATATATTGTCTTCTGAGGCTTAGTGAACACAACCATGAAATAGAAACAATAGATAACTAGACAATCTTCCATGTTCATACACCCTTCGCTAGCAGAGTAGTTACCGTGTTGGCTTGAGAAGGCTTTAGCTCACAAGTTCGAATTCAGGTCGTTTCCTTTTTTTAAAAAATACATTTAAAAAGCGATTATATTTTTATTAGATTAACGAGAACCATTCTCTTGTGATTCTAAAACCTTGGTTATATTACAATAATCAATAATTGTAAATAATGGCATTTATCTTCATAAAATATGTCAATTTTGTGGTCTTTCTATTTCAAGGCTTACGTTTCGTTACCGTCTGGGTAAACCCAGACCTTTTTTAATGTCTTTATAATTTTGTTTGAAGTTCTGGAAGAACATATGTTCTATAGTTTTTGATTCGAATAGTCCAGTGCAAAACAATAGAATTGTATCTCTATTTCCGGACGATTTATTTTATATATGTGTCAAATATACTACAGATTGAATTTGCTAATGTGTACAGCGTGTTAATGATTTTAATCACAACAAATTATATTTTCTAAATTAATTAACTCTACAGTTATTTTGTCGATATGAAAATATGTTCACGTCTAACATTCATACTTAATTACAGTTATTCAAGGAAATGAGGTCAAAGAGACACATCCAACCCGAGTCTGTCAACTTTGATCTGTTTGGCGAATTACTTCCTTTTATATTTAATTCTTTCTGTTAATGTGCTCCCACCGATATTTGAAATATTTAACCTTTAATGTTTTGTCTTCAACGTATTTTCATTGTTACCTCCCTTCCAGTTTTGGTAGCGTTCAGCATGTCAGGGCTTTTGACCTTTTTTCTTTTGAAAGGCTATAAAGAAGTTATCTTTGACTGTGACTAACGGACGTCTCTGTGTCAACGTGACCTTGTTATCGGCGACATATATGCATGCCTGGTATGCATGCTGAACTTCAAAGGCCTGATAAACGCCTGGGGTGTATCACACGACGTCACTGTCGGAGTTAAGTCATGGCAAATCTGTTTTCCAGGTCAGTTTGGGGCAATATAAAAGGGGCGAGGTGTCAGGGGGATGTGTGACGACTGCCATGTGACTGGGTTGATACGACTGTAGCGACGAGACTTCTGCGACGTCACAGCGGCGAGGTGACAGGGGCAATGTGGCAACAGCTAAGTAACGGATGCGGTGTGACTAAGGCAATGTTACAGGGACAATCTTTCAGGGACAATGTGACAGAGATAATGTTACAGGCACAATGTGACTAAGGCAATGTTACAGGCACAATGTGACTGAGATAATGTTACAGGCACAATGTGACTGAGATAATGTTACAGGCACAATGTGACTGAGATAATGTTACAGGCACAATGTGACTAAGGCAATGTTACAGGCACAATGTGACTGAGATAATGTTACAGGCACAATGTGACTGAGATAATGTTACAGGCACAATGTGATGGAGATAATATTGCAGTGACAATGTGACTGATAAAGTTTTACAGGGAAAATGTTACAGGGACAATGTGACTGAAGCAATGTTACATGGACAATTGACTGAGGCGATGTTTCTTGGACAATTGACTGAGGCGATGTTTCTTGGACAATTGACTGAGGTGATGTTTCTTTGACAATTGACTGAGGCGATATTTCTTGGACAATTGACTGAGGTGATGTTTCTTGGACAATTGACTGAGGTGATGTTTCTTGGACAAATGACTGAGGTGATGTTTCTTGGACAAATGACTGAGGCGATGTTTCTTGGACAATTGACTGAGGTGATGTTTCTTGGACAAATGACTGAGGTGATGTTTCTTGGACAAATGACTGAGGCGATGTTTCTTGGACAATTGACTGAGGCGATGTTTCTTGGACAATTGACTGAGGCGATGTTTCTTGGACAATTGACTGAGGTGATTTTGCATGATCGATCAACAGCCTTCACGTGTTTTTTTTATTTATTTTTAATGCTTGAATTCCTTTTCAATGTCTGCCACCTATCCGTACACCACATTTCAATTTGTTAACAATCTAGCAGCCTAACTGGCTTTATCATTCAGGAACGTAAATATTTTCTGAGATCTTCTGTTTTTTTAAAAAAAGGGAATCCACAAAACAAATCATTGAATTCCCATGGCTTCCCACCCTCGGCCATCTGCTTACCAGTTGACGCCTCTTCACGACACTGCAGGTCTCTGAACAAAAACACTTTGACCAATACACCTCAACTCAGTTATGTGTTCAGATGTTACGAACCGATCACGGGGATAATGTTTGTTTTGGGTGTTTGTGAGGAGTGGGGTAACAGTTGGCGTGGCTGTAAAATCTTTCTTGTTCTCCTTGTTGCCAGGCATTCAAGGGTTAATCAGCCGGCCTTGTTTCAAACTCTCAACGTCAGCTGTGGTAGACACGTATCCTTAGATCTTGGGTTTTGGGGCATTAATCCTTGTTGTTTTATATTATTGTTAGAGTTAATCCCCTTGAAGATTTTTTTAGGGGCGTGTCATTTGTTTCAGTTCTGTGTATTCATATAAATCATGCATGCGCAGATAAGCCTTGTTAGTGCTAACATATATAGGTCTACACATACACACACACACACTCACTTGGGCGTTAGCAAAAAACAAAAAAGTCAAATATCACATTTCCACTCAGGCAACCATATCGGCCATGTGACATGAAGATCTAGTACTTTCTAATTACATGGAGTAATTTTTTGCGGCCCCCGAAAGGTCTAGATTCGAGATTGAGATCTAGAAAGATCTAAATCTAGATTAAGATCTAGTTTAGATCAAGAGTTTAGATCAAGAGTTTAGATCAAGAGTTTAGATCAAGAGTTTAGATCAAGAGTTTAGATCAAGAGTTTAGATCAAGAGTTTAGATCAAGAGTTTAGATCAAGAGTTTAGATCAAGATCTAAGCTAGATCTACAACTAGTCAAAAAATCTAGTTCTAGCCTAGATTCCAATGGACCTCAATCACCAATCGTAAACAAACAACATTTAGCCACGTGATAATATTGATAAAACAATGAAAATTACGTATCACGTGACAGCCTTTATGGATTGCGTAGTTGGTATAGAAGATATAGAGAACCACGTGGCAAAATGTTGTTTGTTTACGGTTGGTGAATGAGGTCCATTCTAGCTCTATTTCAATTCTAGTTCTACATTTTAGTTCTAGATTCTAGTTCTAGTTCTATCTAGATAAAGTCTAGATCTAGATCAAGAACTAGTCTAGAGATCTAGTCTAGATGTAGATCTAGACTATACCTAGAACTACTAAAACAATCTAGATCTTGTCTAGATCTAGATTCTCTCTCGCTCTCTATATATATATTCTATATTCTAGATCTAGTCTAGACCTATTAAGTAAATAGAGCGATTATGATCAGGATTAGTAGGCCTACTAGTGGGTAATAGTGTATTAGCCTCTGCTGTTCGCATGGGAAACCTGTTACGTTGTGCGGGTTCATTTTGTTATAATTTCTTACCAAGTCTCCTCCAATAAATTAATCGAAATTGTTGGGAAGAAGTAGATATCTTAAAGCAGTGGCATCATTGAGGGGGGGGGGCGAAGGTGCGGTCGACACCATTTTGAGGGTGGCAACCAAGATGGAAAAATGATATCTTAGCAAAAGCAGACACATCGGAAAAGATAATAATTAAATATCAAGATATATCTTGGAGCAGTGGCGTTACTAGGAGTTGCGAGGGATGCGGTCCGCACCGGTCGACACCATTTTAGGGGGGGGGGACAACCAAGTTGGGAAAATTATAACTTGGTAAAAACAGACACATGAGAAAAGATAATAAAATCTCTAGTTATATGCCCAAATATGCATTGACACATCTAGATGGTAGTGTGAGTCTAAATGATACAGTACAACGTTATGCCATTTAAAGTATAATAAAAGAAACCTGTTCATATGATGTTAAGTCTGTTTATAATTTTAAATAAATATAATTGTAACATTTGCAATCACATTTGAATAAATGTAATAAACATTGGGATTTTACATTTGAGTAAAAATCAATAAAAGTAGGTAATCAGTTCACTGTATTGGTTTAACAAAAAAAAAAAAAAAAAAGCAATAGTGCTCATTGGAACATATTTCAAGAAAATTGATGGGGAGAGGTGACACCTTGAGCTACCGCACTAGGTGCCACCGACACTGTTTCGGGAGGTTTCCATGCTGATCTTACGGATCACTTAACGCTACCCTACTTATTCCAGAAGAGTTAGTAGTGTCTTATCAAAGATGACGTGTTGCACTGTTTGCTTGTGACAAATAACTCCAATTTTTTATTTTTTTTTAAACGATCAAAACAAGAATATGGTTTGAATATATTTCTCGTCCATTTGTGAATTTGATGGGGGCCGCCTCTGAGTTTTTGTGATAACACAAACTGTCTTGGTTTGAATAAAATTTATGAGGGCTTATCTTGTGCTAAGGTTTCGCCACTGCATGAAATCAGAAAACATAGCAGATCGAGCTTTAAGAGGTTATACGGTGTCGAGATACGTCTGCTCCGGCCTGCCTGTGAGCTACACCGATGTACTGAGTTCAATTCCAGGACATTACGGGCAGAGGGGTTTTGTCCTGATATCATTCGGAGTTCATCCCAAAGTGCTAACCCTTTCTTATGTGTGTTAAGGGAATGGGAGGGATTACAACGAGCCAATATGCAAAGGCCTGTATTGTGACTTTTGCTTTAAGCACAGCTTCAAGACCACATGGATATCCATATAGTAGCCAGTGTCAACCAATTATTGTGAACCAAACGGAAAAGAGCTAGTTTGGCAGCACAAAATCTTACACAACGAGACTCCAAACGTTAAACCAGATTGTTATCCACCTCAGATGACATGAATACGTGGTGGCTGAGCGGTAATGCGCCCGGCTTCTGAACTGTCGGTCCCGGGTTCGAATCCTGTTTGTTGATAATAACAACGACTAAAATCGCGTTTATATTTCTAAAGCCTGAAACTATAGGTATACTCATATAGGTAAATCTATACTGAATCAGTATAATTTCCAGGTATATTAGTCAAGCGCTCTCTACTACTTAGACTTAATACAACCGTATGATATGATAAAGATTGTCATTTGGTGTTCACTTGTTTAAAAATAAACAAACAAGGTTCTCATTTTTTTAAAGACTTTCACCATTACCTTATTCTGTCAAATCGTTGGGGCACTATGTATGATCTGTTGACCATCTTTCTCCATTCCTCTTTGTTGAGACTTTACAGAGATAACATTATCAACATCGATCACCTTGACCTTCACCTTTCGCTTAATCAGTTGGACCGTTGGGGCACCACGCATGATTTGTCGACCGTCTTTCTTCATTCCTCTCCGTCTTTTCCCTTGGATAGAACTTTGACAGCATCGATAACTTTGGTAAATAAATGTAAAGCTCAAGTCAGACTAACTGTACTTTCTCACTGTGTTCAAGCCAGGCCGCTAAGTCATTAAAAGCTGTATAGTTGGTTCTGAAATCTTCTGACGCCAAGAGGTCGTCTGCTAAGAAGGACAATGCATACAGGAGAGAGACCTCTAATTTAACAACTTTTCTATTCTTTGGATCACACCTTGAAAAAAGTCGAGTCGGGGATGGCCACCGAAGGTGCCTTTATCCCGATTGATCGTTTGAAGGAATTTTATCCAGCGAACAGGTTTGAACCAGAAGCTCTTCACCCACAGTCCTGTCTAAGGGTTCCGAACGACCATGAACCACTTGGGGAGCGCACCATGTACATAGTGCGCCACACCAGAAATGTCGAGAGAGGAACCATGATGCATTGGACAAACCAGAAATCCTTTTTTTCCCCTAAGACAAATAACATTTCTCCTGTCTGTCAAGGAGTAAGCATTCTCCAAAGTTTGAAGGGGAGGTGGGGTGAGAGAGGCAATCGTATTTCTTTTAACCAAAGCTGTTCATGGCAAACCATTGATCCTTTTATCTTGTAGCCAGGAATGTGCCCCTCAGTGTCTATAGCATCCATTGTTTCTCTAGTTATGAGACTTTTAGCGAAATGTGCACATAGCTAATTCATTCCAAGACTAAGAGAACAAAGATAAGATTAAAGAAAGTATGTGCTATCAGGACAAACTCTGAGGCGGTTCACGGCGGGTCCGCTCATGGATAAAAAAAAATGCAGGTAGAGAGGTTTAAAAAAAAAGTTGACATTAAAAAAACAAAAAACAACCGGAGACCAGGGCAGATGAGTTGCCCCCCAGACGACGTCCCACCGGGCCCATACTTTATGCTCTGCAGATAAACTGAAATTCAACACTTATCTTTTTTTTCCCCTGGTTTCTTAACTTCCATTTCACGTAATGAAGGTTCTAAAAAAAAAGACATAACAAAGGGCTTGTATTACCATACGTGTCAAAACAGAGAGAAGGTATTATCTCCCCTGCCCCCTGGGGCAAGCATCTAATATTTACAGTACTTTTAGGTCGCCTAATTCACCCCTCCCTACCCCCAACTGTTCATCACAATACTGAACAGATCTAGGAGATTACCCATGACTCGTGTGCACCCCTCCCCCTTTTTTTTTTCTCTCACAAACAGACACACACACACACACATGATTCTCCCATCTGTTGCTCGGCACCCAACATACCCCTTCCGACTTAATTTTTTTTTTGTTTCCTTCTCCTCTCTCGTCGCTATGGTGATTATTAAAGTTGAAGGCCAGCTAACAAAATTACCTCTGAAATAAAAAGGCAAGGAGTTTGGTCTGTCACTCCTGGGTCGCGCTGACCTTGTCAAGGCGAATCTGTGGACGAAACACTGCTAGCGTAACAAGTGGGAAATGTTGGTATTTGTGTGTGTGTTGTCAAGGAGTGTGTGTGTTGTGTTGTCAAGGAGTGTGTGTGTTGTATTGTCAAGGAGTGTGTGTGTATGAGTGTTTTCAAGGTGGTTTTGAAGAAAGCGAGTATTTATTATTAGTTGGAGAGTAGAAAGAGAGAGAGAGAGAGCGTTAATTTAATGTTAGTCTTGTAGAATGATGCAAGATCAGTGGGGCTGTCGTAAGCTGTGTTAAGTACGCCAGACGACCCTAAGATGCCAGGGGGTGTAAAGACGTGTTTTGATGGCGTGTCAGATTTTTAAATTCCAGTTTATTTAATTTTCTCTCTACTCTATTTTGTCTATATTGTAACAAAAGCTATATTTATCTTATCTTATAAAATACAGACGTTACTTCAATGAGAAGAAAGCTTGTTCACAAAATGATATTACGCCTACAGCGGTTTAATGTCCGTCTGCATGTTGGTACTACAAGTCAACGGTCGTCAACAAAAAATGGGGAGGGGGGCGATTTCTTTAATTTTTTTTGGGGGGGGCTGTTCAGTCATGTTCCCACTTGGTTCTTGATAACATTCCACATTGTTTTGTGCAGGGCTACCGCAAGCGGAGTAGGAGATACTGCGGATGTAGATGATATCTGATCTGTCTACAGGTGTGAGCTGAGGCGACCAGAAACCAGGTCGCTGTGATTTCGACCGCCCCCCCCCTTCCCCCGAAAAAAAAAAGTTTTTTTTTTCTTTTACAAATAGCCCATTAAAAAAAAATTCAAGTATTCTTCCTGTCTCTTTTTCTGTTTCTCTGTGTCTCCGTGTTTCCATACTTCTCTCATTTATCTCTCCATATTTGTCTCCCTCTCAATCTATCTTCTTTCTCTGTTTTCTCTCGCTCTCTCTCTCTTTTATTTCTTTTTTATTTTCTTTCTCTAGTTCTCTTTGTCAGTTATTCTTTCTCATTCCCTCTCTCTCTCTCTTGGTTATGCTTCCAGATGCTAACTAGCATCCTGTGAAAGTCGCTTAAAATCATCACCATGGACTATATATATATATACAGAGAGAGAGAGAGAGAGAATGAGAGAGAAAGAGAAAGAAAGAGAGAATCTCGGATAAATCTGTTACCGTTAATTAATTTTTTGGGATGGTCCAGTATGAAAATGAGATGAACCATAGCGTTTTGGAGAGATTTTCATGCTATGTTAGTAAGTTGTTTTCCTTAAAAATCCGGAACATACTATTATATATATATATATATCTAACGTGATCATATTTAGGATTCCTTTCTGTCCAACCAGGAGGCGCGGTTGTTGAGCGGTAAAGCGCTTGGCTTTCGAACCGGGGGTCCCGGGCTCGAATCATGGTGAAGACTGGGATTTTTAATTTCGGGGTCTTTGAGTGTCTCTGAGTCTACCCAACTCTATTGGGTACCTGGCATTAGTTTGGTAAAAAGTAAAGGCAGTTGGTCGTTGTGCTGGCCATATGACACTCTCGTTAACCGTAATCCACAGAAACAGATGACTTTTACATCATCTACCCTATAGACCCATCTACCCATCATCTACCCTATAGACCCATCTACCCATCATCTACCCTATAGACCCATCTACCCATCATCTACCCTATAGACCCATCTACCCATCATCTACCCTATAGACCCATCTACCCATCATCTACCCTATAGACCCATCTACCCATCATCTACCCTATAGACACATCTACCCATCATCTACCCTATAGACCCATCTACCCATCATCTACCATATAGACCCATCTACCCATCATCTACCCTATAGACCAGAAGGTCTGAAAGGGGAGCTATTAATGCAGTTTTGTTTTCAGGCTTATAGAAACAAAGTGTACATTGATAGGATAATATCCTTCATCCTTCCCAACCGGTGTGCCGCCCTTGTAGATACACACACACACACACAGACACACGTAAACCCACAAACGCCCACTTGTCAAAGTTTTATCGATACGCCCCCGTCGATTCCCAGTGATGCCCCTACGCACTCGCCGTGATACTCCCATGTACTCACGGACTTAAAGATCCATGAAAGCAAAAATTACCTTGTCGGAGAGTTCCCGGAGAGTTTCTACCTGGTGGGAACGAACTCAACATCTCTCTGGCACCTGCAAAACACAGGGCGCTGGGGGGGGGGGGGGGTGAAAACGAGTGGGGGGGGGGGGAGAAGGGAGGACTTGTGGGTGCCTGGGAACAGGGCGTGACTAAAGTACAGAGTGCAACATCATCTGACTTCTTAATCTCCTACCCCCCCCCCCCAATTACTTCCCCAACTCTGGCTCCTCTTTTTTTTTTCAGTTACTCTTGGCTCAGCATATGCCTAAAATATTAAGTATCTTTGATTTTTTTTCTATCATTAATTAATTAAATAGGAGGCGCTGTGGCTGAGCGGTAAAGCGCTTAACTTCCGAACCGGGGGGTCCCAGGTTCGAATCCTGGCGAAGACTGGGATTTTTAATTTCGGGATCTTGGGTAACTCTGAGTCCACCTAGCTCCAATGAATACCTGGCATTAGTTGGGGAAAAATAAAGGCGGTTGGTCGTTGTGCTGGCCACATGACACTCTCGTAAACTACAGGAACAGATGACCTTTACATCATCTGCCCTATAGACCAGAAGGTCTGAAAGGAAAAGTTTTTACTTTTAATTACATAAATGTGTCGCTACGTTGCTTGATAAGAGGCGTGGTGGCTGAGTGATAAACCGCTTGGCTTCCTAACTGAGGGGTCTGGTGTTTGAATTTCAGTGAAGACTAGGATTTTGAATTTTTGACATTTTAGGGCGCCCCTGATTCCACCGAACTCTAATGGGTACATGGCATGAGTTGGGGAAAGTAAAAGCGGTTGTTCGTTGTGCACACGACACCTTTGTTGACCGTCGGTCTTGAGTCTTATGTGTCTTTGAGTGTGTGTTCGTGTGGACGGTTGACAAGCTACGTTGTAGTAATTGTTGTCCATGTCAATGTCCACATCAAAGTCTCGTTGAGAGACAATTAGGATTAAACTAGACAGAGAGAGAGAGAGAGAGATAGATAGAGAGAGAGAGAGAGAACAGCTTATAAATATTAAGGAAAAAGTATACTTTTAAATCAATAATAAGGCTTGTCCTCGAGTCCGAAGATTAATAAGGAATTCAGTATTTCCCGTGGCTGCGCAGTCCCAGCTGTGACCTACATATTTTGCCACAGCCAGGACAAGCATAACCATTGTCCGCAGGTGGTCTATTCTGATTTTCTTTTCGCCGTCTGCGTCTGTCCTCGGCAGCGGATTTTCTTTTGGTCTCAAATGTGTATCCCTTTGTGAGTGACCTCCAGCTGTCTCGTTCCCGTTACGCAGACTCAGTTGCGATCTGCTTGTTTTGTCACACCTGATGTAGACAAAGCCGTTGTCCACAGAGAGTCTATGTCCGTTATCCTTCGTCGTCTGCACTTGTCTTCTGCCAGGGCTTTTCTTGTGGTCTCAACTGCATGTCCCATCGATCTTCGTTAGTTCCCCTCAGCCGTCTTTCAGATACACACTACGTTCAGATTTCTTCCTTTTTTTTTTGGTGATAAGACAGACGCGAAAAGAGAGAAACTGAGAGAAAGACACATAATTAGAGAACAAGACATAGGTAGAAAGAGATAAAAGCCGTTGCATCAGAACTTTGATTGGTCTAAAATATTGTGATGTCGGATTTCCACTATCTTTTCTAGTTTACGAGATCTAAACGGGACGGACGGACAGACATTTCACACAAAACTAGTTGCGTCTTTTCCCCTTTCGGGGGCCGCTAAAAATATTAGAAAATAGAAAAAGAAACAAAAATGGAAAAAAACAAAGCTGATAAGAGTAAAAGAGAAAGGAAGAGAGAGAGAGAGAGGGCGTTTCAAAACTAGAACTAAAGATATCAAGACATTATCAATGGACTCCAGAAAGCAACGAAACAATAATAAAACAGGAGACTACAAAACCACGCCAGCGAGAGTAAGAGTCTCAACACAGAGAGAATTCCTTTTGGCGCCATTTCGGATAACATCGTGCCTGCGCTGATGTTGCTTCTGTTTTCATAACTGGCAAAGTAAATGTTAAAGGATTTAGACCCCTCGCAACAGCCAGGCGTTCAGGTGAGTACTCTACGGAAGTAGGTCAAGAAATGTTTTGAGCCGAATCCTGGTTCCGTATTTTTGAATGTTTTGAGTGTGCAAGGAAGGGGAGTAACTTTCTTTTCTTTTTTTTTTCAGACTTCTTGGATGAATACATAGGAAAAGGGGAAAAAAATAGGGAAGATATAGTTTAATTATTGTTCCTCATTCTTCCTTTTCCTAATCTTAATAGATAGAAATTAATATCTCAAGTTTAGGTCGAAGTCAACGGGATAAGAAGTTGCTGAAGTTTGTTTACCTAATTGCAGAAATTTTTAAAATGTCCAATCAATATCTTTTTTTTTTTTTTGCAACAAAGTAAAGTTCTCATTAACATGTGCTACACACATTTCGATAATGTAAAGATCATTTGTTTCTGTGGCTTAACCCATGGTCAGTACAATGACCAACAGCCTTTACTTCCCCCCCCCCCAATTAATGTTCAGGTATACATTAGAGTTCTTTGGACTTCTGGGCGCCCTAAAAATCCAGAAATTCAAATACCAGTCTTGAAACTCTAGACCTCTCAGTTCTGAAACCAAGTACTGCACCTGCAGTGCTACAATACTGAAATAAGAACGGCAGTGCTACCATACTATAGATACTGAAGAAATAACTGCAGTGCTACCATACTGGAGAAAGAACTACAGTGCTAGCATACTGGAGAAATAACTGCAGTGCTACCATACTGGAGAAAGAACTACAGTGCTAGCATACTGGAGAAAGAGCTGCAGTGCTACCATACTAAAGGAAGAACTGCACAGCTACCACACTGAAGAAAGAACTGCACTGCTGACATATTGAAGGACAAACTGCAGTGCTACCATATTGAAGAATGAACTGTAGTAGCCATTGAGTAAATGGAGAAAGCATTTATCTCTTTTTTTCTTTTTTTTTTGTTCCCATTGTTTTCTACTATGGAGCGCATAAGTCACAGTAGGAAGATAACAGAGGGAGAAGTATAACTAAAGGAAGACTTGAGAGAATGATAGATAAGAAAGAAAGAAAGACATAATGAGGTCGAAAGAGAAAGAAAAGAAAAACAAGAATAGGGATAACAACAAGACAAAAAAAAAAAGAGGAAAGAGGAAGAAAGAGTTAAGAAAGGAAGAAATTCAAACAAAAAGAGGAGGTAAAAATAGGAAAAAAATATTAAGAAAAACAAAGAAGGAAGTAAGACAAGATAGAAAGAAATAGTAGGAAGAAATACAAGATGGGAAGAAAAGAAAAGAGGAGGAAAGACTTGATAGGAAGAAATACCGAAAAAAAAAAGGAGATAGAAGAGGATCGAAAGAGAATCAAGAAATCGAAAAACTAAAATATAAGAAAAACGAAAAAGAAGAAAAGGAAAAAATAAACGAGGAAGATACGAAATATAACAGGAATTAGGTGAAGGTAGCGAAACAAAACATGAAATATGTTTGTATATAAGGGGAGAGGAAGAGGATTAGCTTGACTGAACAAAAAAAAAAAACTCTCAACAAAATCAACTCATGTAGGCACAGGAACTATTAGCTTCTACACTTTTGCCTAGTTCTCGTTACCTATGTCGCTTTTCGGGGGCATTAACCTTTCACCCTTAAATTGAAAACAAGGAATTGAACAACCAATCCGTCGTCTTGGTAACGTGCGCATTTTTTTTTTATTTAGGACGGAAATAGTGAATAGTACATTCTGGCGCCACCTTCCTTCCCAGCCGTTTTGTTCCGGTCCCCAAGGTCATGCCAGCGGCGAGAGAAAGGGTAGCGATGCTCATTAGAGGTCTCCTGGTACTGGAAGTCTTCGGCGCCCACGTCTAATGGCAGAAGTTTGTTTTCATGTTTCCGCGAAACGAGCGACGCCCTGAGATTCCTTTTTATTTTGCTTTTATTAGATGCACGCATCGTACTCATGAACGCTAACTCTGCAAGAGCAAAGTTTAAAATATTCATAGTGTCGTGTACTTAAATAAAAGTACATAGCCTGAATGTAAAACAACTAATGTTTTTCCTCTCATTGTTCCATCGCACATAAAAAGACTACGCTAAATCTTACGGGTTACTGACATTCTTTTGCTAAAACCCGCAATACTTTTATTTTTTATTCACGATACCTAGAAGAATTTAAGAGCTCATTGTGGTATACATATAAATGGCGGATTGTTCTTGCTGGGTCCTCGTATCGAACCACAACTCCCGTAACATCAGGGCGGCGCCTTGTAGGTAACTTCAGCCTGGAGAAGCAGATACTAGGCTAAGAACTGTTAGACACATCCGCGGTGTCTAATGCCAATAAACTAAATGGAGGTGACACTCAGCGTAATGCAGAACAATCTGGCCGAACAATCAATAGAAGCTAGTCGACGCTGATACTGAAAGTCAAACAAGTTTAATAGCAATGAAGGGAACCATCGAATGCCAGCTAACTCTAGACGTTCATAAAATGTTTCTTATTTCTACGTTGTCCTGAAAGTGTTTACGTCGACGTCTATTTCATTCCGTCTCTAAAACCCTATCCTTGTTTTTACTAGTCACGTCATTGTCACTATTTCAAAACTTCCCCTATTTCCGAAACAAATAATCAATTCCCAATCGTGCCATAACAGAACATAGACTGCAGATCATAGTATGTTCTTGCGATAGTCCATGCACGTTATAAGCCTATAGCTGTCCGATCCGTCACACCTTTCCCCAGCGTGGACAATACGGGAGGTGAAGGTTTCTCCAAGGAAAGCATTGGTACATTATACAGTTTGTTCCCTTGTGGGCTCGGTATCCGGCCTTCCATGGGATGGGGAGAATCCATTGCATCGGCTCAAAGGGCAGTGACCCATGAACAAACGGATGTGATTAAATGATCATCTAATGGACGGGGCCTCCAAAGGGGTGGTGAAGAGCCAATCCCTCATAATGGCCACGGGATAAAAACCTTTCCCGGGTCAAAGGCTTATAATTATATAAAAAGGATGTATCTTAACATCTTTGGACACTTCGACGAGGCAGGGCCATCCGGACGCTGACTTTTAGGTGTGGCACTGATGAGCACTTCGAAATGATGGTGAGCACTTACAATCAGAAAGATGGTGAACACTTCCGATCAAAAAGATGGTGAAAACTTCCAATCAAAAAGATGGTGAAAACTTCCGATCAAAAAGATGGTGAAAACTTCCGATCAAAAAGATGGTGAAAACTTCCGATCAAAAAGATGGTGAAAACTTCCGATCAAAAAGATGGTGAACACTTCCGATCAAAAAGATGGTGAAAACTTCCGATCAAAAAGATGGTGAAAACTTCCGATCAAAAAGATGGTGAGCACTTACAATCAAAAAGATGGTGAACACTTCCGATCAAAAAGATGGTGAAAACTTCCGATCAAAAAGATGGTGAGCACTTACAATCAAAAAGATGGTGAACACTTCCGATCAAAAAGATGGTGAAAACTTCCGATCAAAAAGATGGTGAACACTTCCGATCAAAAAGATGGTGAACACTTCCGATCAAAAAGATGGTGAACACTTCCGATCAAAAAGATGGTGAACACTTCCGCACAAAAAGATGGTGAGCACTTACAATCAAAAAGATGGTGAACACTTCCGATTAAGAAGATGGTAAATACTTCCAATAAAAAAGATGGTGAACACTTCCGATCAAAAAGATGGTGAACACTTCCGATTAAAAAGATGGTAAATACTTCCAATAAAAAAGATGGTGAACACTTCCAATCAAAAAGATGGTGAACACTTCCGATCAAAAAGATGGTGAACACTTCCGATCAAAAAGATGGTGAACACTTCCGATTAAAAAGATGGTGAACACTTCCGATTAAAAAGATGGTGAACACTTCCGATCAAAAAGATGGTGAACACTTCCGATCAAAAAGATGGTGAACACTTCCGATCAGAAATATTTTTTTTTTGTTACGTGGCAACGAGCTATTGATTTAAACTGTCGAGCGGTTGTGACGTCGTTGTTCATTGTTAAGGCCTTCTGTAACAATTGGTCTCGGTTGTATTGGCCTGCATGGGAGAACTCTGTGTACTTGTCCACTTTGAGATGCTGTGAACTTTTTAACCTCAAACTGAAAACAATCACGGCTAATTATTGCCATTTGAATGAGATGAATGCATGGCAACAGCTATGGCCGGTAAGATGTCGCCTACACAGCCGCTCCCTCCCCATCTACAGGCGATGATGTGTCCAAAGGGGCGAGTTTGGTATCTGTGGCAGTTGTAGGTTCTGCCAGGGTGTAGGACTGGGTTCTTTAAACTGAATCATTTTCGTCGGCTCCTGATTTTTCTTGTGGGTTGACACCCTTAGCTCTTCCAATGTCTTGGTATTGCTGCAAAGCGGCAAATTTTTAATTCAGAGTTTTCCTTGTCCTATTTTGATTGACAGCTAAGGCTAACAAGCCGCTCTTGCCCAAAGCTTACTGATTTTGACCCAGTTACTCGCCTTTGCTATTTCTCCTGCCTTCTGCCTAATATTTGAGTCAGACGTTAGGGCCTGGACTGGCTTAGTAACTATTTATCATCGTCACCAGTCATGTGCGTCCGTCATCGAACATAGGGCCTCATTATAAACTATGTTTCTGCTAGTCATTCTGCTAGAGCTTAAAAAAGTTTACCTTTCAGACCTAAAGATCTATAGGGCAGATTATTCTAAAGGTCATCTGTTTTTTTTGTGTGGTCTACGGTTAACGAGGGTGTCTTGTGGCCAGCACAACGACCAACCGCCTTTACTTTTTGCCCAACTAATGCCAGGTATTCATTGGAGCTTGGTGGACTCTAAGGTGCCCGAAGATCCCAAAATTAAAAATCCCAGTCTTCACCAGGATTTGAACCCGGAGACCCTGGTTCGGAATTCAACCGCTTCACCGCAATGTAGATGTGTTTTAGGAGAAAATCACCGTGTTCTTTTAAACAATGTCTAAGAAATGAACAAAAGTTTTGAATAGTCTCTGGTACAAGTCTCAATGGACTTATACGAACTTCAACCAGAGGTTCATCGATGATTCACACTGGGCTGGGCGAGTAGGTAACAGCTTGTTATTAATAAACTGGCCTAGTGCATTGTTTAATGACAGTTGAGTAAACATTTTAAATTGATGAACTTCATAACCTTAATGAACGCCAGGTACTCAAGAAACTTAAGGAAGTTACTGAGATATATCAACGTGATGAACTGAATTAACATAATGAGATTTGACTCTATACACCTAGCTTATGAACTTATATAAATTTGTGAGCTAATTGAACACGATGAGCTTAAAGAGCTTAACGAACATAATGAGTTTAATTAGCCATACGACCTTAATGAGCAGAATGAGTTTAATTAGCCATACGACCTTAATGAGCAGAATGAGTTTAATTACCTATACGACCTTAATGAGCAGAATGAGTTTAATTAGCCATACGACCTTAATGAGCAGAATGAGTTTAATTAACCATACGACCTTAATGAGCAGAATGAGTTTAATTAACCATACGACCTTAATGAGCAGAATGAGTTTAATTAGCCATACGACCTTAATGAGCAGAATGAGTTTAATTAGCCATACGACCTTAATGAGCAGAATGAGTTTAATTAACTATACGACCTTAATGAGCAGAATGAGTTTAATTAACTATACGACCTTAATGAGCAGAATGAGTTTAATTAACTATACGACCTTAATGAGCAGAATGAGTTTAATTAACTATACGACCTTAATGAGCAGAATGAGTTTAATTAGCCATACGACCTTAATGAGCAGAATGAGTTTAATTAACTATACGACCTTAATGAGCAGAATGAGTTTAATTAACTATACGACCTTAACGAGCAGAATGAGTTTAATTAACTATACGACCTTAATGAGCAGAATGAGTTTAATTAGCTATACGACCTTAATGAGCAGAATGAGTTTAATTAGCTATACGACCTTAACGAGCAGAATGAGTTTAATTAACCATACGACCTTAATGAGCAGAATGAGTTTAATTAGCTATACGACCTTAATGAACAGAATGAGTTTAATTAGCTATACGACCTCAATGAGCAGAATGAGTTTAATTAACTATACGACCTTAATGAGCAGAATGAGTTTAATTAGCTATACGACCTTAACGAGCAGAATGAGTTTAATTAGCCATACGACCTTAATGAGCAGAATGAGTTTAATTAGCTATACGACCTTAATGAACAGAATGAGTTTAATTAGCTATACGACCTTAATGAGCAGAATGAGTTTAATTAGCTATACGACCTTAACGAGCAGAATGAGTTTAATTAGCCATACGACCTTAATGAGCAGAATGAGTTTAATTAGCCATACGACCTTAATGAGCAGAATGAGTTTAATTAACTATACGACCTTAATGAGCAGAATGAGTTTAATTAGCCATACGACCTTAATGAGCAGAATGAGTTTAATTAGCCATACGACCTTAATGAACAGAATGAGTTTAATTAACTATACGACCTTAACGAGCAGAATGAGTTTAATTAACAATACGACCTTAATGAGCAGAATGAGTTTAATTAGCTATACGACCTTAATGAGCAGAATGAGTTTAATTAGCTATACGACCTTAATGAGCAGAATGAGTTTAATTAACAATACGACCTTAATGAGCAGAATGAGTTTAATTAGCTATACGACCTTAATGAACAGAATGAGTTTAATTAGCTATACGACCTTAACGAGCAGAATGAGTTTAATTAGCCATACGACCTTAACGAGCAGAATGAGTTTAATTAACAATACGACCTTAATGAGCAGAATGAGTTTAATTAGCCATACGACCTTAATGAACAGAATGAGTTTAATTAGCTATACGACCTTAATGAGCAGAATGAGTTTAATTAGCCATACGACCTTAATGAGCAGAATGAGTTTAATTAACTATACGACCTTAATGAGCAGAATGAGTTTAATTAGCCATACGACCTTAATGAACAGAATGAGTTTAATTAACCATACGACCTGAATGAACAGAATGAGTTTAATTAGCTATACGACCTTAATGAACAGAATGAGTTTAATTAACTATACGACCTTAATGAGCAGAATGAGTTTAATTAACTATACGACCTTAACGAACAGAATGAGTTTAATTAACCATACGACCTGAATGAGCAGAATGAGTTTAATTAGCCATACGACCTTAATGAACAGAATGAGTTTAATTAGCCATACGACCTCAATGAACAGAATGAGTTTAATTAATTATACGACCTTAATGAACAGAATGAGTTTAATTAACTATACGACCTTAATGAACAGAATGAGTTTAATTAACTATACGACCTTAATGAACAGAATGAGTTTAATTAGCCATACGACCTTAATGAACAGAATGAGTTTAATTAACTATACGACCTTAATGAGCAGAATGAGTTTAATTAGCCATACGACCCGAATGAACAGAATGAAGTTCAGGTGATTGTGACAACCTTTAATCGTTTTGGTTTTAAGATTTACTTAAAATGCTTAAAAATATTTCGTAACAAATAAGACCGACTCACTCCTGCCTGGAGGACAAGACTTGATTAATGTTGGTGCTCAAACAAATACACAAACACACACTCACTCAAACACATTCACATACACACACACACATACACACTTACTCAAACACACAAACACAAACATATACCCGTCCACAAACACACACACTCTCTACTGCTTAGACGATGTACGAAAAATAACACCCAGAAAGGTAATATAAAACAAGCAAAATATCTTTTTAAAAAAAAAGACAAAGCTTTTTGAAGGGGAAGAACCGCAAATTCATGAATAAGCTCCTTTTTTTCTATATAAAACATAAGTAATTAGTTGTGACTAATTTAATTACTGATTGTTTATTTTTTTATTGATTGATATGAATGGTTTTGAAAAATGTCATCTTGATCTGGAGCATATAAAACGTGTACACAATGTATTAAGGGAGATAACTGTACATCTACAGCAGGCACAACAAATATTTGTGTAAAGTTTCAAGTTGATTCAAGAATGGATTTGGGAGAAAAGACGGGTAAAAAAATTGTACCAGACTGACAGACAGACGGACAGACAGAGTTAGTGGAAAAAAATGGATATAAGCTTCATATTAATTTGTAGTTATTACCCCTGAATCCGCGAGCTGGGCGAGAGAGAGAGAGAGAGGGTGGGGTCAAAATTAGTGCAAACTCAGAGTGTCACACCAACCGATCGAATCACTACGTCTAATGTGTCCTTTTCAATCAAAGACACACATAGCACTTAAAACACTAACACACACACACAAACACGCACAGATACAGACCAATCCCTAGGAAGTTTGTATCAACTCGTTTTTTTTTTTGCTGACGTCATCATTGTGATCAAATAAAAAAGTTTGTCAGGAAAAATCCGATGACTCATAGGAAATTCCCAGAAAAAACAACAACAAAACAAAAAATGGCCTACATCAAAAACAAAGGAAAAACAAAAACGTTTAATCTTGCTCTTTGTACTGCTCGGACATCAATAGAACATTTTAATATCTGCATGAAATCATTCAAATGGACCTGAAGAAACAATTATTTTTTTTTGGACACTGTGGAAAATAGGTCACAGACAAATCAATAACGGTATCGGCTAGCAAGATGGCTGATTCCGTTGTGCGCGTGCTCACGCTAGCTTTCCACGAGACTCAGAGAGTCCCTAACCAACTCACGCTAACTTGGTCTGGGAAGCGAGAGATAACCGCTTTTTGAATGACCCATTACTCTGCATTAAGGTGAGCGGTGGCTAAGTGGTAAAGCGCTTGGCTTCCGAACCGAAGGGTCTTGGATAGAAATGTTGTGCGAAGACTGGGATTTCGAATTTCGAGATTTTTAGGACGTATCGAGTCCACCCGACTCCTAATGGTACCAGGCATTAGTTTGGGGGAAGTAGAGGCGGTTGGTCTTTGTACTGGCCACATGACACCCTCGTTAACCGGTCAGCCATAGAAACAGATGAGCTTTACATCCTTAAGCCCTATAGATCGCTATGTCTAAATGGAGTGGGTTCTTGATTTACTTTTATTCTTTTTTTGCATTGGCCAAGAAGTTGGACAATAAGTATAAAGAGGGATGCAACAAGTATAAAGAGGGATGCAACCAGTATAAAGAGGGATGCAACCAGTATAAAGAGTGATGCAAACCAGTATAAAGAGGGATGCAACAAGTAAAAACATGGATGCAACAAGTATAAAGAGGGATGCAACCAGTATAAAGAGGGATGCAAACCAGTATAAAGAATGATGCAACCAGTATAAAGAGGGATGCAAACCAGTATAAAGAGGGATGCAGCAAGTAAAAACAGGGATGCAACAAGTAAAAAGAGGGATTCATACCAGTATAAAGAGGGATGCAACAAGTAAAAACAGGGATGCAACAAGTATAAAGAGGGATGCAACAAGTAAAAACAGGGATGCAACAAGTATAAAGAAGGATGCAACAAGTATAAAGAGGGATGCCACAAGTATAAAGAGGGATGCCACAAGTATAAAGAGGGATGTAACAAGTAAAAACAGGGATGCAACAAGTATAAAGAGGGATGCAACAAGTATAAAGAGGGATGCAATAAGTATAAAGAGGGATGCAACAAGTATAATAAGGGATGAAACAAGTATAACGGCGGA
This sequence comes from Biomphalaria glabrata, assembly GCF_947242115.1. NCBI lineage: Eukaryota > Metazoa > Mollusca > Gastropoda > Planorbidae > Biomphalaria > Biomphalaria glabrata. The sequence continues at coordinate 24,404,329 of NC_074726.1, read as the reverse complement.
CGCACTCTTTATCTATGAGTCATGATTCTGCATCATAAAGATCACCAAAATGATTCTGTCTCCATCTTATTGTTCTTTTATGTTTTCACCACTCGCATTGGACGGGTCATGATGCTAGTCTCGAGACGAGCTGCTCAGTGGTTAACAGATCTCACACTTCTCCAAAGAGCTTTTTCTTCGAAAGTGAAATAGTAGGATCAATGACCCAAGTTGTCTGCATTAAAACTTCCAGTAAAAGGCATAGCCGTCATTAAGGAGTGGGGTCTTCATATAACTGTTATATCTCCTGGTTAGTTCGTAGCCTCTGTCTAGTTTCATCGTGGATATCTCCATATATTGTATTAAGTATTTTCCTTTTTCCGAGTAATTAGCAGATTTTCTGTTGTTTATGTCAGTGTACAGATCTCACTAGCAGAAATGGCTACTGATCCTACAATGATTTGTATTTCATTTTCTTTGTGTTTCTTTGACATAATTTAGTCTTGAAGTATTTGATGGGTGTTATAGAATGCCCTGTTACTTGGTGAATACATTTTTGTGCGGGATATTTATATCAAATAATGTATTGCTTCAAGCCTGCGCAAAGTATTTTTGAAAGCGCTAATTGTCTCGCGCAGACCAATACCACTCTTTAAACTAAATGCAGTCCACAGTAGCACAGAAGTCTGAGACGGCTGTGAACAACAGATAGGCGTAGCTTTTACATTGGAGTTTCTGTCTCCTAGACTGGCTGCTGACCAAAGCTACAGAATCCAGTCTGCCCTTTGGCCGAATTGCAGTTTTAGGTAATGCCTGAGCTGGATGTGGCAAAATATGTAGATCACAGCTTGGCCAGCGTAGCCAAGGAAGATACTGTATTCCTCATTAATCCTCGGACTCGAAGACAAGCCTTATAGTTACTAGTTGTACTTTTATTTCTATTAATACACCCTGTTTAGACTGCGTTGAAAGTTACTTGAACGTTGGAACATTTCGAACTGACAGTCGTGCTGGTAGAGATGCTTCTTCCAGTTGTGTGAAAGCTCTAGCAATGCCACAATAAGGCAATGTCATCGACTTAAGCAAGGTATTGTAGAGGTTGGCTGTATATCGTCCATTTAGGTTGCGGACCTTTATTTTGTCTTCAGTTCTGAAGTAGCCAATAATTGTTTCTCCTGTATCTGTGTGTATATTCTGTAGCATTCTCTATAGAGTCAAATTGTATGAAAGTGAGTCTCCATGTCTCAATGCTCATTTTTTCCTGAAGTCCCGTGAGTGTTCTCTTTGTATTTTACTATGACATTACTGTATGAGTTGTTTAATGTCATATTGACTCATATGTACAAGTCTTGTCAGTTGTTTTTTTTGCTACTCCAAAGTCCTGTAACGTTTTTTTCACCAGTAGTACTAACACAGTTTGAGAAGTACTGCATTAGAAGTTCAAAAATAAGCTGATTTCACCGTGATTCGAACTCATGACATCTCGGCTCGAAAGCCAGGTGCTTTGATGCTCGGCCATATTCCCTGTGTTCGCTTTGAAATGAGCAATGTCTTGAATAGCAGGATGTGACGAGAGACACGTAACTCTGACTTCCTTAACAATGAAACGGACCCTCCATCTGACTTGCACACTAACACAATGACAAACTCTGATTGCTCCTCTACCACGAACTCTCCCCACCCTTTGCTCGCTGAGTGTAAACAGTCGGTCGTGCGAGCATGCATTTATCTCATCCATCGGCGTCCCCATCTGGTGGCTGTTTTTTTTTTCGTCTGTTGTCTAGAAAGGCGGCTCTTATTTCATCTATCACTCTAATCGCCAGCTATAACTACTGCTTTGTAATTTGCCGGCGCCCGAGTGCTATCGTGTCCTACAACCTTTGCAGACGTGTCGGGTTTGAGTCCTTGTTGATTATCTTTTGTTCCTCGACATTACCATTAACATTCTTTCAGGCGCGGTGGCTGAGCGGTAAAGCGCTTGGCTTCCGAACAGGTGACCGGGATCTTCGGGCGCCCTGAGTCCACCCAGCTCTAATGGGTACCTGACATTAGTTAGGGAAAAGTAAAGGCGGTTGGTCGTTGTGCTGGCCACATCTGCCCTATAGACCACAAGGTCTCAAAGGGGAACTTTACTTTTTTAATAATCAATTTAACTTCTTTATTTAAAGACTTTCTGGCAGAGGCGTGGCTACTTTTTATGATTTAAGGAGGGGGGGGGGGAAAGTTGTCAGTATATAGTACGTACAGTTTTTCTTTCTACTGGCTGAGAGGCCATAACCGCTTGGCTACGGCTTGGCCATCTAACAAGTGGGCTTGAGTTCGAATCCAGTCGAGCAGAGTTGTGTTTGCTGAGCGCCTAAAGGCAGGACGGAAACCTTCTCTCTAGTACCCTTCCTCGTACAGACCTGTGACGTGGCTACGATCTATTGGTCTAAAAAGCCTACAGGTTGTGACGTTGCAGGTTCAGGACTTCTATAACGATTTGGTCTTGTATGAAACCCGGGACCATCGAAATGACTGAACGACAATCCACCGCAAGACCATGCAGCAATATGGCACTAATGCACTAAAGTATCATAATCAAGATTCAAAACCTAAATGACTTGAGATTAACAGCTCAACAAAAGAGATATAATTCCGTTCTCAGAATGAAATAAAATGTTTTGCCTTCTTGAATTTTAAGCCAAAACAAAAACCCAAACTATAGTGAAAAGAAATCTTCCCAAAAAACTTACAATTTCTACTTCCGTTTTAATTCCTGCTTGATAAGTAACAATCTCGAATACGTGATGATGACTACATGATACATCTGTCTGCTTGCCATTGGCTGACTTCTACAGCTGCGTGCATTTTTTCTTGTACAAACCTTTCTTCTCAGCACCTTGCTGGACGCCTGCCATTGGAGGGGAATAACTTCTGCACTGTTCATTCTTAGCCCTGTTTTTTTGTTTCACATGGACAACTTGCCAAAACTACGTACAATAAACATGAATTACAGAGAAACAAAAAGTTCTTGGTGCTAAAGAGTAACTCAAATGTCATGTTTTTTCATTCAGTCGATTATAATAACGACAGTTGTAAGCGTGTTTGTATGAATATATTATAGCAGTGGTTCTTAGACAGAGAACGCCTTGGGGTACCTCGAAATAAGAACCAGGCTCTTCCCACGCCATTGTGATGCAACTACTAATACCATCACCACCATGAAAATAATAATCCAGGCATTCATCAAAACCTGCAACAGGGTCAGCTGGCCAGAGAAAATCACTAATAAGGAACTGTTGCATAGAACAAAGCAGCTGACTATTAGTGAAGATATACTTCATAGACGCTAGAGCTGGAGAAGGCACACCTTAGCAAGCATTCCACATCACATAATAAACCCTCGCCAAAAATAGAGAAAGAGGGGACGGCCCTGAAAAAATGGCGCTTAGATTTGAATGCCGATGTCCAGCATGTGGTGCGGTGGCTGAGTGATTAAACTCTTGGCTTCCAAACCTGGGGTAGTGGGCTCAATTCTCAGTGAAGACTGGGATTTTAAATTTCGGGATTTTTAGGGCGCACTTGAGTCCCCCCAACTCTAATAGGCACCTGACGTTAGTTGGGGGGAAACGTAAAAGCAGACTGTCGTTGTGCTGACCATTGGCAAAAAAAAACCCAACAACAACAACAGATTACCTTAACATCATCTGCCATATAGATTGTAAGGTCTGAAAGAGGAACTTTATTTTTGCTTTGTCAAGCAGACGTGGGGGACATTTAGACGGATATGCCTGTTGTTACCGGTCGTTGACTTGTAGCACCAAACTGCTGGTAGACAACTAAACTGTTGTAGGCGTGAGATATCTTAACTAATACAACTTCTAATAACTACCTTTTGTACTTACAACCTCGCACCGTGCAATATATAAGCTCTCACATTCCTTAGACACTTCCACAGGAGTCTTGTGTTGCTACTCATTTAGCCTAATCACTTCCTCTAGCGATCGTTTCCACCCGGGTGCCACGTTGAGGCAGAGTAGCGTACCCGGGCACAATGTAACCTGACGTAGGCATGGTTCGCTAGCCGTGGATGGTTCGCTAGCCGTGGATGGTTCGCTAGCCGTGCTCTACTTATCCTGTTCCATTACTTCTTCCTCAAAACCTAGTCTAGTTTTTACTGGTCGAGTCATTCTCTAAGTCGAAACGTCCCCTTCTTCTGAAACAAATAACTAATTTCTAATCGTGCCATAACAATTGCTAGTAGCTCCAAAGACATTCGTGGTAACAATTATTGAGTTATTCTACAACTATATACATCACTATAACTCAAGACGTTGAATGCACTTAATGGGCTTTGGTGTACTCTTGTCCAAGAATGATTGACAACAATATTCTGCTTGCCAACGCTATGCTTTAAAATATTTCTTCTGTGAGATTAAGTTCAAGAACAAATCACTCTGTCAATCTCTCTGGACATTTATCTACCAACCACGTGCCAACATCTTGCAATGAAATTTATTTACCTGTGGGAGTATACCTGTGTCCTGGTTTGTACCTGTGTCTTGGTCTGTACGTGTGTCTTGTTGGGCTGTATTTGTCAATCAACAAAGAAACACGTTTACAAAATAGTTTTTTTGTGCTTTTAGTTTTTTGTCCTGTACCTGTGTGCTGAGTTTCTAATCAACAACTTGAATAGATTGAGATGTTAAAGTACATGAATATTTATTTCAATAGTATGCTGTAAATTTGTGATCTTTAACTCTACCGTCCAGTTTGTCAGGGCTTGTTAATTGTACTGTCCAGTTTGTCAGGGCTTGTTAACTGTACTGTCCAGTTTGTCAGGGCTTGTTAACTGTACTGTCCAGTTTGTCAGGGCTTGTTAACTGTACTGTCCAGTTTGTCAGGGCTTGTTAACTGTGCTGTCCAGTTTGTCAGTGTTAACTGTACTGTCCAGTTTGTCAGGGCTTGTTAACTATACTGTACAGTTTGTCAGTTATTGTTAACAGTAGTGTCCAGTTTGTTAGTTATTGTTAACTGTACTGTCAATTTTGTCTGTGCTGGTTAGCTGTACTGTCCAGTTTGTTAGGTATTGTTAACTGTACTGTCTAGTGTGTCAGGAATTGTTAACTGTACTGTCTAGTTTATCAGGAATAGTTAACTGTACTGTCCAGTTTGTCAAGAATTGTTAACTGTACTGTCCAGTTTGATAGGTATTGTTAACTGTACTGTCCAGTTTGTCAAAAATTGTTAACTGTACTGTCCAGTTTGTCAGGAGTTGTTATGGTTGTTGATTAGTAGTAGTTCATATCTTCTGATATTCGTCCTTAAAATATTGAAGCATACCTTTTTACGTGTCTGTGTGGACCAATTCGAAGCGCCCATATTGAGTTTGGGTTTCCACACAAACTCTCTTTGTAATTTTGTTGGCTAGTAGACTTACGTACACGTGATTTTACTCTCTCTCTTTCACCACCGCCTTTTCCAATGGTTTTAGACTTTTTGTTCTTGGTTGTTTTGTGAAGGTGTCTCATGAACATGTCTTGTAGATCTTTTGGTGATGTCGTGTTTATATGTCTTTTGCGCATGTCTTGAGAACATGTCTTGGAGGCATGTCTTTAGAACATGTCTTGGAAGCATGTCTTGGAGGCATGTCTTGAGAACATGTCTTGGAAGCATGTCTTGTTATTGGAGCACTTCTATTTATGTTGCTCCTTTTTTCCTGTATTTTTGTCTTTCTCATGACATTTCTGTGTGTATTATGTTGTCAAGACAGATCTTTCTTCTTCATTTAGCCATCTGCTTCTTTATTTACCCTCCCTTGTTTTTTTATTTACCCCCCCCCTTGTTTCTTTATTTACCTCCCCCTAGTATCTTTGGACATCTTCCCCCCCTCTCTTTAAGAGGCGGCCTTGTCAGACTTTGCATGTAGCTTTGATTAACGATGCCCACCAGATGCCATTTAATGTCATTACAACGTCAATCTGAGCTAGCGCCCGCTCGCTCCGCGCCGAATGTCAAAACAAAACCCCACAGCTCCTGGTCACATGATACGGTTTGCGTAAACAAGAGAACGCGAAGGAGAGGGAGAAATAGAGAGAGAGAGAGAGGGAGAGGGAGAAATAGAGAGAGAGGGAGAAAAAGCTAAAAAGTTCGGAAAGGGGGGATGCTTTTCCCGCCATATTTCGTTGGTAACCTTTTCTTGTTTGTAGTCAGTGAACGGTGTCGGGGGCGGAATCATCTGCTACCAAGATAATGTAAAGGGTGGGACTCAATCTCTGTATCTCTCGTGGACCCAACTGTGTTACATATTTGGTGACGTACCTGGCGCCCTGGAGAGGTTAAAACAATAGACTTGCATTACTGGAGACAAAAATGATAAGTCCATGTGAAAAATTTCTGACCATGTCACTTTAAAAGCTTTCGACTTTACAAAGTCCAAATATTCGACATTAAAAAGTTAGGACTTAAAACATCCATCCATCCCAGTGGCGCTACAGCCCATGGAGAGCTCTGGCCTGCTTCAACACACCCTTCCATTCAGATCTCTCCTGGGCCTTTCGTCTCCACGCCCTAACCCCAAGCTGTTGCAGATCTGCCACCACATCATCAATCCATCGCATTTGGGGTCTGCCTTTGGGTCGCCTGCCTTTTGGTTTTTGCCTGTATACAATTTTCGCTCCTCTGTTATCTGACAATCTTTCAAGGTGACCTGCCCAACGTAGTCTGTTCTTTTTATTTCGGTCACTATCAGCGGGTCTCCATACAATTGATATAGCTCATGGTTATTAGGCTGCTGTCTCAGGCTAAGTGAACACAAACATGAAATAAAAACAATCTTCCATGTTCATAGACTCTTCGCTAGCAGAGTGGTTACCGCGTTGGCTTGAGACGTCTGAGAAGGCTTTAGCCCACAAGTTCCCTTTTTTATATATATATTTTTATAAATGCTTTTTTATTGTTAGTCTAGATCTATTACAAATCTAATTGCATGAATGATCTTAACTAATTGATATCAGTACGCTTAAAAAAAAGGATTGTTATTTTTTTTACAAAAGTAATTGTATTTTGTTTTTCTTGTTAAATCTCTTTGATCTAGTCTTAATGGAGAGGAGGTCATCACATTTCTTCATATCACTTTTTCTTTTCCTTTCTGTCTTTCTGATAGTGATGGCACACAGAACGTAAACATGATCTCAAACATCAAAGTGTAAACAAGGAACAGATTACTCTGATTAACGGAAATCCCCAAATACTCTAATGACCTAATTCAGCGTTTCCCAAACTTTTTCCCTAACGAACACCTTGCACATTCTGAGTATTTAGCGGAACACTTTCCACATTCTGAGTATTTAGCGGAACACTTTGCTTATTTTTTTTTTTTTAGATAGTTTAATTCACCTGACAGCCTACTAGTTAATTATTCCAGTAGTTTATGGAACGCCTGTTTAGGACTTTCGGAACACTAGGGTACCCCGGAACAAATTTTGGGAAACACTGACCTAATTAAATGATATAATCAGTCCGACAAAGAAATAAGATCTAAGCAATTCTGCCCTGCAACGATTTCTTATCCCATTAAAGGTTCAAGCTGCGCTCATCAGTTTCTCTCTTCCAAGCAAGAATTCCCCTTTGCACATGCTCATATTTTTCTGTCCCATCCCATGGCAATTTATACCTGTCCCACCCCATCCCATGGTATTCCTATCATAATATTAATATGGAATACAGTTCAAATAACATCATTAAATTTATGTAAATTTAGGTCTAGTGTGCAACCACAGTTTTAGTTAGATCCTGGAATCTCATATTTTTTGGTCGGCCATTTTGTTGCACTTATGCAACTGCAAATTTCAGTCTAAATTTATTTAAAAATATCAAGTATCGAATACAAATGTGTGCCGTCCCTTTGCATTGGACGTTTTCCATGTGATCCCCGTGGTAATAACATTCTGTAGCATAACTGTATATATCGCCCCAAGTTTGTGTTGACATCAGAATAAAGTGAGGGCTATATTGTGCTCCGACCACAATTTTTATTTCATTGACCTATCAGGCGTCCGCTCCCGTACCATTCCCCCCCCCCCACTTTCTTGTTATTTTTTTTCCATCTTCCCTCCCCTCCCACTAAATGTTTTTACTCAACTTGCGGTTCACTCTCCCCCCCCCCCTCCCTCCACCAAAAGTATTGTTATCCACTTGCTTGCCTACCTGTGGCGTTAGCTATGCTAACAGATGTCTGGAATTCCGCCTCGCCAGGTTACAGACTTGCATTTGTCAGGTGTGGTCAAGGCCTGGCTGTCACGTGAGAACGTACGCTCGCATCACACCTTCTGACACCCCAGCCAGGTGGTTGGCATCGGTTGGTTGGCATCCGGGGTTGACAGAAAAATGAAAAAAATATGTTGTCCAGATTTAGCACTCATATATCACTAACTATTATATTTAAAGTCTTTTAACTTTTTTTTTACATGCCTTCAAAAGGCAACAAGATACTTATGATGTGAGTTTCTTTAAATCTTTACAATCCTCAAGGACATTTGCCTTTACTATTGTGTACTATACCACCATCATAGTTAAACAAAATATACTTTAATACCAAAGTCTCACTCGCACAATGTAAATAATTTCCACATTTGACACATGTTTTTTTTTTATTTATTTATTTGCTAGGGTAACAAAAGAGTTCTTATGCCGAGATTCCCTTTAACGGCAAACAAAATTCATAAGACACTTAACACTTTTACAATGTCTCTTGAGGAATGTTTAAACTGATGAGACAAGTTTGCAGCAGTACCGCCCTTAAGTAATTAGAATCTTCCTTGCAATGTTATTATCATTATTATTGTAGATTTGAACTAATTATAATTCTCTGGCACTGCCAGGGGTCGACCTTCGTTTAAAGGTAAACACAATGTATTGTAGTCCCCTCAACAGTGACAGTCGAAAGTCTAAAGAGGTTAGTGGCTGGTTGTGAATGACGCAAGATAAACGGCATTGTCGTCAGCGGTCTTAGGACAGACGACTTCAGAACGCCAGACTGAAAAGAAATGTTTCTGTAGTGAGTTTGGATTGGTTCCGAATACCATACTACTAAAGTCTAACTACATTGATTTCATTTTATTTCAAGTCGAATCTGTTCACATTGTAGTAAAAGTTTTATTTAGTTTTGTTTTATAAAACAAGTTATTCAACTTATTTCAAGTTTTATAAGTTAAGATTTATCGGTTTAGTTGTCTACCATCAGTTTGGTACCACAAGTCAACGACCGTCCACAACTCTGTAGCATACGAGTAGTTATACATATATACTATCCACGGTTGGAAAGAAATGGGGTGCCACCAGATGCGGCCCTTAAGGGGTAGCGTGTGGCCTGGGGCGGTTGCCCCTCTCGCCTGGAGGGAGGGATCGCGATAAAAAGAATAGTTTGTCCTATTGTCACCGTCAGCACATTCGTGACCCTGATAGGACAATCGCCGAGGGCCCCGCTCACTGCTAAGGCCAGTTAGAGGTATCAATGACCTGGTACACATGTTTGCACTCCAAATAACAAATCTAAAGTTTAATTGCTTCTTCCAATAATTATTAAAGTTTTTCCAGAGTTTATAAAATAATAAATAAAAAATAAATCAGCTTTTTGTCATCCGGTGAACTTATCAATGCTAAAGTGCTGACATACTTACCTGATTCTAACTACCAGTGATGCAGTAAATCTCAGGAAAAAATGAGTCTGTGAAATCCAGGTAGATTTGAATCTAATCTCCACTGCAACATTTCCTGAGAAAAAAACAAAAACGCACAACTAGATCGTCCCATTTCTGGTTTTCAAGAAATTTATGGAGTTACTTCCCGTTGCAATTATTTTTTTTTAAGCGATCAACTTTCAAATCCTCAATTAACTATGTCGGCGTTTCTCAGCCTGTAGAGGAATGGGAGGGGTGAAGGGGGGGGGGCGGTGCAACTTGCTGACATGGGGGGATGAAGAGGCTTTTTTTTTAAAATAAAATCTGTTGTATTAGCATATACAATTTGTAAGGATATGTGATTTTAGTTTTAATAAAAAAAAAACGACATTATTACCATTGCTTAAACTTTAAACCATTTAATTTATTCTATTTAAAATATGAATACCACATGGGAATACACTTACACTCACAACGACTCTTCCATAAGAAAACAACCGCTAAAATGAAGTATATGTATTTTAAGACTAAAGCAACAAGGTAACAATCCATACCGTATACAACAAAATTAATTGATTGCCTCTAATTGATTATTTATTTGGTTTTTTTTTTTTTATTGATTCGTAAATTATCATCGACTTTGGATTATTGTGCACAAATTTAACTTACTACGAGAATGAGAAGTGGGAAAAAAATAACTATTTCAATTCTTCTTAGCAAACCCGATTCTAACCGTCTTTTCAAAGCGTATAACTACTCACTCTATCTGTCGGTCTGTCTTTCTGGTAAAATGTCTAAACACGTGATTTCTCTCATACCCATCCTTGGAACCAGTCGAAACTTTTCACATTTGTGTATTACACCTAACAAAACATTAAATTGTAACAAAAAAAAAAAGAATAACCAGTCAATTAATTAGTGGTAATTAATTATCCAAATTAATATTAACAAGTTAATAAAATCTATAGTATTGAGATAGAAAATGTAATAAACGCAAATTTGTTCTCCTTAGATACGTTTTTTTTTTAAATAAATATTTTGTTTGTTTGTTTTTAACATAGAACGGTCGAATCATCGTTCGAATGACTTCCCCCTCCCCCCCCCCTCCCAAACAGGCCAACTAGTAGACATGTTACTTGACACGAAGATGGGTTTAATAATTTTACGCTCATTAAGCCAATTACTGATGCACTTGAGCAGCATGAGCCTCGAATGTTCATCATGATTTTTGAAGGGCCGGTCCGAAACCACGTCAGGGGCCGGACACAGCGTTCGGGGAGTAGAATGAACACCATAGCTTTATAGCCTTTTTATATCATTTTGTTGATCGAGGCAAGAGAAAGCTGACAAATAATATCATTTAATCATTTTTTTAAAAGCTCGATAGGTTACAATACTTTATATTGTGTGTATATATATATATCTTACTTGCTCTTAAATTGTATCTGGAGTGGTTTTTCCTAGACGAAAAGAATGAACCTTTTAGTCATGAATTCTTACAGATCTTAAAATCTGGGGATAACTTATTTAGTTGTCGGGTTTTTTTCCTCCTTGTTTAGACTTTAAAGTATTTCCTGATTTTCTTGGTTAGGTGTAAATGATCATTAATAATGTAAAGAAAGACTAAAAAGAGTATTGACACACATATAGTTAGATAAATATGGACGGACGGACGGACAGACAGACAGACTGACTTACCGCCTGACTGGTTGATTGATTGATTGACAATAATTATGTCTTTCTTTAAGCTTCCTCAGACTAAATGAAACACATTTTTCTTCTTAGAAATCTACCTTTCTTTGTTTTAAAATAAAGTCCGTTTAATCGGACCACATTGGAATAATCACCGGCTGGTCCGATTATAAGAATATTCCCTTTGCTACAGGGTGGGGTTTAAAATTCATCACTTCAAATAAATATTGCTCTATATTTCAAATTTAAAAAAACATAAATATCTTTTTTTTATATTCACTAACGAAGCGAATTTCTATCTTTGTGTATACTAATTGTCTTTTAAATTCTTTAAAAAAAATTATATCTTGAAAATTATGCTTTGGGCCCTTGGGCCTCCTATTTGAAGTAAAATATAAATGCTAGCAGTCTATTCGAAACTGAGTAATCAATTTGCTAAAATAACATTCTACATTGAAGTATTGTGGCGACCATATTGGAGCCTAATTTGCATAACATTTCGATTCACAACCCAATTTTGATTCCCAATTATATCGCCCATATAGAAATGAATATTATTAACTTAACTCTTTCCTTTCTAACTGACGATACAAAGTTGATTACACCAGAATGTGGTAAATAATTACGGAGAGAAAGAGTTAATAATGAGATATTTAGAGTACCAGATGAGTTTCCACCTGAAAACTAAAATGCCCTTCAATTATGTAGATGGGAATGTAATGAATTTAACAAGCGTTTTTCTATTTTACAAACTTCACTATGTTCGGACTATGTTTATACCGTTGAGCAGAGAAAAATTAACTCTTTCTCTCCTAACCGACGATACAAACGTTGATTCCATCAGAATGTGGTAAATAATTACGGAGAGAAAGAGTTAAAATATTAAAATAGTGACATAAACTAAAATTGTCGAAACGCGACATATTGTTTTGTCCCCATAGAAACTAAAAGGACATAAGCTTTAAATTATAGATTTGGGTGAATAAATAGTTCTGTAAATTAATAGCCTTTTCTAATCGAAATCCTGGAAATGGGATTTTATTATTTCTAAACTTTGAAAACTAAAGATCATTTATTTTCTGAGACAGAAGAGCGATTTCCAAGATTCGTTCCGAATTCCCTTACAGCTTGAGCAAGAGTTACGTGTATAACGACCTGACATTACATTTGACTATGTTTTCTCTGTATATAGTCTATATAGGTCTTTGATCTCTTTATAACATCTGCAAAAGAAAAATTAAAAACAACCAGGATGAATTGTGAAATATTCGACCTTTAACGGAACAAATATTGAGTATCCACATCAAGTATTTTTTCAACTATCTTTAATCAGTTATATTTTCCCCCATTTTGTTTTGTTGATTTTTCAACTCATTAACTGAATCAATAAACTAATTAAAACTTATTAAAAATCTAGATTTCTAAAAACAAATATTGTGGCCACACATTTCATGTCAACGAAAACAGTTCATGTTTTTAATTTTTGTTTACAAACTATGAAGTGTCCAGGTTAAGAGGGGCGAAAGCATACTTAAGATTTTGGTTGGAAAATGTACAGAAAACATATTCAGAAAGTTAAAAGAAAAAATGGAGACATGTTAGGTCAGGTATAACCTGGGTACGCTACTCCTGACTCACCATGGCACTCGATTGGAAAATGATCGATAGAGGAAGGGATTAGGCTAAATGCGTAGCAACACAAGACTCACGTGGAAGTGTCTCTAAGGGAATGTGAGAACCTCCCCATTGCACAGTGCGGGGTTGTAAATGTACTTAAATGTACTTCCCCCCCTCCCCCCTGTCAATAATCCAGGCGCCGTTCTGCATGATTATCTTGACAGAACATATGAAAACGGTTTTCGGTGTGCCCGACAAAGCCATTCGAAATTTATTATTTTGTTTGGTAAGGGAAAGAAATAGTATTTTGACTTAAGTGGTGGTAGAACTGAATTAGTCCCTTTTATTGGTCGCCGCTCTAAGTTGAAACAAACAATATATAACTATGTAATTTTCTCTAGTCGTAAGTACCTTACTAGCAGAGTGGTTAGGATCATAGCGTATTGAGAAAGTGATAGGATCATAGTGTATTGAGAAAGTGATAGGATCATAGCGTATTGAGACAAGTGATAGGATCATAGCGTATTGAGACAAGTGATAGGATCATAGTGTATTGAGAAAGTGATAGGATCATAGCGTATTGAGAAAGTGATAGGATCATAGCGTATTGAGACAAGTGATAGGATCATAGCGTATTGAGAAAGTGATAGGATCATAGCGTATTGAGAAAGTGATAGGATCATAGCGTAGTGAGAAAGCTCAAAGCACGAAATAGCGCTACACAAACACAATTGGTATAAATATTGTTAATGGCACAGATTTATTGTTGTTGGTCTAGATTTAGTTCTATTACAAATTTAGTTCCATGACTGATCCAAAATAATTGATACAATTTCACTTCGTTTAAGTTTTATGATTTAAAAAAAAAGTATTTTTCTTCTCTTTTATTGCCCTTGGTTAAATGAGAACACGGACAGGCAAGAACATGTAAAACTAAATCGTGTTACATTTTATACCCTTTCTCTCTCTCTCTCACTCTTTTTCTCTGTCTCTCTCCTTGTCTCTGTCTGTCTGTCTCTCTCTCTCTCTCTCTCCTTCTATCTCACTCTCTCTCTCTCTCTCTCACATCATATCCAAAACAAACAAAAAAACAACACTCCTGCCTCTTCTTGTTCCTTTCTTCTATTTATTTTTTTTCTCTCTGTACGTCCCCCCCCACCCCCCTATACGTTCTTCTTATCATTTTCTCTTATTCTGCATGTCTCCTCATTAAGACATCATTAAAGAACCGAGGGACATGTTTGAATTGAGACCTCCAAACAGAAGAGACTTACTCTATTTCGTTTTAGATGCTATTTGTCTCTCTCTCTCTCTCTCTCTCTCTATTTCTAATTGGTGCAATCCCTGGGGGATGGCTTAAGATGAAAGCTTGAGGATATTATTACATTTTTAAATGCTTCCCCCCCCCCACTCACACTTTTAAACCTTCCCTACTCTCGCACACTCCCGCACACTCCCACACACTCCCGCACACTCCCGCACACTCCAATGGTTGACGTCTCGTTACACGTTGAGCTGAAACGTAAATATCGTGGCAGAGGGGGGAAGGGGGGGGGAGAGGGTCCTCCAAAAAATAAAAAATCCATTCTCTCCGCCCCATAACCTCAAAAGAGACTTGCAGGGATAACCTGCGAAATAATGAGGTGGCGGCTTATCCAGGGTGACTTATCTAAGCGGCTTATCCAGGGTGGGCGTGTAATGATATCTGAGTAGCTGCTAATGTCAATTGAATTTTTAATTTATTACGAAGCTTACATTAACTCGCTCTGTCCTGGGTGGAATCTTATACATCCACTTCCCATTTCTCGAATCGAAATGAAACTTTTGCACAATTATTTAATGTCAATGAGAATATATCAATCAGTTATTTTAAAAGTAACTAATTAGTTATTAAACTAGTCGTGATTATTTTTTTTATATAGAAAACTAGCCTGATACGACCAGCGGCCTGCGGGCCTTAGTTCGGGTATAACTGATCGACGTGATTGAAGTTAGATGTCACACTAGGAGAATGTTCCTTTCACATTTTTTTTTTGCCACGAAAAGAAAAGTAGAGTTAAAATGGGTTTACCCGATCAGCCAACATATTCATATCCATTATAAAATGCTGTAAAAACGCGTTTACCCGATATTTTTAAAATTTCATTCTTTAACAGAGATACATTTATTTTCTTTTTGTTTATTTTAGGGCCCTTCGGTTGTGGTAGGAATGTTAAACAAATACTTCGGTCTCCGCCATGATATAAGGAACATTTATGATTGGTTAAACGGTTTCGATCTGTATTCACGACATACATAGGTACACACATACGCCTTACTTTCTGCTTTATATTATAGATGTTCTAAACAATGGGAAGATAAGGTCGTTCTCTTAGAAAATTAAATTAACAAATGAACCAGAAAACGTATTTTTTAATAAATAGAAGCACTTGAATAGCTCAGTGGTTAAATACGCCCTCCTTCCATCTTAGAGGCTCAGACCTTGAGTTCGAATTCAGACTCGAGCAACTTTTAATTTAATTGATGTCGTTTGAAAAGTCCGCACGGAAGACTTCTCCCAGATACTTCCTCCCCTACAGCTAGTTCACAATAAGTGATTGGACCGTAGCGCACTAACCTAAACAAAAACAATAAATATATATCCAATGGCACAAATGTATTATTGTCTGTCTAGATCTATTAATCAGGTACCAGGAAAAAAGGACAAATGAGTTTGTACTTGTACAAGCCAACTCTCTGTTTTGCGAAAAGGGGGAAATCCTCAATACTGACGACACAAGCTGAGCTGGATTGATCATATTGTCATATTGACTCACTGTCAAAAGTCATCCTTTAAGGTACAGTGGAGGAAGTACGAAAAAAGAGTCGTCCAAAGAAAAGCTGGCTGGACGACGTAGAAGAATGCTAATTCTGCTAAGAACTGCTGCTGACCGGGAAAAGTGGAGGGATTTGGTTACGTGAACTGTAACAGCACCCCAACGTCACAACACCACTAGGTCTCAGCACCCCTACGTCACAGGCACCCCTACGTCACAGAAACCCTGCGTCACAGAACCCCTGCGTCACATCACCCCTACGTCATAGCACAACTACGTCACAACACCCCTACGTCACAGCACAACTACGTCACAGCACCCCTACGTCACAGCACAACTACGTCACAGCACCCCTACGTCATAGCACCCCTACGTCACAGCACCCCTACGTCACAGCACCCTTAAGTCACAGCACAACAACGTCACAGGCACAACTACGTCACAGCACCCCTACGTCACAGCGCAACAACGTCACAGGCACAACTACGTCACATCACAACTACGTCACAGCACCCCTACGTCACATCACAACAACGTCACAGGCACAGCACAACTACGTCACAGCACAACTACGTCACAGCACAATTACGTCACAGCACAACTACGTCACAACACAACTACGTCACAGCACAACTACGTCACAGGCATAGCACAACTTCGTCACAGGCACAACTACGTCACAGCACAACTACGTCACAGGCACAGCACAACTTCGTCACAGGCACAACTTCGTCACAGCACAACTACGTCACAGGCACAGCACAACTACGTTACAGCACAACTACGTCACAGCACAACTACGTCACAGCACAACTACGTCACAGCACCCCTACGACGAAAGTCAAGGGAATGATGATGAGAGATCTATTAAAAATTAATTACATGATGATGGATTCAAAATAATTGATGTTATTTCACTTAATATAATGTTGTTTAGGTTTTTGCAAATAAGTAATACTTTACTTTATCATATATACACTTTTTTTTTTAAATATATATCTTTATTAAAACTAGAAAAAGAAACAACTTATTAGAGAAAAAACAAGGTTACAAAAGACAGTTTGTGTGGAAACAGTTTGTGTGGAAACACAAACTCAAAATCGGCCCCCGAAGTGGTCCACCTAGAGTCTTCACCAGGATTCGAACACGGTTCCAAGTGTTTTACCCCTCAGCCACAACTTCTCCACATATTCATTTAGCGTCTACTTATATTTTTAAAATAATAATTATTAACCTTATCCATACATTCAAAATTAATAACATTTTACGTGTACTAAAGAGAAACTAAAAAAAGATTTACTCTTCTTACAAAATTAGATAAATTGTCAACACGAAAAAAATTATTATTGACCTACTTTAAGCTACAATTGCGTACACATGACTTAAAAAACAAGACTTTCCCTCGGAAATTAAAATTAGTATCTCCATGTCATTGTCAAACTAGACATAGATCTAGCTAGATTTAGACCTAGTTTTAAATCTAAATCTAGATTCAAGATCTACATCTAGAAATAGATCTAAGTCTAGATCTAGAGTTAGATCTAAGTCTATATCTAGACTTTAGTCTAGGTCTAAATCTAGATCTATAACTAGATATAGAATCTTGATATAAAAAAAAAAATAGATGGCTAACTTTCGGAAAAGAAAAAAGTAGCCGTTGCATCAGAACTTTGAATGATCTAAAATATCATGATGTCCGATTTTCATTTTCTCTTCTAGTTTCTGAGATCTAAACGGGCCGGACAGACAGACGGACAGACAGGCCACACAAAACTGAGAGCGTCTTTTCCCCTCTTGGGGCCCGCTAAGAAACGAAGTAAAGTAACCTACTTATTTTCACCTCTGTATATGAATATATATTCTCTGATGTCATATTGCTGTCTCTCTTGTTAGTAATTTGATGATTGCAGTCGTTCGGTCATCTTTTGTTGTATTTTAAAAAGATGTTTTTAAGCTTTGCTAAAAAGACATTGAAAGTTGAAAGATAGCGAAGTGGCGGAAGTTGTCCTAATCTTTTTTATATGCATGTTGGCGAAGTGAAAAAAGCTTAGTCGCCAAAATGAGAGTTCCGGGATCCATGACAGGTTCAGACAGGAAGTGAGATTTCCGTTAATATAGTTTCCGTTAGTTCATCCAGATCTGATATGTGTTTCTTATCTGATGTGTATCTCTTATCTGATGTGTATCTCTTATTTGATTTGTATCTCTTATTTGATGTGTGTCTTATCTGATGTGTATCTCTTATCTGATGTGTATCTCTTATCTGATGTGTATCTCTTATCTGATGTGTATCTCTCATCTGATGTGTATCTCTCATCTGATGTGTATCTCTCATCTGATGTGTATCTCTTATCTGATGTGTATCTCTTATCTGATGTGTATCTCTTATCTGATGTGTATCTCTCATCTGATGTGTATCTCTCATCTGATGTGTATCTCTCATCTGATGTGTATCTCTTATCTGATGTGTATCTCTTATCTGATGTGTATCTCTTATCTGATGTGTATCTCTTATCTGATGTGTATCTCTTATCTGATATGTATCTCTTATCTGATGTGTATCTCTTATCTGATATGTATCTCTTATCTGATGTGTATCTCTTATCTGATGTGTATCTCTTATCTGATGTGTGTCTCTTATCTGATGTGTGTCTCTGAGCTTCTGGGTGAAAGTAAACGCAATCTCCTTAACCTGGCCTATTAAAACATTAATTCACCTTAACCTTCACGAAACGTGGCGCCAAGTTATACGACGATGTCCCTATTGGCGCTTTCCTCGTATTGGCCTCCATGTCATTGCAACTCTTGGTACGCCTAGTTCATTTTATCGGTCATTATGTCCCACGAAGCTCATGCGACGCTCTTTCACAACCCCACTAAGTGGTCGGGACTTGATTTCCTTGATTGGGACCCGATCTCTAAAATCCTTCTTTAATCATTTTTGTTGAGCCAAATTTAGTCTTTTCTGACCACTAGGACACTTCATCTGAATCGCTAAAACTCTTTTATTCGAACTCTGCGTCATATTCTACACGATCGATTTGGCTTTGAAGAGATCTTTATAACTTAAGAGCGTCGTAATGGTTTGAGAACTCCTGTTGTAGACATCTTTGCTTTGATTTTTTTTTTAAAACCTCTTGTACATAACTGGCTGATTGGCTTCGTCTGCTAGTGCTGTGTTCTTAAGACTAGAATTACGGTGATTGGCTCAACATTTTTCCCCGTGTAATTGAAATTAGTTTGTACTTTTCTCTTGCTGAGTCCAACAGTTAAAAATTGGGCTTTTGAAAGGAATGCTAGAAACACACAAGAATTTAGTTAGCTATCCAGAAACATTGCAGGTTCTTGACCACTTTATGTCTTTATGTAGATGATTTTTGTATTATTAATCACAAATCCTTTACATATCCCTTAGTCTGTTGAACTGTCGGGGCACCACACAAGATCTGTTAACCGTCTTACTCCATTCCTCTCTATCTTGTGCATTTGATTGCATCTCTTTCAACGACAGGATCGTCCATTCTTCGATGTTGTCTTCTCATCGCTTAATCTGTCTGCCTCTTCTCCCTTTTCCTGGTAATGTTCCCTAGAGGAAGTTTTTTTGGCGAGCCCTGATGATCTTGTAATATTGCCTTAGAGTTTTAGTTTCCTTTTTGTTTTTAGTGTAGTTAGCAGATCACCTTGGAGAACGATCGCTCTACTAACCTTGTCTCTAATCTCTTTGTGATGTGATATTTTTATGTAATACCTTGGATCTTTCTGTAGCATCTCAATTCCATGGCTAGGATCCTCCTTTCAGGATCTGCAGTCAGAGTTCAAGATTCGCAAGCATATAAGAATTTGGCCTTGACCAGAGAACGCATCAGTCGGATTTTATTTTTGAGGCCTATGTCTTTGTCTTCCTATATTGTTTTAATCTTTGCAAGCTGTACTGTGCAATTCTAGCCAGTAGTTCAAGTTTGGTTCCTTCATTGAGACAATAGCGTCGATATATCTAAATTGAAAATACTGGATCTTGGCAGCTTTTTACCTCCCATGCTGATGTCCCTTTTAAAGCCATTTATTTACAGTACATTTTTATAATGAAATCATAATAGGGTAACCATCTATTTTTAGACCGCTATTGATAATGTTGATTTATAGATTTGTAAAATAAATATCTTTTCAAGACGATGTTTGTAATATTGATCATTGGTTTACTGTCGATGAATTGATTTATTGACAACCCTTGAATATTTTTTTTCCAGACCAAAATTAGAAAAAAATAAACGGGGGTGCGGCGGTTTAGTGGTTAAGCGCTTGGTTTACGAACCTGGGATCCAGAGTTCGAATCTCGGTGAAAACTTGGATTTGGAATTTCGGGATTTCTAGGGCGCCTCTGAAATGGTTAGCTGACTAAAGTTAGGGAAAGTAAAGGCGTTTGGTCGTTGTAATGGCCACATGACACCCTGCTCAGTTAATCGTTGGACAAAGAAACAGATGGCCTTAACATCATCTGCCCTATAGATCGCAAGATCCTTAAAAATGATCAATAGTATGTGTATATTTTCTTTTTAACTCTTTCTCTCCGTAATTATTTACCACATTCTGATGGAATCAACGTTGGTATCGTCTGTTAGTAGAGAAAGAGTTAATATTTAAAGTCTAAGAAAGAATACGTTCTGTTACGTCAAAGTCACGTGATTCGGTGTACAAAAAAATGTCTGATTGTCTTTTAATCTAACAATGAGACATTAGTTATTAATTAGTTATTATATTAGAACAGAATAACAATCGCTTCATAAGTTGTATAAAAAAAAAACAACGCCTTTTTACAAAAAGTATTTTTGATGTAATTCTTATTTTAAATGTTGATGTTTTTCTTTCAATTCAATTCTTTCATAAGTCAACGTAGATCACAGCCAGGACCTCATAGCCACGTCGTATATTTTGTTTGGCATTAATCACTCACTAATCTGCAGCCTCGAAGACAAGCCTTATTTGTATTAACTCTTTCTCTCCGTAATTATTTACCACATTCTGGTGGAATCAACGCTGGTATCGTCAGTTAGGAGAGAAAGAGTTAAGGCCAAATTGTTTGTTTGTGTGTGCTAATTTGTTTGTGTGTTTATTCTTTTGTTCTCTTCTCTTTTCCTGTAGCTCCCTCAGGGAGAAAATCGTATCTGTTGTGGATCTACCCGCCCTAAAGCCACATCGCGATTCTGGATAAACTCGTTCAGCCAAGAGCTGCAGTCGCTTCAGTATTGCTCTAGCATAAGCCTTTCCAACTATGCTGAGAAGTGAAATTTGTGTGTGTTTGTGTTCATTTGTTTGTGTGTTTGTGTTCATTTGTTTGTGTTCATTTGTTTGTGTGTAGCCAATCAAAACGTGGTCTCGGTTCCCTAAATTATTTCACGTTATAAACCAACTTGTAGTAGGAACATGTTTTGACTTGGAAATCACGCTTGTCATAAAGAGTATTTATCTATTAGAATCTATCCAGCAAAGTTTCTGCTATTACGGGGTGCAATGTTTTCAAAACAATAACTACAGTTCCATTAACCATTATTTACTAGCAGTCTTCGTATTGTCAGGGCCGCCCCCTTTCTGAACCACTCTCCCCTTCGCCCCCAGTTCTCATGGCATCTCTTTACGTTTTTTCTCTCCTTTCAGCTAAATGTCAGATACCTGGTGTGTCATTTCTCACGTCTTGACATTTCTGTATCTCGGATACATTCCTTCAATCTGACATCTGACATTTAGACACATCACAATACAACAAAGCTTCCTGATTATTGATTTTAATACATTAGATGTAATTTTTTTGCCACTGGCCGTTCTACATTTCTTTAACCCCACGTGACCTTTTGGAATTGCGTGTCAATAGTATTTTAATTGTATCAAAGTGTATGATGAAATGTTTTGTTTATATGTAGGGCAGGTGAACTTTTATTGGGCACAATAACTAGAAGTGGGAAGAGTATCAGATTACAGGTGGAGGGCATTGAGTTTGAGACATTGTAAAGGGAATTAGTTTTACTTATGGATTAAGAGAAATTATGGTTATGTGGTGATAGGGTGCTCATATGTCTGCCCAGTTATGTGGTCATAGGGTGCTCATATGTCTGCCCAGTTATGTGGTCATAGGGTGCTCATATGTCTGCCCAGTTATGTGGTCATAGGGTGCCCATATGTTTGCCCAGTTATGTGGTCATAGAGTGCCCATATGTCTGCCTAGTTATGTGGTCATAGGGTGCTCATATGTCTGCCCAGTTATGTGGTCATAGGGTGCCCATATGTCTGCCCAGTTATGTGGTCATAGGGTGCCCATATGTCTGCCCAGTTATGTGGTCATAGGGTGCCCATATGTCTGCCCAGTTATGTGGTCATAGGGTGCCCATATGTCTGCCCAGTTATGTGGTCATAGGGTGCCCATATGTCTGCCCAGTTAGGTGGTCATAGGGTGCCCATATGTCTGCCCAGTTATGTGCTGATTGGGTGCTCATATGTCTGCCCAGTTATGTGGTGATAGGGTGCTCATATGTCTGCCCAGTTATGTGGTCATAGGGTGCCCATATGTCTGCCCAGTTATGTGGTCATAGGGTGCCCATATGTCTGCCCAGTTATGTGGTCATAGGGTGCCCATATGTCTGCCCAGTTATGTGGTGATAGGGTGCCCATATGTCTGCCCAGTTATGTGGTGATAGGGTGCTCATATGTCTGCCCAGTTATGTGGTGATTGGGTGCCCATATGTCTGCCCAGTTATGTGGTGATAGGGTGCTCATATGTCTGCCCAGTTATGTGGTGATAGGGTGCCCATATGTCTGCCCAGTTATGTGGTGATAGGGTGCCCATATGTCTGCCCAGTTATGTGGTGATAGGGTGCTCATATGTCTGCCCAGTTATGTGGTGATTGGGTGCCCATATGTCTGCCCAGTTATGTGGTGATAGGGTGCTCATATGTCTGCCCAGTTATGTGGTGATAGGGTGCTCATATGTCTGCCCAGTTATGTAGTGATAGGGTGCCCATATGTCTGCCTAGTTATGTGGTGAAAGGGTGCTTATCTGTCTGCCCAGTTATGTGGTGATAGGGAGCTCATATGTCTGCCCAGTTATGTGGTGATAGGGTGCTCATATGTCTGACCAGTTATGTAGTGATAGGGTGCCCATATGTCTGCCCAGTTATGTCGTGAAAGGGTGCTCATATGTCTGCCCAGTTATGTGGTGATAGGGTGCTCATATGTCTGCCCAGTTATAACTAGTACTTGACATTTTTATGCAAGGCATGTGAAGCTTGATATTGTGTTAGCCAAATATCGTTCTCTGAATTTTATATGGCCACGTGTACGAGTTGCACTGTTTCAGGGTTGGTTTATAACATTTTGCTGGTTTTCCCAGGCCCCTGACATTCAATGTACACATTCTACTTAATACCGACTAATTGACGAGCTGGTAATAATTAAATATTCTGCACCTTGCTGTCTCACAAGCCCAGCACAACACCTCAGTATGTATCCGGCAATCTAGAAACTAATGGTGCATCACTAGCTCACAGCTGGCTCCAGTTCAGACCCTAACTACAGTCCTGCCTCTGGTTCCCCCTAAACAGGGGCGAACCAAGAAATCACAAGGAAGCGTTAAAGAGTCGACAGAGCAACATCCAGCATAGTGATAGAGGCTTCTTTAACCAATAAGTAATACAGCAATAAAAGTGCGTTCTAAACTTATGCACATAAAAGAATGGGTGTTAGAAAAATATAAATTACACACAGACACAATATAGCTTAAGTAAGGGACCTTAACATTATCTGCCTTATAGATCGCAAGGTCTGAAAAGGGAAGTTTACTTTTTTTTTACTTTTACACTATAACCTACTGTCACAGCATGCAGATGATATGACGTGTTGTTATGCCGGGGATTTTACTTGAATTCAATAGTTAACAAAAATGACGATCTAGAATTACAATTGACGATTCTTTTGATAAAACAAAACTCTGGAACTTTATTTAAATATAACGTAAGTACAGTTTATGTACAAATTACAAATCAATGAGCATGGAACATATTACAAAGGCTTTTCAAACAGAGCTCTTAGAAACGTGACTGTCTACAAGGACATTATTTATTCGACTGGCGTTACTTTCTTACTCCCCGCCAATTCTCTGGCGCTAACTCTTTTCAAAAAATGTCTTTGTTTAATTTCAAATTAACCAATAGATTTCAGACATACTAGTCACGTCCCTTGGGTAAATCCTGACGTGCTATCAAGTGTCTAAATTTGAGGGGTAAATCCCGAGGCTCATGTCGAGGGCTTATATTTTCTTTTAAAAGTGAAATGTACAAACAATTCTATAATGTAATCTGTGACACCTACGTTAACCCCCCCCCCCCAATGTTTTTTTGCTCCTTTTTTTTTTTTTTTCAAAAATTATGCTTTTATTTCTATTACGAGTTGTTGTCCCTTTACTGGTTCTAGTTTGTTTTTTATATTTAAAAACTTGATGATTTTGTATCGAGATATAAATTATTGATATCAGGCTTCTTGATGTAAATCCTAAATGATTCTGTTTCTAATTTCTCGAGAATTCTTGATGATTCTGTCTCTACTTTCTTTTGCAAACTTTATTTAACTACTCCATTATGTGCAACTGGTGGCGCGGTGGCTGAGTGGTGAAGCGCCTGGCTACCGAACTGAGGGTCCCGGGTTTGAATCCTGGTGAAGACTGGGATTTCTAATTCCGGTATTATTAGGGCTCCTCTTAGCCCTCCCAGCTCTAATGATACTCTAATGACATTAATTTATGCTGGTCACATGACACCTTCGTACCGAGGGCCACATAAACAGATGACCTTTTCATCATCTGCCCCATAGATTGTAAGGTCTGAAAGTAAAACTACTTTGTTATATCGTGTCCATTCTTTACCCTTTGTAACACATTGCCGCCTGTAGTTGAAAAAATGAACTTTTAACAGACTTGTACATTGCTGACATTTAAAATCCTCCAAGTTATAAGTTTTTTTACCCTGACCTTTTAAAAGCTGTAAATACAAATGAGTTTCAAAGAAAAATCATTGAAGTCGCCAGCCAGCATAAAGCTAATTGGCAATGTCTTAGAATGCAGCAAGGGAGTTAATGCAGATTAAAAGAACGTCTGATGTTGATGCAGACGACGTATTGGGTTTAAAGGAAGGGCAAGGCGGGCGGCGCCCAGCAGGGCGTCTTTTGTCATGCTGATGTACTTTTACGTTGTACACACACGCGCGCACAGACGTACACACACATACAGATAGAAAAACTACAAATAATGAAAGAACATAAATTAGAAGTACAATGATTGTGGCTGAATTGCAGTGGCGCCCGTTGTAGAAAGAACCATAGAGACTGAGAACAAAGGGAGAGAATAATAGAAGTCAAAAGAAAAAAAAAAAGAAAAAAGAATAGGAAAGAGAGAACGAATCAGCGAGTAAAGTAAAGAGAGAAAGAGAGTTGAAGAGGAGAATGGAAAAAGAAAGTGAGATAATTTGAGAGAGAAAATAAATAAAAGAAGCTAAGAGAGAGAGAGAGAGAGAGAGAGGGAGAGAACTTATTAAGTTCCATTGTTAAGAGTTCTAACACTCGGCCCTTTCAATTGAAGATATCTATATTCCACATACACTAGAGTTCACTAAGCTTCACTAAATTTGTAACGGTTTGTGTTGGTCCTTGCGCTATCCACATGTCACCCTGATTGCCTATTAGCCAATTATGAAATAGTTAATAAAAAAAAGGGGGAGGGGGGAGTTTTAGACTTAGACTTAGGTCCTCCCGCGCCGTTCGGCGCATTGGGCGGCAAGCTGTCTCCATAATGATCTGTCACTGGCAATGTCTGAAGCCTCTTCCCATCTGGTGTCCACTGTTCTGAGGTCCTCCATGAAGGTGTGTCGCCAGGTAATACGAGGACGTCCCTGTTTGCGCTTTCCTCGTTTTGGCTTCCATGTTATCGCAACTCTTGGTGTGCGTAATTCATTTTGACGTAGAACATGTCCCGCAAACCTCATGCGACGCTCAGTCACAACCTCACTAAGTGTTCGACTCCCAGTTCGGCAAAGGATTTCCTTGTTTGAGATCCGGTCTGTGTAACTGACTCCCAAAATCCGTCTCAGCCATCTCTGTTGAGCCACATTTAGTCTTTTCTCAAAAGTTTTACATTTTATTTTACTTTTGTATTGCTTTTCATACAGAGTATTTTTCATGATACATTCTGTTCAGTTGGGGACTCTGTGAACGGGAAAAGGGACTTCTGTGCTGATGACTATTTTCTAACAGTATGTTTTAGAATTTAGATCCTAATAAGAACAGCTGCTGACCGCGAAAAATCGAGGGATTCAGTTGCTTTGTTGATACCGAAGAAGAAAGAAGAAGAAAGAAGAAGAAGAAGAAAGAAGAAGAAGAAGAAAGAAGAAGAAGAAGAAAGAAGGTTGCTCTGTCACAGCACCATACGACGAAAGTCAAGGGACAGATAAGAGATTGAAAATGAGAGAGAGAGAGAGAGAAAAATATTTTAGATCTTGTTCTTGTTTTAATTACAAGATAATCATTAGATAGTGGTGCCTAAATCTTTCTCGGCTCCTGGGCCGGCACGTGCGTCGAGGACCGCAGTGCAGTTAAAAGGTTGTCGAGTCCAATGGAACCAACCCTCTGTGAACCCTCTGTGAAGCCTCAGTGAACCCTCTGTGAACCCTCAGTGAACCCTCTGTGAAGCCTCAGTGAACCCTCTGTGAAGCCTCAGTGAACCCTCTGTGAAGCCTGTGTAGCTTTATTATAAATGTGGGCAGAAGGTTAAATTGGCAGAAAGGCAAAGCATAACCGGAAGACACTCGCCGGCCCTGGGATAGGCAACACTGCTCCTTATTGAGTCTTTGATATTGTGTCGGCCAACAACTGTTGTACCCTTGGCTTTTCAGCAAATATCAGTTTCGGTATTTAGTTTTCTCCTAATTGTTTGAATGTTTCGGTATTTAGTTTCATCCTCAGAGTTAAACTGTTTCGATATTTAGTCTGCTACTAAGTGTAAGACCTTTTTCGGTGTTTAGTGTTTGCTCCTCAATTTTATATTGTTTCGGTATTTAGTTTTCTCCTTAGCGTTTTTTTAATATTCACTTTCGTCTCCCTCTTGTCTTGATAACCCAGAGGAGGCACTTGGCTGTAGAGTACACGCCTCTGTAATTTGCAATGCACTTTTGGAAAGAGTTAAATATCTTCCTATCCACATGTGCAACATCAAATGATGCTATCAGGCGTTAAGTATTGAAATTCAAGGTAAAGTACTCCGACACGAGCACACACACGCTTGAAATCCACACACACACATGCATAACTTTCAAACACACACAAGCTCGTATGCCAATCAGCCAATCACACACACGTATGCACACACACACACATTACATGACAGATCAAAGTGATACATAGATACATAGTCGTCGAAACATCTTAACGCCAGTGTGATTATCTTGTTGCATGCACACTGCACTTCACTCCTCCCCCTCCCCCATATATCAACCTCTCTCAGCTTCACTATCTCCTCCTCTTCCCGTCCCCCCCCCCCGCCTCGTATGCTTGAAACGACACGCCCCCCTCCCTTTTTATCTCTCTCTCTGTCTCTCTCTCTCAGCACCCCCAGCTGTGTTGCACTCTTGTAGAAATTTCTCAATATCTCCGTAGGCCTAAAGATAAGTGTATCTCCGTAGGCCTAAAGATAAGTGTATCTCCGCAGGCTGTCAATGTGCATCACTTATATGGTTTTAAGGACAAGAGAAAGACAACATTGCTAGACAGCTAAGACTAATAATATGAAGAAAACACTACACTGTATTAAAATTGTGATCACCTTGTGGTCTTTCTTGACTTGTCGATACCTGTTGTCAACATTAATAATAATGACAAAAAAAAATTGACCTTGGCAAATGTGAAAAACCTAGATCTTGGAATAACAACCCAACTACGGAAACACTGGGTGTTACGTGCATTTGCTTTTACTTTATAATTGGAAATAAAAGCCAGCGATTTAAATAAAAGAGGTCACTCGTTACTTCCAGCCCACAGAAAAAAAAATCCAGATATTAACTAGAGACCGATTGGACTAATTTACAGACAAGTTTTGTGTCATCTTTATATTCACTAATGTATTTGTGTGGTTGTTGTGTAAATAGAACGCCACATTTGTGGATATTTCAGTCTCTGCCAATGTATATGTAGTCTCTAAGTATATGCTATATCTAAGTATATCTAGTCTATGTCTACGTATATGTAGTCTCCGTCTAAGTATACGCAGTCTCTGCCTAAGTATTTAAAGTCTCTGCCTAAATATATATGTCAAGGTATATGCAGTCTCTAAGTATATTCCCTGACACTTGTCATTTTTTAAGTAAAAAAAAAAACTGTAACGTTTAGATTAACTCTGTGCGTGTTTGTGTGTGTGTGTGTGTGTGTGTGTGACTAAGTGAGAGCTTGTTGAAATCAAACATTTTGAAACTTCCGGCTGGACGTCAAAACAGACGACATCCGGTTCAAACATTGACAGTTTCACCAGTTTCACGCGCTATTTCGTTTTGATATTTCGGAATAACACCAGACCAAGAATCATTACGTTACTGTTTAATCTCTCTCTCTCTCTCTCTCTCTCTCTCTTTATTTATTTTATCACTTCTACCATAGCATCATTTAAAAAATTATTTTTTTTCACAATTTATTTATTTATTGTAATGTGAATTAGTTTTCATAATAAATTGCATTTTTTAAACGCTTCAATAAAAAATAATTATTACAAATTCTTTTCTTTTTTTTCTTTTTTTTTTAATCTCGTAACTCACAACAGATTCCTTGACTATTCCTTGTTTATTAGCAAGATTATTCCTGTTACTTTAAAATGTGCCTTTCCCTTGCGTTCTTTTTTTTTAATTCTTAAGCTCTTTTAAAATCAGTGTCTGTAAAACTTATTGTTGTAAACTGCATATTTCGCACCTTTTTATTTCAGACCCTAGCTCCGCCACTGCTGAAAGTTTAATCTTGCGAAGAGCGTGTAGATTTAATCTATGGCTCGAGTAACCGTTTGGGTAGACATAACGCAATTCAAAGCAATCCGTGACAGCTTTTTAATGTTATAATTTGGTTTTATCGGGACTTTACAACACAAAAGAAATAGCTTCGTTCTAATGAGGCAGAATGGATGCCTGCCGGGTCGTGTGGTATGCGCTTAGCTGGGCCGGATTTACAATAGTTTAAGGCTTTGTGGTCTCCCTATGGGGCTGAAAGAGTACCTCCACATTCTAAAATAGAAAGTTCTAACAAAACAGACCTTGCGATCTATAGAACTGATGATTTAAGTGTCATCTGTTACTATGGCCGACGATTAACGAGGGTGCCATGTGGCCAGCACCGACCGCCTTTACTTTCCTTTACTTATGTCAGGTACCCGTTGAAGTTGGCTAAACTCCGGCATGTTCTAAAAAGCCATAAGTTTTAAATCCATGCCTTCGCCGAGAGTCTTGTGCTGGCCACATGACACCATCGTTAAACGTTGGCGAAAGAAACAGATGACCTTAACACCATAACATAGATCTAAAGGTCTGAAAGGGCAATTTTTCTTTACTTTACTTTTTTTTTTTTTAATGGAACGTCTGAACTATATAAGATAATTTGGAACCAATTGTTTCTGTTCCCGCCATTCTTACTCCATTTTGAAACGTTGACACATACAGACTTAACCAATACAAATATTTTCTTCTCACATTTAATTAAAATTACATAAACATTTACCCTTTTTATTTCAATAATATGGACCATAATACAATAATGAAAAAAAAACATTAATATGGTAACACAAAGTAGATTGACCTGACCTAGATGTGGCTAATCTTGACAAGAGAACACAGGAAGAAGAAAGTAATCGAGCGTGAGTCTAGATGAAGCACAAATTAATCGGAAGTGGCGACAATGCGTGCCGGGTTGACACATCTCTCTCGTCTGCTTCCAAAGCCCTAGAGAGTGTATGGTCCATATCTCAGTTTAACTTTGTGTTGCTTTTTTTTTTCCTCTTTTTATTTACAAAAAAATATTTTAGTTAATGTACTGCAACATAAAGTGATAACAAAAGTTTCGATTGATTACAACAGCAATAAAATATATACTCCGTCAGATGAATAGAGACAAAGAGGGAGGCATACAGAGAGAGAGAGAGAGAGAAAGACACATACGGTTAGAAATAAAGTTGATCAGGAAACATGAAAAGCATTAAGATGCCTGTGTGTAGTCGCTGAATGAACTCTTTATGTTGTGTCTGTTGTATTTATGTGTATTTTTCTGTTGTGTGGTGTTTATATAAGAAAAGAGTCCTTGTAATCACAAAAAATCTCCGTAAGGATCAATAAAGCAGGCTTAGTCTTAGTCTTAAAGAGACCAAAAGAGAAGATAGATCAAGACACAGAAACTCAAAAAGAAAGAATCAGAGATATTGAAAAAAGAGTCGAGAAAGAGAGAGGAAATACGAGATTGGAGTAGTAAGATTTAAAAACGAGATTGATCGTGGTTTCTAATGAAAGAAAAGAAAGAAGGAAAGAAAGAATGGCTGTTGTAATTTAAATATCGTATTTTCGCGCATATAACCCGCGGTTTATATTCACAAACGAATGGCCGCTGTGCGAAGTATTCAAGGGTGCGGGATTAACGAGGTTTATTTTATTCATAAACATAAGGGAAACTTTGGAACACCGGTGAGTTTTATACCAATTATAGTTCGCGGTATTGTTGTGAAATCTGCATTGGAAAGCTTTATTAACATTTCATTATAACCCTCAAGAAAACAAATAGTATCTCGCTATAGTTAGGGAAGCCATCGAAACTTGTAAACTTGGCACCAGTAGTGGGGTCATGGTTCGACTCTTCACATGCGGAATATACACGTGGTGCGGGTTATACGCGTGTGCGTAGCATATGCGTGAAACTACCGTATATCATATCGAAGGCATTTAAGGCTCCTCGAACGCTTCCATCAAGGTCTCCTTTGTTCCATACACTGGCAAGGCTACATTACAAATAACCATGCTCTGCTGGAGACCGGTGTGGAAGCTCTAATTTCTATTCGACAGCTTCGCTGAGTCGGACACTGATCCCGCTTGAGAGACGAACGTATTCCAAAAGAGATCTTCTGTGGCGAGCTTAAAGGAAGACGGCGTAACAGAGGTGCCCCCTGTAATCACTATAAAGATCAACCCAGGCGCTATTTCGCCCTTACTGGCATAAGAGGCCTAGGATAGAGAAAGTTTTCACAAAGGCTCTTGGGATACACCTTTCGGACCTAAAGAAAAGCCCTTGTTGAAAACAGGTGCAGAAGGCGAAGAAAACAACTTAATAAAGACCTCCGGCAGACGACAGCTTTGTCCATGTCCATTACATTTCCAACACATCATATAAACTATCATGTTTTTTATGCTGACAAATTATGAAGGTAAAAATAGAGGAGAGAGAGAGAGACAAGAGACGGAGAGTAAAAGAGAGAAAGAGAGAGTGAGAGAAATGCAATAGACACCAGCAGTGTAGGTCAACGTGACACTGTGTACAGAAGTGGTTTTGTCACTTCCTGTACTTGGTGAAAAAAAAATTCCTCAAGGTAATTAACCCTCTTTTTTTTTTCTTCCTTTCTCTTCCCCTGCTGTTGTTACTTCAGTTGGATTTCATCTTTCTCTCTCGCAATTTATTTCTCTCATAATCTTCTTCTCTAAAAATCTTCCTTCATAACAATCTATATCTGTCATAATCTATATCTGTCACAATCTATATCTATCACAATCTATATCTGTCAACAATCTATATCTGTCACAATCTATATCTGTCAACAATCTATATTTGTCACAATATATATATCTGTCACAATGTATATTTGTCACAATCTATATCTGTCACAATAAATATGTCACAATCTATATCTGTCACAATCTATATCTGTCACAATCTATATCTGTCAATAATCTATATCTGTCACAATCTATATTTGTCACAATCTATATCTGTCACAATATACATCTGTCACAATCTATATCTGTCACAATGACCCCTCTCACAATATCAATGTCTCAATGGTTTCTCCTCTCTCTTCCATAGATCTGCATTTCTTGTTTGGCCTTTTTGTAGGTTAATTTAGTTTGGCATCTTTTGTTTCCTTTTCCGAATCTCTTTTTATGTCTTTATCCATCGTGCAACTCTTTATTTCTACTTTCTCTCTCTCTCCCTTTTCTCTCATGCCCTCTCTCTCTCTCTCTCTCTCTGCTTATCGTTAATGGTCGTTGACTTATAGCACCAAACTGATGACAGACAAGTATACCTTTGGTAGGCGTATTATATTTTAACTTATAAAACTTGAAATAAGTGAAATAACTTCTTTGTGTACATAACTAGATATAACTGTTATTACAATAGAGACAAATTCAACTTGAGATGAAATGAAACAAACTTAAATTTTAAAACATAATCCAAGTCACATTAAAAACACGTCTTCACACGCTGGCATTCTCGAGTCGTGTGACCTACTTAACACAGCTTACGACATCGCCGCTTATTTTGCATCATTCTACAAAAACTAACATTACATTAATTCTCTCTCTCTCTCTCATTTAACATTAATACTCCCTTCCTATATCACCTAGGAAACACACACACACACACACTCCATAACTCTCCATAACACTACTCTGTAAATTTAATATGCGCATTCTTCGGTACAGAGACAATCATAAAAACTAATTGACACATTTTTGCAACCGCCAATAAAATCTACACTTTAGATGTTTAAAAGCGCATCAAGAGCTGTCTTCGATTTAAAATGATGTGCCCATCAAAACAAATTCTTCCAGCAATAGCATGAGTTTTTATAGCGTTGCACTTTTAAGCTATAAATTGATCACTTTACTTTTCACGTGACCCCGGGAGGGGGGATAACTTGTAGAAAAAAAAGAACTTTGATATTTAAAGCTCCATTACACGACAGCACACACACACACACACACACACACAACTTCTAGTTAAAAAAACACTTATTCTTCGTAGAGAATTAAAACGGCGTAGCCTGATTAAAGGGCTTGTAGTTCATAAAGATGATTTTGAAATTGAGACTGTCTCTTTTTTCACATTCACCTGCCCCGTTGTCTGTTGAAACGTTGGGGCACCACACATGACCGGTTCACCGTCTTTTTCCATTCTTCTATACCTTTTTGGCTAGATTAGAACCTCCTTGATTGACAGGCCCGTCCATTCTTTAATTTTGACTTCCCATCGCTTTTTCTCTCTTCTTCTTTTTTCCTGGTGCTGTTCCCTGTAGGAAGCCCTGATAATCTTGTGATATGGCCATAAAGTTTTAGTTTTTTGTTTTATCATTTAGCCAATAGTTTTAAACTGTTTAGACCACGGGTCGCATATCTAGTATGAAAGCTCCGATGTTGTTACAGTGCGTCCAGTTCTACTACTGTATTCTGACGCAGAAATTCCTTTCGGATGCTGGGTTATTTGATGCACACCAAGAACAGCATTGGATTCTGGGAAATTTTTTTTTGGGATGCAAAGAACAACTTTCGAGACTAGAATCCTATTAGGACACAGGCATCAGAAAATATAGTTTTAACATTTACACGATACCGCCCAGTTTCATTGGAATGCTTGTATTATTATGTCACATAATGTTCAGCATTACGATATAACGCTTCTCAGTATTTTCTTTGGCTTGAGTTTGACTTTTAAGTTTGTAACCTGTTTGGTCCCTGAGTTCAGATAGGATGCTGACGCCCAATGTCTCTATGTGTCCGAAGAGAATCCCAGTGTCCAGTGCTTTTCTTTGTGTTGATAGAGAAAGCCAGTATCCAAGTAAAAGTTCGTCACATGTGATAGTGAATAATAATAATAACACTGCCTCGAGTCCGAAGAGTAAGAATGAGTGCTTCACGCTCCATCAATACAGAAATACAGTTGACAAGGCCACCAAATGCTGCACACTCTTGCAGTGTTTCACACAGCTACGCGACCTGCATACTTTTTACATTTTTCTTGCAGACAAAGCCATTGTCCGCCGGAGTTTTATTTCATTTTACTAAAGTCCTGTGCACTTGTCTTCAGTAAGTTTTTTTTTTTTTTTTTTTTTTTTGGGGGGGGGGGTTGAAATGTATCCTGCAGCTTTTGTGAGAGCTATCTAACTGTCTCTTTAAGAGGCCATATGATGCCAGCTACTTTCCTCTACGCCAGTGAGGGCAAAATGGCGCCTGAGTTGATCATTATAGCCCTTACGAGTGGCACCTCTGTTACGCTGTCCTCCTTTAAGCTCGCAAAAGAGGATCGCCTTTGGCAAGCGGTCATCTCCCATTCGGGATTATTGTAGTTAGTGCTTCTATACTGTCCACAATGGCCTCCAGCAGAACAAAGTTATTTGTAATGTAGTCTTGCCAGCTATTGCCCATGATGAAGTGAAGGAACCTTTGATGGAAGCGTTCAAGGAGCCTGAAAGGTCTTAGACAGAGCATCCAGGGGACAGAGTCATACAAATGTGAATAGAAATGAAATATATGTATATATTGTGGTGTAAGCCAAAGATAGTTATTTCCCTTGCTCATTAAAGTTCTGCGGTACTAACACAGCTGACAAACAGATGCAAAACACATGACTAGGGGAAATAACCCACAGGTCTTAAACATTCTGAACATTCCACGTTTTTGAATGAGATTTAATGCATATGTTGCTGTGTGATTATTTTCTGAAGCGTTTAAACTGACCCATTCACCACTCACTTTCACCATTCACCACTTATCAATTATTTTGTGTCTGCTACGTTATATTTCTACTCAAATTATTATTTTTTATTTTTTTATATGTATTTTTTTTTTAAATTCCCTATCTTCTCTGATCTAGAATGTTAGATCTAATCTGGAAGCACGAAGAGGAGAGTTCCATTTCTCTCTCTCGTCTGCTACAACTTCCAATCTGACAACAAAATGTCTTGTTCATTGTGTTTGATGAACTTTAAGGCTCTTTTCAGATTCTTTCTTTTTTTTTTGTCTGTGTTTTCTTTTATAGCTTTTTTTTAAAAAAACTTTTCTCCCATATCAGTTTCGCCATCCTATTTTTTTATATTCTTCTCTCTTGTATCATTTACTCTTACTCTCTATCAAGTTTTAGATCTCTCTTAGTTTCCTCTGTGTCCCTCATTTTCTATTTTCTTCACTCTCGCTTTCTTTCAATCCATGTTAACTTTCATTTTTTCTTTCATTTTTTACATTATTTTTCTTATTTATTGTTATATCTTTCCTTTTTTCCCCTTTTTTTTTTCTTTCTACTTTAATTATTTTCTTTACTTATTGTTTTCTTTCTTTCTATCTAAATCTGAACTAAAAATATTGTTATGGTATTTATCACAGTCCGTCGTACTTTCTTAAATTCGCGTTCTCTCTCACTCTGATATTAACGATTTTCTGATTCTCTCTTTTTATTCATGGACTCTCTCTCTCTCTCTCTCTCTCTCTCACTCTCACTCTCTCTTTTTCTCTCTTATTACATATCTCTTTCCACTTCTTAATGTTACTCTCTCTTTCTTTCTCTCTTTCTCTCTGCCTCGTTCTGTCCGTCTTTCTGTCTGTTTCTCTCTGCCTGTCTGTCTCTCTCTCTCTTCTGTATTGCAATCAACTTCCTGGGTTTCCTACACTTCTGCTGACTAAAGCAGAAAAAAAGAATCACACACATGTCCTGGTCCTGGCTGTCAAAGTTGTAGGCCCAGGTACTGTTAGCAAACACTGGACTATTGGGTCACTCCTGGCGAAATGAGGTCACCGGCACTTTTAAACGGACAGCTCCAGGATGGTAATGTCTTTCTTAGAATAGAAAACAAACACAAGAGTTCAAACCCAATCCTCTTTAGTTGAAGGGAGCTTGTCAGTGACCCAGTTTATTAGAGGTGCATGACAAATAACTGGCTTTGTCTGCTCGTTGTCACTCTCTCTTCCACACACACACATATACATATAAAGACTCACACACACACATACACTCTCTTAGTTCGATGTCTCTCTTCCCCTTTTCTCTCTTTTTTCTTCTCTCTCTTCCCCTTTTCTCTCTTTTTTCTTCTCTCTCTTCCCCTTTTCTCTCTTTTTATTCTCTCTCTTTTTCTTGTCATTCTCTCTGTCAGTCCTAAAGTAGTTGTAGTGAAGTTTCTACAGTTTAAGAGTTTAGCTGTTTCATAGTTCTTTCTCTCTTACTGTCTTTGATATGATTTACTGTTTTGTGTATCGTGATTTTTCTTTTATTCTCTCTTTTTCCCTCTTACCCATCTGTCTCTCTTTTTCCTTCTTAACCTTCTGTCTCTTTTTCTCTCTTACCCTTCAGTCTCTCTTTTTTCTTCTCACCTCTGCTCATTTTCTCTTTCTCTCCTTTCACTTTTTTAAAAATTGCTTTCAATTTTTTTTCTTTATCCATGGAATGTAGAATTGTTTAATCAATCTACAAAAGGCTGGGTCTGGGCATAAAGCTAGTACGCTTTACTTATTATTATTATTGTTATTTTTCGTATCCAATTGATCAAGTGTTGTATTGCGTCGATAGTGGTCACCTGTTCAAGGTTTCTTCCGGCAATTGCAAATGTGATTCAACTCCTACCTTGTTATTGATCACTATAAATCATCGATCTAGACTCCCTTTTTTTTTATTTTTATGGATTTTTAAAAAAATAACTTTTAAGAAAAATCAAAGTTAAATTTTTTTTTTAAATATGGCAATACTACAAGGAGTCTTGTTAGTTCTAAATAAGATGTGTGTTTTATGTGTGATGTATGGTGTCTGTTGTATTATTGTGATGAATTATTAGTGATGCATTTGTGTTATATATTCTGTTATATTATGATATTTCATGTTACGATATGAATGTTTGTATGTATGTATTTATGTATGTATCTATCTATCTATATATTTATATATACAAGCACACATATAATGTGTGACCTTTCTTTATGGGTGTTAATGACTGATTTCGGATCAGACTTCTGAGCACCCCCCCACCCCACCCCCTCCTTATCATTGCCTCCCCATTTCCAGTCAATGGAAGGTCAACTTAATATGGACCATGTGAGTACCACGGCCTCAGGGTACGATTTAATTGTTGGTCAAATAATGAACGACATTCTTCCTCTGGTCACACTTTTACTAGTGCGTCCTGCCAGCTCGGGGCGTGACTGTGTCCGGGAAAGACACATCTGGGGTCCTTAGCATGTCCCTGTTAAAAGATTTGTAACTGGTTTCTTCAGGAAGGATTGATGAGTTTCATTCCATTACACAGCAGACATGCTACGCACGTGCTGCTGAAACTCTAGTTAAATAATGTTGCAAGCATTTCACTGAAACTCAGACGCTAGCCTCAGAAACTCTAGTGATATAATGTTGCAAGCATTTCACTGAAACTCAGACGCTAGCCTCAGAAACTCTAGTTAAATAATGTTGCAAGCATTTCACTGAAACTCAGACGCTAGCCTCAGAAACTCTAGTTTTGTTTGTTTTAGGAACGAGACGGATGGACATCACTTACAAAAGCCGCGGGATACACAATTGGGACCTACAAAAATGCACTACCTAGGACAGACGTAGTCAGCGAAAAGACAATCTAAATCGATCACCGGCGGACAATGGTTATATCTGCTTTGGCTGTGGCAAAATATGTAGATTGCAGCTGGGACTAGTCTAGTCATCAAAAATTCAATTTTTTAAGGTCATACCATCAAAAATCTAGTTACCGAAAGTTATACTATCATTATATCTCGTCGCGGAAAGTAATTCCATGGAAAAATCTAATTACCGAAAGTTATTTCACCAAAAATTCTAGTCATCAAAGTCTCAAGGTCACTTCATATTCTTTTGAAAACAATCGACAATGTTTTAAACATAGAGGCATATGGCGTACAATCTAATTATAAATAAAAAAAAAAAACAATTCTGTTGATTTAAGCACGGCAAGGGGAGAGAACAATAGTGGACAATAATTATGGCAATCATTGTTATCTCCCTTTGAGTTATACTCCTTGATATGTTGCACTTGTTATTTTTTATTTAGAGGAGCAGATAAGTATGTAGCTCAACATACCAGACGTAGCCGGGTCAAGGACGATGTAAAATCGGCTCTGACAGTAAATAAGGTGGCCAACGGACTTCGCCATGCAGATTTATGCAATAGCAGACATACCAATAAGAGATAGGAGAGGGCTCTTGTGAACGCTATAGATCTAGGATCTGTATGGGGGCTACAAGGCTTTGCGTACTACTGGTTATTGTTGATGGTCTATTTTGTTGATGGTGCATGCGAGTCCATATGACACAACAACAGAATGAATGAAGAATATACTTAATAACGCAGGCTGATAACTTCAACAATTTAATAAACAATAAAAAGGGCACAGTCCTCTGTCGTCGCTAGCCTAGCGTCCTTCTCTCAGGCGTCTTGTCCGTTATTCTTCTTGTTCCGTTCTTCTACTTTTTAATTACTCGTCACGTCACTATGGAAAAACCCGATCAACCTCAACTTCTACGCATCTTGTGTCATTACACTATTTTGTTTTTCCTAAGTGTTTACTCTAGAACATAGGTTCTCGAACTGTGATCTGCCAGACTCTTTGGTATGCAAGACGATCGAGTAGGGTCTACAGGATGATGAAAATTTTAATCAATTAAAATAACTTTTGGATAATTTGAATAATAATCAATTCGCTCATCATTACAAACTCAGATTCTATTCCCAGATGAATCCCTATTAATACAGAGGAAATTATTGAAATATCCAGATCCGAAGAACTGAAACTAATGTTTCAACAAGGATACCACAAATTATGGCGTCAAAAAACATATTCCGAAATTATACCATACCAGGGGGAGATATGGCGAGAGTGAATATGTTACCTTGATATTTTGGTATGATAGTTATGTACTCCCAGGTTATGAATGTGATAGTCTTGCATGTGTTATGAACTGAATGGTTAAGTCTTCGTTGAATGTAAGAGAGAGTGTGTTAAGTTAGTGAGGTTTTGTCCCCGGTCCAGGAAGGTTGGATAGTCGCTTCCTTTGCTGATGTTTATGTATTAATATGTGATTTATTAAATATTAAAGTATTATCGTTATTCATGGATAGTTGGAGTTGAAGTGTGTTTAGTAATAATTGTTATTAAAAGTAATATTTAATTGTAAGCCATAGCCAAGAAGAGAACCCTGACATACCTAAGGCATTTATATATATTTTTTAACGAAAGCAATAGTGTAAAAAAGGACACTGTCAACTATTTTTTTTATTACATAGGTAAATTAAATACAATGCATTTATGTAACTTTTTTCACTTTAAGGTCACTTAACGATTGCTCTCTGACTAACGAGACATTCTGTCCTAATATTTAGCGATAGCAGATTATAATAATCCACAACTTAAGTATAACAACAAACACATACTATTTATTTATTTCTCCCTCCCTCCCTCCCTCTCCCCCCCCCCTCTCTCTCTCTCTCTCTGTCTAAACACTTGATACTTAACCTTGTAGAAAGTAAATACCAACATTCAACAATCAAGACGGTGGAGTTTTGAGCACTGACGTACAAATTACTATAGTCTTGGAATTATTAATATCCTTGACCTTTGCCGGCGCCCCATCGGAATAGATCAGTAGCCGGCACTGTCAGCCACCAGACGACATTTAAAAACTAAACAATGTTGAATTGCTGAAAGTGCTAAAATTACAATTCTTCTGAAAAATGGTTTGCAGTGACATTTATTCAACTGATTTTTGTTTTGAAATGTTACTGGGTGACTCTGAAAGAGAGAGGGAGGGACAAAAGAGAGACTGAGAGGGAGAGAGAGATGAGAAAGAGAGACAGAAAAGGCGAGGTTTATGGAAAAAAGAGGAAGGTAGAGAGGGGCAGAGAGGGAGAGAGATGAGAAAGAGAGACAGAGAAGGAGAGGCAGATGGAAAAAGAGGGAGGTAGAGAGGTGCAGAGAGGTGAGAAAGAAAGACAGAGAAGGAGAGGAACAAGGAAAAAGAGGGAGGTAGAGAGGGGCAGATAGGGAGAGAGATGAGAAAGAGAGACAGAGAAGGAGAGGCAGATGGAAAAAAGAGGGAGGCAGAGAGGGAGAGAGAGGTGAGAAAGAAAGACAGAGAAGGAGAGGAACAAGGAAAAAGAGGGAGGTAGAGAGGGGCAGAGAGGCAGAGAGAAGAAAAGAAAAACGGAGTAAAAGAGAGAGGAAAAGAGAGACAGAGATGGAGAAAGAGAGGTAAAGAGACAGAAAGAGCAGTGAAAAGAGACAGAGGGGCAGAGAGAGCAATAGAGATAGAGACATAGAGAGAGAAATAGAGAGGTCTGGGTGAGAGAGATTGAATAGGGAGTGGAGACGGAGGCAGACAGAGAGAGAATATTATAATAACGATCTGCTATTGACCAAGAAATAGATCTGGAGAGATAGAGAAGAAGGGAAGGTATAAGAAACATCACATTTAAATTCTAGAAAAACTCCATTCAGAGAAAGAGAGAAAGAGAGAGAGAGAGTCAGGCAGAAGCGTTCTCCAAGATATGTTTATCACATTTAAACTGCACATATCCAATTTCTCAAAGACATCTTGCTAAGCCATCAAGCAATTATCAATGTAACGGCCTATTAAATCCATTGAAGCTGCAATGTTTTATTTGATTTGCCGGGGCCATTGTAACACGCCTGCAACCAGATACACAACAGAAGAAGTCTTGAATGTCTTGGGGACATTTACGTTGCAGAGAAGAAAGGAAGCCCACTAAATTATAGACATTTGTGTTTTTTTTTGGTCCTGGCATTCTTGCAACCCCCTCCTCTCCACCCCTCTTTTATGTAGACCAAATATAATTATACATCAAGGAAACTATTATTATACTTTTTTTCCCCATTAAATTAACGTTTTTGAAATCTGGTGTATAAATACGACTATAAATAGGACTTTTATTATTTTTTTTTCTTAAATCGAGAACCGATTTTTCTTCTTCGTAATTGTCTTAAAATTTTAATCTAAGACTCTTGCAACTCAAGACCTATGGAAGCCTACCTCCATCTGCCTTTACGAACAAACTTCTCTCTGGGAAACATCTAAAAAGATGTGAGTATCTGCATCCTTATAAGCGATGGCTCGTATCACAAGACACTCGTATTAGAAGCGAGACCAAAGGCTGAGCACATCGGGGGAAAAATACCGCGTGTTCCTTCTCTGTACCACATTAGCCGTGCAGATGTCGGCCATAAAAAGGCCCCTTGAGAAACGGTGTGTAGGTGTGGGCATAGTGACATATTTGTTGGGGCTTTCTTCCATCTCCGCCAATGCAAAGCACTCGGTCCTAATCACCCTAATTTTTTTTTTTTTTTTTTGCTTCCCTATTGGCGAAATCGTCTTCTCTAACGACTATTTCCACCTGAGCCCTACGTTGAGGCTAAGCAGTATTGGGTTAGAGAGCCCATAATGGGAAAAGCCGCTAGTAGTTTTGTGTAGTCTGTCTGTCATTTTGTCCATCTGCCGGTGCGAGACCATTCGTTACAGCAGGCCTCAACGCTGACCTGCGACGTCGAAACCTGTGGGCAGTTTAGACCAATAGCTCGTTGCCACGTCGTACAGACTTGTGACGTGGCAAAGTGCGATTCGTCTCTTATGCTCACAGGTTACGACGTTGCAGGTCAGTGTTCAGGCCTTCTTTGACGGTTGGTCTTGGTTTGTGGATCACTACTATAGCTCAAACATATAATACAAAGACTATTGAAAATCTTATTTCACCTTATTTTGTGGCTTGCTACGTTTAAGTACAGCGACTGCTTTTTGTTTTTTAAATCACGCCAATTTTTTTTAATATTTTTTTTTTAATTAATTATGAAAAAACACGTATTTTTTTGTTTTTCTCAAAATATATAACTTTTAAATCATTTCATAAATGTAATGAAGATAATTATGACTAATTATAAGACCGCGAAAGTCCAGCCTCTGTATATAAATTGTAACTCTCAAATCTTGTCCAATCCATGTTTCTTGCAGCAAGGGAGAGAATTAATCATGGCAATTACTTTCCTAACTAGTTCACACTTTTATTTTCCCCATCTCGTACGTTACGACCTATCATTAAAACGTCGGGCGTGGCCGGTGGGTGAGGATTAGTGTTATGTAAGCGCACACGCCTATAACAGCAATGCCTTCCTAATAGCTCCTGACCTTGCGAAGAATTCTTCCTCGTTTAGACACATGCAGAATATATGACAAACAAGGACCAGGCAGTGTTGTTTAAAGGGCAACAACCTACAGATGATTAAGTGTTATAATACAAGGGGGGAAGAACCACTACAAGTATACACACATGTCCGCAGAACTCTGACAAAGGCGGGACGATTCCCTCGCGTATCAGGTGTAGGTTCATGTTTTGTATATCAAAGTACATTTCTTTGTTGAGACAGTTGTCTACGCTCTTAAGTCTGGGTGGAAGGTGTTATCTATCTATCTTCGATCTATCTATCCATCCATCTATCTATCTATCTAACTATCTTATTTATGTATCTAACCATCCATCTATCTATCTATCTATCCCCAATGCAGCTATTTATCCATGCATCTATCTTCGATCTATCTATCTATCCATGCATGTATCTATCTATCTTATCTATCTATCTATCTATCTATCTATCTATCTATCTATCTATCTATCTATCTATCTATCTGTCTATCATCTATCTATCTATCTATCTATCTATCTATCTATCTATCTATCTATCTTATCTATCTATCTATCTTATCTATCTATCTATCTATCTATCTATCTATCTATCTATCTATCTATCTATCATCTATCTATCTATCTATCTATCTATCTATCTATCTATCTATCTATCTATCTATCTTATCTATCTATCTATCTATCTATCTATCTATCTATCTATCTATCTATCTATCTGTCTATCATCTATCTATCTATCCATCTATCTATCTTCGATCTATCTATCTATCTATCTATCTATCTATCTATCTATCTATCCATCTATCTATCTTCGATCTGTCTATCTATCTAGCTATCTATCTTCGATCTATCTATCTATATCTCTCTCCTCTCTCTCTATCTGTATGTCTGTCTCTCCCTGTCTCTCTCTCACTCTCTCTCTCTCTCTCTCTCTCTCTCTATATATATATATATATATATATATATGTCTCCTTCGTCTTTCTTCTCCTTATCTTGTCATCTCTATCTCTTTCTCCTTTCTCTCCCGCCTTTTCTCTTTACTTCTTTTTCTCTTCTATTTCTTACTTGAAGAACGGATTCGGTATTAGACTCACATTTCTTTACCATATAAAACAAAATGTTGATAAACGCAAAGTAGAACTTTTGTATTATTATTCATTCCTATACGAATAGAAACTAGATCACTTTAATTGTTTCGTAGATATAGTTCCTCACGTACAACATTTTAATTTTATAAAGTAATCGTTTGCTTCATTGTAAAACACAAACCAAACAAGCCCAACGAAACAAAGATCTGGTGTCTCAAACATGCACTTTATTTGTTCCCTTTACTTTGAAATGTCCCAAACGATTTCTTTGTTAAGTTTTTTTAATTTTTTTCTTGCCATGTCAGCTGTATTTAAATCGCTGACGCGCGCGTTTTCTTTTTCCTTTTCTGTTTGTTTTTAAGAATAAAAGAAAAAAAAAAGTTCAGCGCGTGTTTACAGCGCGCGACTTTGTCAGACGTAGCTAGGGTTGACGAATGTTAAGTGACTCAATCTCTGGATTGTTGTCTTGGAACGGGGAGAGGCGGCGAAAAGTGAGAGGTCAATGTCGTCTGCCTGGGAGAAGCGGATAATCGATACTTGAAGGATTAGTAATCGAATATAAATGCGTGTTCTTTAAAGTGCATTACATATTGCTGACAATAGTTTCATGCTTGGGATGGTTTGCTCTTCGGGCTGTCGTTCTGACGGTCCAGGGTTCTAACCAAGGCCGCAGCCACCCTTATCTTGTCAGCATGCAGGAGGTCTGATTTTTAACAAATTATTTTCTTTCCTTAAGGAAGGTTCAAAACTTCTCAAATAAAGTAAAAGCACGTTTGTTTGTTTTAAATTGTATTTGAATTTAATTACTGAAATGATTAGTTTAACTCATTCTACTAAACAGAGTCCCCGCCACGGGGAGACACACAGTGTGGGCTGAGAACAGATGTCCGCTTATGCTGGTGACAGGTCCTAGGCAAAAAAAGTACTTTAGAAACTTACAGCTATAGGGTGGGTGGGGTGGCTGAATGGTAAAGAGCTTTGCTTCTGAACCGGGTGAGGTCTCGTGTTCGAATGGTTGGGATTTTGAATTTCTGGATTTTTAGGACTCCCCTTGGGGAGTCCACCCAACTCTA
This sequence comes from Biomphalaria glabrata, assembly GCF_947242115.1. NCBI lineage: Eukaryota > Metazoa > Mollusca > Gastropoda > Planorbidae > Biomphalaria > Biomphalaria glabrata. Next base: position 24,360,157 of record NC_074726.1, on the reverse strand, counting down.
ATGGATACCTGGCGTTAGTTGGAGAAAGTAAAGGGGGTTGGTGGTTGTGCTAGTTAACAGAGGGCCACAGAAACAGATGACCTTTACATCTCTTTCCTCCTAGATCGCAAGGTCTGAAACGGGGCTACTTAACCACTTAACTCTGGTACAACTACGTTACGCGGGCGTCCAGAGTCTTATAAAGACCTTGACATATTATTTGTTTATGACCCTGTATGTACACTGTAACAATACTACACATTTATATGCTTATAAAGCATGTTATGAGATTACAATGTTAATACACATATCTTGTACGTTACATTTTAATGATATTTCCCAAACGACTTCTGTACGGGGAGTCGTGTGCAGAAGGGCGCTCCCAGGGAGGTCAATACAAGCGCTACAAAGACACTCTCAAGAGCTCCTTCAAGGCATGCGATATCGACATTCACGGCTGGGAAGAATTAGCTCTCGATCGCTCCTCATGGCGTGAAGCTGTGAGTCTCGGAGTCTCAAGATTTGAAGCAAGAAGAGTGGCCAGGGTGAAAGAGCGTCGAACCAACAAAAGGCTGTGAGAAGAAGCAGGTCTATCTGCAACTGACAAAATCTACCCATGCCACGTATGCGGCCTGCTTTTTAAAGCGAGGATTGGACTTTACAGTCATCTTCGAGTCCATAGGAGATGTGCTCATCTTCTATCACGTAGGGGGATATATATATATAATAAAGATGTTATATATTATCTAACATAGTATACATTATATAGTATTGTTTAAAAAAATGAAGTTTCAGATGTTGCTATGTATGGGACACTTGATGTAAATCTCATCTGCTTCTGTGGCCCATGGTTAATATGTGTGTTATGTGGCCAGCACAACGACTAACTGCTTCCCCCCTCCCCAAATGTAAATTACCCATTAGACCTGGGTGGACACAGAGGCGCCCTAAAGATCTCAAAATAATAATTCCAATCGTCACCAGGATTCGAACCCGGGACCCTCCTGTTCAGAAGCCAAGCGCTTTACAACTCATCCACATCGCCTCCCATATTACTTTTTGAAGTATAATTTTTACTCCATTTTCTCATTAAAAAAGTACACAGAAGGAACAAACACCTACACAAAACACGCAGCAGTAATTATGTCCTTTGATCTCAAGTTGCATTGCCGGGTATAAATAGAGACCCTTGGCTGGTTTTTAAGTGGAGCCTCTTGTCCATTTCAACATCAGATATAAATTCCATTTAACAATGTTAATGAACCTAAAAGCATATACAATTTGTAAAAAAAAAATTATCACATTTCCTTTCGTATTTTTAATTTGCATATTTTGTAAAAAAAAAAAAAAACATTTTTGTGAAATGTTGAAATTGCTTTCAGTGTTAAGGCCCTTGTGTGATTTCACAGTCTTGCGTCATAATGGTTAAATCTGGCTCTTTCCAGGCTGAGGTAGCTCCTGTTCCCGCTACTTTGGTCCCTGACTCTTTAAAAACATCGAAATTACAAAGTTGAAGAGAACTTCGGCCTTTGCCTCACCCCCACCCCCCTCTCCTCTTATATCCTACAACCAGGTGGCGCTGCGTGGGTGTAAACTACATACAGGTCTTCTGCTTTCTTCTCCGCGGATGACATTTGTATGACGTCACTAAAACTAATTAAAGCAGACATGTTTTTTTTTTTTTTTTAGTTTTTGTTTTGATGTATTCTTTCATACAAAGTTTTTTGTAGTTCAAGCTGACCTTTTTGGTGAATAAATTTTGTTTGTTTGTTAATATAGAGTGTCTTAGTGCTTCTAATTAGAGTCCTTACGGCGTATTATCATCGGGCCGAGGGATAGGGGATGTATTTTGCTTATTGTTGCTTATTGTTGATACTTGATGGACGATCTACACACATCTACTAAGTAATGTCAGCATAAGTCGAAATATGTTTTTTCTCTCTCTCTCTCTCTTTATTTGTCTCTCTTTTTGTCCGTGTCTCTTCGCCTTACTCTCTCGTCTCCTTTTTTCTACTTTCTCTTTCTCTCTTGCTCTTTCTATTTGTATTTTCTCTCCCCTCTCATTCTCTCTCCCTCTCTTTCTCTCCAACTCTTGGTCTCTCTACCTCTCTCCTCCTCGCCATCTCTTTCTTTCCTCCTCTTAGTCTCTCTCCATCTTTTTCTCCTCTTGGTCTCTCTCCTCTCTCTAGCTCTTGGTCTCTCCCTCTATCTTTCTCTCTAACTCTTGGTCTCTCCCCCCTCTCTTTCTCTCTAACTCTTGGTCTCTCCCCCTCTCTTTTTATTTGTCATCCTCTTTCTCCGCCCACCCCTCTCTCTATCTCAGTTTCTCTGTTTGTTTGTCTTTTTTGTGTACTGGTACAGAACTTCCGTTAAACATTGAATTCTCAATTAATATCGTGATGCGGGGATACTACTTTATAGTTTAAAATCCAAACTGAAATCTTCATTAAATTAAATACAATTCAATTTAAATTCGTTTACTCTAGTCGTTGCTCTCCATTTAAACTAACTATCCCGTCTTTTAAATACTACCTCTTGCCTCCCTTTTTTTAGTAAAGTACAAACTATTTTTGGATCTTACGGAAAACCGTCATCGTTTTAAATAAATTTGTCATCAACAACATGTAACCATCACCTTGCGCTAGAAATATTCAATCTATAAATAAACTTATTGCAATAGCTGCTTTATGTTACGTGACAATTATATACAATATTAACAATGAACATAACGTCTGGCTTCAACAAGCGGAACTGAACATAATATAACAAACTCATTCCTAGAATCACTTAGCAAAGTTGAAATATGACATCATTCTCACGTGTCTAGAGATTATCTCCCTTCTCTCAAACATAATCACACGCATTATTTGAATATGTATTTTAGACTCAATGTCCTAATTTTTTCATCTGCACATTCTCGTATTGTTGACATGATCTGATACCCACAATTTGAAGGAATTACACTTTGTTAAGACCTAAAAACATTATTAACACTATTCTTTTATAGCAGGCATTGTCTTTAAGCTTTGATTCCTTCTAAACGGCGGATCTTCGTGACACGTCGCAAAACCTTTTCTTAATCTTTGCTGTCTTTAAATCATGATGTTGCATATAAGATTGCGATGGTTTTAATGACCTCTGGGAAAACTTCAATCTTTTAAATCTTTGTTGAAAGTTTGCAAAGGTCATGAAGTACAATTGGTGTTACGTCCTAATGTGCACATAAGCCATTTAGATCTGTTGTGATCTGCTACCTGCAGTTCAGTCAGAAGGAAAAAAAAAACAATCTTGCGAAAGCTACACACGTTACAGACTCACTACTAATTAAACAAAATAAACAAATCAACAAGTTTACCACAACATCGTCTGCTGACTGCATTGTGGGAACGTGTTTCAGGACCAGACCTGCTCTGCAGAGGTAAATGTCAGATGCCTTGTTGAACGGGAACCTGGATTGAACTTTGAGCCTTCAAACAATGGGGGGAGGGGAGTTCCTCACTTCCTGTCAATATTAAAAAAAAGAATTTAAAAACAACATAAAACGTGTCCGTTATTTGACTTGTAGTATTTGTTTCCCTCATTTTCCAAAACACATTTTTCAGAAATAAGAAACTATAGGGTGATCTACTTTCCTTGAATGTAACTCACAGATGTACTAAAGTACCAGAATGTAACAACACATAGTATCTAGTGGACATTTTGTATACATATAGCTATTCAAAGTAGGGGGCGCGGTGGCTGAACGGTTAATCACTTGGCTTCCGAACCTGGATTCCTGGGTTCGAATCTCAATTTCGTGAATTTTAGGGTGTTGTGAGTCCACCCAACTCTAAATGTTAGGGAAAGTAAAGGCTGTTGGTCGTTGTGCTGGCCACTCGACACCATAACCGTTGGCCAAAATAGTATGGCCTTAACATCATCTGCCCTAGAGATCGCAAGGTCTGAAAGGGGAACTTTTACTTTCTAGTCACAGTAATCTACTCCTTGTTTACACTTTTGAAATTTGACGCTACAGTGCTATAAGAAGTACTCATAAAAATTATGACATGGTGCATCAGTATTTCTGTACTCTGTACACCGTAAAGAACATAAATGTTGTTATTCGTGGGTTGGTCTTCATTTATTAAAAATATCCCATCAAATACATTTGGTGCTGGCGGCGTATTTGCTGAGCGGTAAAGATCTTAGCTTCTGAACCGAGTACCTCGGGTTCGAATCTCTATGAAGCCTGGGAATTTGAATTTCGGGATTGTAAGGACGCCCCTGAGTCCACCCAACTCTACCTGACTTAAGTTAGAAGGCGGTTGGTCGCTGATTAGCTTACACGACAACCTCGTTAAACGTCGGGCATATGACCCTATGACCTTTATATCGTCTGCCCCATAGATGACAAATTTTGAAAGGGTTACTTTTACTTTTATTTTCTATCAGCAGCGTTGCAGGAACTACCTATGTGTGTAATACTATGTGCCCACATTATTTGTGCGTGTTACTGGCTCTGATTTCTTTTTCTTTTCTCTCTCTCTCTCTCTCTCTGTCTCTACGTGTGACATGTTCATGGAATTCAAATTGAAATAACTGCCCGCTTACAGGTGGTTGAAGCGAATATTTTAGCTTACACATTTTTATCATATCACTCTGTCTGTTTGTCTGTCTATCTGGTACACATTTTTGAGCATTTTATTTCTCACACACCCGATGTCGGGTCAAGCTGAAACTTTACACAATTATTTTTTGTACCTAGCAAAAAAACATGAATTATTAAAATAAAATTAAACAATTAGTCAATAAATTACAGGTAATTAGATATTTTGTTTCATACCAATAAGGAAAATTAATAATTCTGTATTTAGAGATATGGCTAAATAGTTGGGTTTTTTTCCCCGTTAGCTAATTGTGCACATTTGCGAATCAAGTTGAAATTTTACATAATTATTTATTCTACCTAGCAAAACATGAATCAATTATAAATTAATTAATTATTGATATATATTGATATTGAGTTTTAAAAAGAAATAAATTCTACATTATTGCGGGATACAGTTGTAAATGTGTAGTTCTTCTCCTTAGATTTTTTATTTTAATATTTTGCTTGTTATATAATTTTCACACTTTTTTCTTTCTTTTCTCCTCAGTAGAAAATTTCTGCCAGAAAAAACACGTCACAAGAGACAGACTTTGCAAGACATGACGAGACCGTTGAAGCTCTGGCTGGTGAAGCACAGGGACAACCCGTACCCCTCCAAGACAGAGAAAATTGAGCTGGTAAAAAATAGCCACATGTCTATCATTCAGGTAAGACATTGTAGCATTATTCATTATCTATCAGAAGTTGGACTTGGTGTCAGAAGCTATTTGAGACGCTTGCCATTAGGAAGCATTTTAAAGGTAGTTAAGTGCTTATATCTATTACCTCTTCGGTCAACGCTATTGAGTTCTTGAGAACTGTTTTCATTTGAAGGAGAAAGGGCGAAGGCGAGTGTCACAAGACGCTAGCAGTGTGCTGGCGCCTCCTGCAACTGGTCGTTGTCTAGGGTGATTCAGGAGGCCCGACTGTTGACGCTGGAACTTTGGTGGCTTTAGCCTTGTCGCGATTTTGGTGTTATAACTAACATATATATAACTGAGATATGCAACTCAACACCGGAATGTAGTTAGAGACTATAACTCTAAACTGTAACTTTATTTTAAACACAACACATAAACTTCCAAATGAAACGTTATATACAGGTACATCAACTACTAAAACTAAACTCAGATCTCTAATGACTATGTCTCTAATCATGAAGTCATTCTGCTATAGTTTTCTCGTACCAGATTAGGAAACGAGCAGGAGCGGGAAATACAACCGTCCGCTCTACCAGACCCACGCCAACTAACTTTCTAAATTCCTCCCACGTGGACTACACAGTGGTTACGTCCCCTTGCATCATCAGTGACGCCTAACCTCAGTGGTTACGTCTACATGCATCATCAGTATCTGACCAGTGATGACGTAGGCCGCGCCACTGCCCCTTTCCCTAGATTTCCCAGATCACCCCGCCCTCGTTGTAGCCTAGGTACTCTGGTCCCGTGACAACAAAATAAACATTAAAGCACACACAAAAAAATACTTATTTCCCCTTCCAATAATAAAACAAATCTAATTAAAATATATTAAAACATAAATAATGACATTAGATCTAAAATATAAATAACAGAAATCAACTTAAAACTTTACACAATAACTAAGGCCATGGTAGTGGACTGCGGTTGTTCTGCTACACACACACACAAACGGTTGTGGGCTCACAACGGTTTGTGACAGCGAGTTATTGGCGCCTAAACCAGTAAGATTCGGGCAGGAGGGGCTCCTTAGCCATTGCTGGCTACCCACTTGGTATAAGGAAAACTCTGAATTGCAGCTATACCCAAACATGGGAAAGGTTTCGGGAGTCAACACTGAGGAAAAATCAGGAGCTGGTGACTCTTAGACAGTTTATAGCACCTAGTGCTAACAAACCCTAACAGAGCCTGCGACGTTGCTGACCCCAAACTGTATCTGCACTTGCCGCTCCTTTGGATACATCAGCTGCGTGGAGATGGGGGAACTGATGTGTACATCGTTCCGACGACAACTAATGCCCTGGCATTCATCTCATGAGAATGAGATGATACATAGTCGCTTCGCGAATGAAGGAGGCCATAACATTATTATCTATCAAACGAAATCCATGCTATCACTACATCAAATAGAAGTCTGGATGGTTTCGTTCGTCGCGAGAAATGATTGACTATTTCCGATTTGTCTTTTCATCATTTCTGCTGCGCTGTGTCTAAAAATATCACTCCCGGAAAAATCAGGGTATAGAAATGTTGCTGAATTTCAAGGTAATATTGTCGAAATGTTTTCTTTCGATTGTTTTATATACAAGAAGCCGAAAATTGGCATGTGTACTTTCCATGGGCGTAGCCAGGGGGACGGGTTTGGGGTTCAGACCCCCCCCCCCCCCGAAATGAAATCCCCCCCTGGGGGGGGGGGATCGGAATTTAGTGAATGATTTTTTGCTTTGATTTTGTTTATTTTAGGTGAGATTTTAATACTAAACCATCAATTGCCCTAGCACAACCAATGGGGTTTTGAGTTTAAAACCCCTTACCAGGGGGTTTTTGCAGTTAACCCCCCCCCCCTCATCTATAAAACAAAACAAAACAAATATGTTAACGAAAATCCCCTAATTCCAAGAGCACAGTTGAGGGAGATTTTGATTTTAAAACCCCCTCCAAAATTTACGATAACCCCCCGCTTCAATACAAAAAAAGTTAATTACGCACTCAAAATGTTATGAGCGTAGCTAAATGGGTTTTGACTTAGTTTTTAGTTTAAACCCCACTTCAGCGGGGTTTGAAGGTAAAAAATACCTCTTTAATAATAAAACCAAAAAAAATTATACACTCAAAATGTTTTGAGTGTAGTCAAAGGGGTTTTGAGTTTAAACTCCCCTCCAGTGGAGTTTGAAGCTAAAAAGTACCTCTTCAATATAAATAAAAGCAAATTACTCACACTAAAATCTATGAATGCAGCCAAAGGGGTTTTGAGTTTAAACCCCCCCGCCAGGGGGGTTTGAGGCTAAAAAATACATCTTCAGTGTAAGAAAAAAGCAAATTACGAACTCAAAATGCTATGAGCGTTGCCAAAAGGGGTTTTGAGTTTAAACCTCCATTCAGAGGAGTTTAATGCTAAAAATACCCCTTCAATATAAAAATAAAAGCAAATTACACACCAAAATTATTTGAGCGTAGCCAATCCAATCGGGAGTTTTGAGTTTAAACCCCTCTTCTACAGATAGCGTTTGTTTAAAGTTTAAAACCTCTCCAGAAGGTTTTGAGTTTAAGATCCCCCTACAGAGCATTGTGAGGTGGAAAACCCCCAACAGATGATTTTGACGATAAAACTTCTCTTTTCGGTATAAAATCTAAAGCAAACTACAGTCACTTAATTCCAAGAGCGTATTCAAGAGTGGTTACACATTTTTACCAGTGGCAGGGCTCCCTTAATAAACTGCAGTGAATAGTCATCTGTCGAAATTGAAAAACACTAAATGTGGCTCAACAAAGATGGCAAAGACAGATTTTAGGGTTTAAATCAAGGAAATCCTATGCCGAACTAGGAGTCGACCCTTTAGTAAGATTGTGAGAGAGCGACGCATGAGGTTTGCGGGACATGTTCTCCGACAAATGAATTACGCATAAGAAGAGTTGCAATGATATCCTAGTACAACTTGACGCCACTCATTCATAGAGGTCCCCATGGCAGGTGGGAAGAGGCTTCAGATATTACCAGTGACAGATTTTTATGGAAACAGCTTGACGTCAAATGCTCCGAACGGCGCGGTAGGGTCTAAGTCAGTAAGAATAGCACATTAGGTTTTTGAAATAAAACTTTTTAATAGCAGGAAAATGCACTGTAGATACCTCAAAATATGCATTTTGTTGGCTTTTAATACCAGAAATAGTGCTTGGCGGCGGGGCTTCGCCCCGCGCTAGCGCTCCCCAGACCCCATTGCTAGTAATGGCAGGGAATCTACAATTTTATGGAAACAGCTTGACGGCAAATGCGCCAAACGGCACGGGAGGGTCTAAGTCAGTAAGAATAGCACATTAGGTTTTTTAAATAAAACTTTTAAATAGCAGGAAAATACACTGTAGATACCTCAGAATATGCATTTTGTTGGCTTTCAATATCAGAAATAGTGCTTGGCGGCGCTGGGGGAGCTCCTAGCGCTCCCCCAGACCCCCTTGCTAGTATTGACGGGGAATCTACAATTTTTCCACTAACTCATGGAAGAACCTATTCTAGGGTACAATAAACGTCTTCCGAGAGAATGAAGGGTCAGAATGCAATAAAGATTATGTACACACACACACATAAATACATATTTAAAAAAAAATTCGCGGGGGGGGGGGGGGGGAGAAAAAAATCCCCCCCCCCCCCGAAAAAAAATCCTGGCTACGCCCATGGTACTTTCCCTACCTTTCTTGAGGGTCAACAGATGAAGGAGACCTAAGAAAAAGGACAGAAGCATATCTGTCTGTTCGTTACCCCTATACAGGCCGCCGGAAGCTTTGGTAGTTTTGGTATCAGTCTTTCCTTCTACTTAATGACTGAAGCGCCCACGTCATGACACGTCATTGTCATTGCCAATATCGACAAATCATAAGGTCTCTCTAGTTGTGGATATTTTTCAAAAATTGTCGTTGTCAATCGTCCTTAAGTAAATCTCTGTGTTCACACATATTGGCGCCTTATTTGGCACTTACCCTCTACGTCACGTTTCGCTAGTCTCAACCTAGGTCTAGCTATAATAGGCTCTAATATTGCGAGTAATTTTACCTAAAACTGCAATTCGGCCAATGGGCAGACTGGGCTCTCTAGCTTTAGTCGACAGCCAGTCTGGAAGACGGAAAATGCGATATAAAAGCTACGACTATCTGTTGTTCACAGCCGTCTAGAGCTCTGATTTGTGGCACCTGCACAAGTAAATGTCACTTCCAGAGCTCTGATTTGTGGCACCTGCATAAGTAAATGTCACTTTCGGAGCTCTGATTTGTGGCACATGCATAAGTAAGTGTCACTTTCGGAGCTCTGATTTGTGGCACCTGCATAAGTAAATGTCACTTCCGAAGCTCTGATTTGTGGCACCTACATAAGTAAATGTCACTTCCGGAGCTCTGATTTGTGGCACCTACATAAGTAAAAGTCACTTTTGGAGCGCTAATCTGTGGCACCTACACAAGTAAATGTCACTTCCGGAGCTCTGATTTGTGGCACCTACACAAGTAATGTCACTTTTTACACCACAGATAATTTGGCAGCCTAATATTTATAGCTCGTACGTCCCCAGGTCAGCAATTGGTTCGCCAACGCCAGAAGGAGACTCAAAAACACCGTCAAGGGAGAGAACGTCTCCTGGGCTAAGAGGATTAAGGCTTACAACAATTTTGCTGAGGGCAATGCAGAACTGCTGAGCATCCCCTCGTCTGATGAGGAGAACTGGGACTCTGACCAGGAAACAGGTTAGCCAATGGTTGCTTCTAGTCTGTGTTATAGATTTGTGTGTATGTATGTGAGAGAAAGTTTGTGTGTGTATGCGTGTTTGTTTTATGTTTTTTTTCTTCAGAATTACTGTAAATATTTTTAGGCCAGTCTCTAGACCTACTGCTGAACTTAAGGCGATGGTAGCGGCCCAGTCTCTAGACCTACTGCTGAACTTAAGGCGATGGTAGCGGCCCAGTCTCTAGACCTACTGCTAACTTAAGGTGATGGTAGCGGCCCAGTCTCTAGACCTACTGCTGAACTTAAGGCGATGGTAGCGGCCCAGTCTCTAGACCTACTGCTGAACTTAAGGTGATGGTAGCGGCCCAGTCTCTAGACCTACTGCTGAACTTAAGGCGATGGTAGCGGCCCAGTCTGTAGACCTACTGCTGAACTTAAGGCGATGGTAGCGGCCCAGTCTCTAGACCTACTGCTGAACTTAAGGCGATGGTAGCGGCCCAGTCTCTAGACCTACTGCTAACTTCAGGTGATGGTAGCGGGCTAGTCTCTAGACCTCCTGTAGAGCTGCAGGTGATGGTATTAGACTAGTCTCTATACCTCCTACAGAGCTGCAGGTGATGTTAGCTGCCAAGTCTCTAGTCCTCCTACAGAATGGCAGGTGATGGTAGCAGGTGGTGTTGGAAGTTCGTAACATCGTAACATTCGAAGCGCATACCTCACAACCATGCAGCCAAAACATCGCAATGCTGTCGAATCCAGTCGGACTTTCAGTTAATCGGACTAGTGACTAGGTGCTTTTTTTTTTTTACCAAACCCTAAAGTACCGAAACACATACTATTACAAAATTGAGTCCGGTTAATCGGACCAACCGGTTATTAGGGATAAAATGATCGTGCATCAATGCAATTCGATTAAACTGATATATTGGTACTTTGCCACGAGAAGTTGCAACATTAGGCGAGTATTCTACACTGGCCATGAACCGATCATGTGCTAAAGAACTGATGTCCCAATAAGGTCACAGAAAAACGTGACAATATAATCAATAGTAGACGCAAAAACGATATAATTGTAATGTACATGTTACTGTTTTAGTCATGATGCTCACCACCTTTTTGTTATCCTGTTTTGTTTTAGTTTTCCAAACCTTTTTTTTTTATGCAATACACGTTGCTCACGGCAACCACAGTGGCGATACTTTGTAATACCTGTTATCGATTGTGACACCCTCGATTCAAAAGAACTTCTTACGGTTGAAGGGTAATATGTTTTAGAATAAATTAGGACCCCTTCACTTTGGCTTCAAAGGTCAATGCAGGTGTGGGATTGGGATAAGGTCGACGTTCATTGATTAAATTTCTAACATTAATGAGTGTTGGCCTTCATGCGATTTCGATCTTTGTAAAACACAAACAGAGCGCGTCACCATTGTGCTAAAGGTCACGACTATCACTCCTGTTATGCTCCTGTTATGCTCTAGTGCGGTGTTTCTCAAACTGTGTTCCGAGGAACCCTAGTGTTAGGCAGGCCTGAATAGATGTTCCACGAACTACTGGAATAATTAACTAGTAAGACTGCACTTGAATTAATATCTTAAAAAAAAAAGCAAAATGTTTCGCTAAATACTCACAATTCGCGAAGTGTTCTGTTAAAGATAAAGTTTGGGAACCACTGCACTAGTGGACATTAGTTATTTTGTTCACGCGTCACTGTGATGGCATGGTGTCGTTCCGCATCGCTGAACCGATTACGAAAACATCAGACAACTTAAAAGCTGTTTGTTTTGATACATTTCGAACCTATGCAAACATTTGAGAGAGAGAAAAGTAAATACTATTCTTCTAAGTAAAGGTTAACGTTTGCCTATCAGACCTTACTATCTATTGGGAAGATGATGTAAAGGTCATCTTTCCGTGGCCCACGGTTTACGAGGGTGTCATGTGGCCAGCACAAAGACCAACCGTCTTTACGGCAACATATGTCAGGTACCCACTAGAGCTGGGTGCCCAAAGATCCCGAAATTAAAAATTCTAGTTTTTTTTAAATAATCTAGTCTTGTACATTTTGATATCGTTATTTATTCACATACTTTCATGCATATTTTAAAAAGCTTTTTTAAAATCAGACTTGTAACTTGTCTGAATGACTCCATTTTAACATTTGTTATGCAGAACTCTCCAGTGTTTTTGACGTAAACTAACCATTGTGTCAGCCATTCTCGACGCCTCGTAGCCTGCAACACTGGCACTATTAGCTCAGCGTCAGTTGTCAGCATTCCCCTCTCATTGGTGGCGATGTCGTATTCCTTAGGGATCATTGTGGGAATCTCCTTGAGAGCGTCTTCCATAACAAGAAGAGTCGCCCGCTACCATCTCCTGACGTTCAGCAGTAGGTCTAAAGACTGGCCCGCTACCATCGCCTTAAGTTAGCAGTAGGTCTAAAGACTGGCCCGCTACCATCGCCTTAAGTTAGCAGTAGGTCTAAAGACTGGCTGGCTACCATCGTCTTAAGTTAGCATTAGGTCTAGAGACTGGCCCGCTACCATCGCCTTAAGTTAGCAGTAGGTCTAGATACCATCGCCTTACGTTTAGAAGTAGATTTCTTGTCTACCTCGTCGTAGTTGACCTTTTTGATGTGGTATAGATACTAGCTGTGTCATTTACGAGGTTTTACAGTTTGGTATATTGTCTTGGAGCCTTGCCATGGAATCGAGAAGAATCCTATGATTCACCCACAAAGACCGCATCACAAATGAGAACACTCGGACCTCACGATGACCTGCTTACTACAGTCGGAAAACGCAACTGTATGACCGTATCGCGAAATCCTCAGGGCTCGCAAAGACCTTCCTACATGGAACAGTACCAGGAAAAAGAAGAGGCAGAGAAAATGATGAGAAGACTACATAAAAGAATGGACTGGCCTGCCTAAGCCAAAAGACAGAGAGGAATGGAGAAAGATGGTCGACAGTTCATGTGTGGTGCCCCAAATGGTCCAACAGACTAAGCCTTAGGAAATGTAATGGTGATAGAGTTGTTGTTTTTCTCATGACTATCAAACGTTTGACTTAAAGCTAATGTTTGAAAATATTAAATTGATTCAATGCCCCAAATGTTGATTAAGTGTTTTCCAAACTGTGTCCCGCGGATCCCTATTGTTCCGCGAGTCCATATTAGATGTTCCACTAACTACTGGAGTAATCAACAAGTAGAACATCACATGAATTAATCACTAAGCAAAAAATAAGCAAAGTGTCCCGCTAAATACTCCGAATTTGCGAAGTGTTCCGTTGATGAAGAAAGTTTGGGAAACACTGCGTTAAGTTGAAGTTTACAAAAAAAAAGTAGGTGAAAAATTCCCTTGAGTTCTCACGTTTTAGTAATCCAAAAAGAAAGTGTTTTAGTGTTTTTTTTTTCCTTCCTTCTTTTTAATTGAAAGAAAATTCTCTAAAAGTAAACATTATTTAATAGAAAATAAAACTAAGTTTAAAAAAAAAAAGGTTTTTAAAACAACATCACGTGTGCAAATTGATGTCACAGCAACCAATTTCCTGCATAGAGTTTTGGCGAGCATATTAATTATACACGCTCTTAAGTTTTACAACGGGAAGGTAGATTCATTAGAGCTGGTATTCCGGATATTTGAAGAGGCAGGTGGCTTAGACTAGTATGACTTTCAATAGACTGGGACTGCCTCTTCCCTGGTCTCTTCTGCTATCCAAAGCCGTCAGGTAGCTGTGAGCAAGTCTGGCTCTAAGAGTAATTAGAATATGAATTCCCCCCCCCCCAACTCAACTTTCTATTTTCGACCCGGAGATTATAAATTTTGCGGTGAACTCCTGACCTTGACATTCAAGTATTTTCAACAGTGCTTCATCCCACTTGGACTAGTTTTCTGGTTTAACAGAGTTAACGTATGTTCTTAAAATATCTTAATTTCTTAAGTCTGAGGATGTAAAGATTATTGCTTAATTATAATCAAAGATTATTGCTTAATTATAATCAAAGAAATGGGGAAGTTAGAATAATTGGAATGAATGGCCATACAGCATGTCTATATCAATAACTTTGTAATCCTAGAGAAGAATTTGATTTACGTTCAGTAAAAAAATAGGGTGCGCGGTGGCTGAGTGGTAGAGCACTTGGCTCAGAGCTGAGACGTTCCAAGTTCAAATCTCGGCGAAAAACGGGATTTTTTTTTTCTTATTAGACTTTACTTTAAAGGAAAAATGATTGACCATTGCGTTGACCACATGACACCCTGCTTGTGAACCGCCTAAGAAACAGATGACTTTCACATCATCTGCCCCGGGGAAAGTGTACTTCATGATGCAATCAATGTTATTTCGTACCATGAAACTTGTAGATCTATAAAACAAAAAAGGCAATAATCAACTAGGGTATTATGTGGCCATCACTAATACCTGGTTTCTTTACTCTCTCACATTGAAATCAACATCATCATCATGTTCCTCATGGGACATAGCGCCTCAGTAAAAACATGTCACTCTCCACGTGCTCTTGCTAGTTTTTTAATGCCTTCCCAGCTCTTTCCTGTCCTCTCGGCTTCATCTAGTACACTCTGTCGCCACGTTCTTTTTGGCCTTTCTCTGCGTGAGATCTGTGGGTTCCACTCTAATGCCTGTGCAGCTCTAATGTTGGTATCTTCCTTTATAGCAGCGGTTCTCAACCTTTTATGCTAGGCGACCCCTTCTTACAATCCCCCACTTAGCCGCGACCCTCCCCCCCACCCCCGCACACACACACAGCAATAGAAAAATAGACAATAACAATCCATTCTTTCAATGGTCTTTGGCGACCCCTGGCAAATCGTCAATCGACCTTCAAGGGGGTCGCGACCCACAGGTTGAGAACCCTTTCCTTACAGTGTGACCAAAGATTACCACCTCTATATCTCTCAGTCCACCCGTCTTCCACAGTTTAGTGTTTTCTATTTTGTCCTACCATGGATCTCAAAAACTAGTTATTTCTTGGTTGACTTCACCTCAGTTCCCCCAATACGGACTCAAGATTTGAACCTGGAACTCACGTTTCGTCATGTATTATCTCTTGAAAATAACCTAACGCTTTTCTGGCGGGAAAAAAAACTGGTTGAACCAATAGTAAAACAATCTTTCTAAAACGATTTCTTATATCGACGATTTCTCGTAGTTACAAATCTTGTACCCCAAGCCTCTAGTCACATGGTCCCGTAGAATGTTAAGATCAAAAGTAGGGCGCAATCCACCTTCGTTTACTAAAATTGTTGAAGCAGTAATGAGATATAACAATTATAAACTGTTTGTTCTTATCTATACATTATTTGACCATTTTCTGACCATATATTCAGATAGTCACCTGCCTAATCTGGACAAACACAGCAACTTAAGATAATAACAAAGAATAAAGAAGCAAAATATAAGAAAATAAAATAAAAGCTTATGTGAGACACAATTCTCAATGCTTTAAGATTTATCTTCCCTTTTCTAAGTTAAAAAAAATAATTAATTACCATTAATTATTTAAAGAAATAAAATGGATTCATGTGTTGTTAAGGACAATGAATAATTGTGTAGATTTTCAACCTGATCTGAGGATGAGAGGTGGGGGAAATAACGTGCACCACAGACAGACGGAGTGAGCTGACCTAAGTTTTGTAAAAAACATGTAAATACTAACCTTAGACTTTGTTCCTCTAAGTCACTCTACAGTGTCAGATACTTCTCAGTTCTAAGCATCATACTTTTTCCCTATCAGAAATCCTACAAATAAATGTAGGTAGATAGACCTATTTATTGTCATTGCGACTCAGATCAAAATATCAGATTTAGCAGCTACCCCTTTTCTAAACCTTGCCTAAGTGTTCTGTTTTAAATTTGTTATTTACTCTTTAGACCAGGATGGCTGCCTGGTTTAGCGGTTTGCGCACTGGACTGTCGTTCAGATTTATCGATGGTTCCGGAGGTTGGACTAGGAAGTAATTATCTTCACCTCTAAAGGAACATCCGAAACATGTAAAACATTTTACAAACTGTATTTTTTTTTCAGATATGGACAATCAGGATAACTCCACACAGTCTGAGCCCCTTCACTGTGATTCCAGTGTTCAGGAGTCTGTCTTGACCTCTGCACTCAGTGACACCGCTCTCAATTCTGGCCAGATCTCTCAGTTTCCAGTGACCTCTGCTGTTCGCAGTTGCGCCCCTTCCCCGGATGATCATCAAGGCAGCGGCCAGAAATTTAAACATTCCATTTTGCAGGTAATTTCAATTTGCCCTTTGATGACTGATACAGAGAAAGGACAAAAACTCTTGCAATTTATAATCAAAATATCTCAGGCTTAGAAGATGTAGCCTCAAAACTGTTCAGAAAAAGTAAATCTAGCTCAGCATTTTTATAAAAATGGCTCGTTCTGACTAGAGAGATTATAGATGCGCCTCCCTGAATCAATGGTGTTGATTTCGTCTCATTAAGTTAGCAGAATGTGCTGTGCCTAAAGAGGTCTAATCTGATAAAGCGAACTTTACAGCTGTTCACATATGAATATGTATTATTCTAGGGTTTAAAAGATAGGGCATGTTTCTATCTTCTCATTATGCGTAAAGCAGCCTTAGTACTTTTACTGTCTCCACACTGTCATGTCCTGCGTAACATTCTTCCACATATTCACTTTGGTTACCCTGAAGTACCGCTGTCAGACATATCTGTAAATAGTGGAAGTCACTTGTGTCTGGTTTCTTCAGCTGTTTGGGTATTCTTTCATATTTAAATCTGCTGACATGTCCGAGTTAGTGTAATTTGTTGGTGTCAGCAGTGAATAGATAAGTAAGTTCAAACCAGAAAGCCGTTAAATGCAAGGCACTACAAACTGAATTGTTCACTTTAGCATAAGCACAATTTCTTTGTGTGCGAAAATATTTTTTGATACACTGCAACTAGATCTACAACACGAAACAGTCAATACTACACAATCACGCACAGATGTACGCGTAATGGGACACGCATAAACACCCACACAATCAACAACATTTTACTCAACATTTCATTTTAGTGATTTGGCCAGGAACAGGTATGTGAGAAATTACAATGACCCCAAGCCCCCCCTCCCCCCCCCCCCCCGCATAAAAAATGGTTAACCAATACCTTTTAAAAGGAACCATCAATCAAATAATCAGTCAATCAGTGTTGCATGTGTGGCTGAGAGGCCAAAACCTCTTGGCTACCTAACAAACAGGCTTGAGATCGACTCCCGACTTTTGTTTACTGAGCCCATAAAGGCAGCCCGTAAACCCTCTCCCAGAGGCCCCCCTCCCCACCCTGGTCTTTCAACTGAGATTGGACTATATCGCACTGAAATATGCGCTATATAAAAGTAATAGTTTAAAAAATTATATTTCACCACAATATCTATCACATCTGTACGAAGTGTATGTATATTCTGTATCAGTCCAAAGCAGGGGTGATAAACCTTTGACCATTTTCTTTCTGTAGTAGATTTACTTTCAAGATTGATGCAATATATATTTGTTTCTGTGAACCTATTTATTTATTATGCTTTTTACTGACATTTGCTTTTAATGGTTCAGTTTACAGTTCGTATTACTGTAGTGTCTGTGTGCTAGTTATATAAAATATTAAAACTTGAAAAAGATAAATACTGAAATAATTTTGTTTTGAAAAAAATTCTTATCATATTTTATCTTATCATGTTACAGCGTTACCTGCAGCAGGCGATACTTCCTGTGGAGGATGTTGTAGCGTCTTCAGCCTCACGTCACAGGCACCTGTCGTCCTCTACTGGGTCACATGACTTTGAGTACTTGTCCACCTCTTCCGTGTCATCCCCTTCCCATGAGGTGCACCAGGACTCGTTTGATGGTGAGGAAACTGTCTCTCTCTTTGTCTCTCTGTCTCTCTTTGTCTCTCTCTCTCTTTGTCTCTCTCTCTCTCTCTCTTTGTCTCTCTCTGTCTCTCTTTGTCTCTCTGTCTCTCTTTGTCTCTCTCTGTCTCTCTTTGTCTCTCTCTGTCTCTCTTTGTCTCTCTCTCTCTCTCTTTGTCTCTCTGTCTCTCTTTGTCTCTCTGTCTCTCTTTGTCTCTCTGTCTCTCTTTGTCTCTCTCTCTCTCTCTTTGTCTCTCTCTGTCTCTCTTTGTCTCTCTCTCTCTCTTTGTCTCTCTCTGTCTCTCTTTGTCCTTTATTGGTTCTATGTCTTTCTCTCTCTTTGTGTCTCTTTTCGCCTCTCTCTCCCTCTTTCTCTCTTTTATTCTCTCACTTTCTGTCTCTTATTGACACACATACACTGTCTCTCTTTGTCTCTCTCTCTCTCACACTCTTTGTTTGTGTATGTGTGCTTCTCTCTCTTTGTATCTATATCTCAGTCTCTCATTTTCTGTGTCTCTCTTTTCTCTCTTTTTCTGCCTTCTCTTTTTTTATCTCTCTCTGGCACTCTCTTTTTGTCTCTGTCTCTCTTATTATCATTCTCTTATTCTCTCTTTTTGTTTCTCAATGACTCTCACTCTCTCTTTTTGTTTCTCAATGACTCTCACTCTCTCTTTTTGTCTCTCTCTCTATCCGTCTGTCTGTTTCTCTCTCTCATTTTCTGCCTCTCTTTTTCTTTCTCTATTTCTCTGTCTTTTTTTTATATGTCAGACCTCATAGAGTTAATGTTAGTTGAGCGGCAGTAAAATGCTCTGCTTCCCAGAAGTTTTAATGGAGCTATAAAGATTTGTTTCTTCTTTTTTTTTCGCTTTATTTTTCTACTATCGTAATGATTGAATATGACTTCATTGTCCTCTGCAGCCCCACATTTATGTGACTATTAGCTAGTCAGAAAATATTGCCCAGACAAAAGTTAAAGGGTAAAAAAGATAGTCTGTAGATTTATTTGCTCCAAGTTGGGAATTTAGTTACTATGAAGCAAGCAAAGATCCAAATGGTTCAATCTTCACTGAACAATGGATTAGCTCGAGAATTTAATAACAATAATACACTAAACCATGATTTACATATACAAAAACAAAACCTAATAAAATATTCACAAAGACACAAAAAATGCAGACACATTTCTTATTCCATATGCTAGGACAAAAAATTATAAATGCATTTTAAAAGCGTTCATGGTAACCTTTACACAAATACCCACTTCTTTCTCACCCTCCCTCTCCCCTTTCTTTCCCAACTGGTCCAGATAAGTGATAGGATCGTAGCGTATTGTGGAAGATACAAGCTGTCCGTCCGTTCCGTGTAGATCTCGTAAACTAGAAAAGATAGTGAAAATCTGACACCATATTTTTTTAGACCATTCAAAGTTTTAATGCAACGGCTACTTTTTTCTTTTCTGAAAGCTAAAAATCTAATTTTTTAAATCACTTATGCTAGCAATTTTTTTTAACTATTCACAACTAATAGTAACAAACACTGGAAGCTTTTTAGAAAAGGAGGTATCCATTCACCATATCCTAAACACATTTACGCAAATGGTTTTAGATTTTTTGTCAAATTTTTTTTATTACATTTGTATTGCAAAGTTATATAAGTACAATCATATTAACTACTACATTTACACACAAAAAAAGAATGTTTACTTTTTTTTAAAGAAGAAAAATCTATTTAGTATGCATATACGTTGGACATAATTTAAAACATCAATTAATCTGTAGTTGTTCATATTATCGCGTGAACTGCAGTGCTGTAGAAATAGTACACTTAACTATTTTCTTTTTTAAGAAAATGATTTTTTCTTGAGGATTTCAATTAGAGATTGACCCTTTACAAAACAATTAGATCAATTAGATTTCATTTTAAGACATCAGTTAGGCCAGGTTCACATCTAACTTGACATTCACTTTCACCTATCCTTTAGTCTGCTGGACCGCTGGGGCATCACACAAGATCTGCTAACCTTCTTTATCTATTCTTCTCTGTTATTTGTCTTTGAAATAATTTTATTCTGATGTTCTTTCTGAAAATATTGAAACCTTCCTTTTTTCCTGCCTGGGTAGACCACTTTGGGGATGGATTTTGAGTTTGTAACCTTGTTTTTTTTTTAAATTTAGTAGAAGATTTTTGATTTGGTTTATTCAGATTATACTTTCACTTACAATAACGCACAAGACCAATGGGTGAACGTATCTACGTTGAGCATTCAGTATTGTTGAGAAGTTGTATATAGTTTATGATCATTTATACTGTTTAATGTAATATACCCGCTGCTGTTCATCAATTAAAAATTCATAGTCACAGATTTGCAGTAGTTTACATTGCCAGAAACTCGGATTGAGGAAATAAAATATATTCGAATTAATTAGATTAAAAAAAATTTTTTTTTAGGTAATTATCAGGTCTACATGATTTTGCATCATGTTTAAAAACTGCCATTGTAAAGTTTTCGTAATTATTGTACAAATTCATAGATTATTGCTTAAAAGAAAGTAACTAATACAAACTTATTTATTTCCGACACGCGGATCTCGGGCCACATAACTACAATAAGACTTTGATTCCCACGTGGCTAGCCTCCGTGGTTTCATTGTGGACAGTGATAAAAGTTTCCATGGCCTAATATGGTCCGCAGGCCGTAGACTGAGTATCACCAAATAATATTTTCTATTATAGGCATTGGTGACAGTGTTGTTGTTTATTTATCTTAAGTGTTTTCCAGCCGTTGCGAGCTTGTTACACCTGTTTTTATTATGGCCTCCTCTGGTCGTAAACCGACTGTGTATCATGGCAATGAGATGAATGCCTGGGCACTAGATATGGTTGGAACAATGCCACACACACAGCAGACTTATCGACGTTGCGATCTGTGGGTAGTGGTCTAGTTGACTTCAAAGCTTCAAAGTCGTACAGACCTGTAACTGGCAACGAGCTATTGGTCTAAACTGCCTACAGGTTTTGACGTTGCAAGTCAGTGCTCAGGCCTACTTTGACGATTGGTCTAGCTCCAAGCAGCTGATGTATACAAAGGAACGGCAATTACCGATACAGTTTGGGGTCAGCGGCTTCGCAGGCTCTGCCAGGGTGTAGCACTCAGTTCTGCAAACTGCAAAATGGTCGCTGGCTCCTAATTTTTTCTTTAGGGTTGACTCCCGAAGCGTTTCCCATGATTGGGTATAGCTGCAGGGCATTATAGATTTGATTCAGAGTTTACCGTCTCCTAGATAAGTAGCCAGCCAAGGCTAACGAGCGCCTCCTCCCCGAAGCTTACTGGTTTGAGCGCCAGTCACTCACCGTTGCCCCTTTTTCTGTTATCTGAGCCACACGTGATGGCCAGAAGCTGGACTGGTTGTCAGAGGCTATTTGAGACGCAATCTATTAGGAAGCATTGTATAGGTAGTGGACCGCTTACATCCATGACCACTTCCGGCAATGACAACCTTGCGGAATAGCGACTTATTAGCGACGCTTTTTTTTTCACCCCCGCCAAGTGCTACTGTTCCATATAGCATCGCTTCAGACGGAGTAGCTTGGAAAGGTACATGTTAAAATTAAAGCTTTATTTAAAGATGGTATTTATTTCTTTAACGGATTAAGTCGGACTGTAATTATATAGAATAGTTGACATCGAAGTTTGGCTTGGGGAAACTTGCTATACCAGTTTGTTTTAATTAATGCAGTGCGGAACACGTGGAGAAAATAAAAGAAACATATATAAAGACCGTAAGATCATCAAAGAATGTGTGGTGAAATACACCTTTACCGTTTTATTTTATTTATTTTTGTAGATGTGCAACGGATCTGTGTTCAGCAATGGATGCAGTAACATGTAACTCATGGGGGCTGTGATTACAGCGAGTCCAGTCGTCATTGTAGACCTCAACACTGACCTGTGACGTGGCAACCTGTCATCAGTTGAGACAGTTGGTCAGTACGTCAAGTGATGTGGCAATAAGCTATTGACCTTTGGTCTCCACCGACCACAAGTTTCCATATCACCGGTCAGTGTTGGGGTCTGCTATGACGATTGGTCTCGTTTCCAGACACGAAGCACCCGACAAAGGGGTGATGAGTATAAGGAAGAGGGAAGTCTGGTGTGACTGAAGGGCAGGCAGAGAAAGGCTGGTGTCTTTAACACGGTGTATCCTCTAGAACAGTGATGCCCAACCTAAGTCGACCTGCGGGCCATTTTAATTTCCGACAGTCGTGTCGCTGGCCACATGACCGAAACTGTACAAAACGAAATGAAATTGGCCTAAAACAAGTTTATTAGAAACTTTTGCGTCTAGTACCTACATTAATTAATAGGATATGCCAGTTTATCACTTTTAAAGGTCTGCAACTGGCTTCATTTCTCTACTTTAAATGTGAGCAACATCGTAGACAGCTTTACAAACGACTCATTTTCTTGTCTCTAGTAGGCAAATATTCTCCTCGATCCTTCAGGCGTAGTTGAATTATCTATAATTCGCAGTCAATCTTTTATCATCCGTTTATATGTTATTGTGCTTCAAAATAGCCACACTTTATAAAACAAATATGTTGGTTTATTATCATGTTCCACAAAAAAAAAAAAAAGATCCATTAACTTTTCCTGGTAGATTCTAAATTCAGAGTCCACTTTTAGTTTATTCGGCTCCCCCATTGCAGTAATTACGAAACAATTAATACCCGTTCAAAGTAAAAATATTAAGAGTAGTTGCTAAATAAATTTTAATGTTTGCATATTATTTATTATCATTTTTAATGTTAAATTATAGTTAACATGTTTTTGCATATCATACCTTTATGCATTAGTTTATATTCAAGTAATCAATTTCATAGGACTTCATATAACTTTATCAAATAATGGCAGAAAGGACGCTTTCTGGAATTAAGTAATTACAATAAATAAAGTGGCCATTCAATTAAAATACATGACATATTTTGTCCCTTATTCTATAGTTATTTCTATCGTCATTTTAAGCCTTGAAGCTGAAGGCGTAAAATTAATCTTATCAGTGATAGGAATCTGAGTTAGACTACGCACTTCAGCATTAAAACGTTATTTTCCAGACACGTAATATGTTCTTTAGTATAGCACCACTGTTACTTTAGTATAGCACCACTGTTACTTTGGTATAGCACCACTGTTACTTAAGTATAGCACCACTGTTACTTTAGTATAGCACCACTGTTACTTTAGTATAGCACCACTGTTACTTTAGTATAGCACCACTGTTACTTTAGTATAGCACCACTGTTACTTTAGTATAGCACCACTGTTACTTTAGTATAGCACCACTGTTACTTTAGTATAGCACCACTATTACTTTAGTATAGCACCACTGTTACTTTACTATAGCACCACTGTTACTTTAGTAAAGCACCACTGTTACTTTAGTATAGCACCACTGTTACTTTACTATAGCACCACTGTTACTTTAGTAAAGCACCACTGTTACTTTAGTATAGCACCAGTTACCATAGTATAAGCTCTCTATTAAATTTAATCTTGTAACAAGGCTTTAAACACTTTAGTTCTTGGGTGGCTTCCTAGGTGTTATTCGCTTTGTACTGTCGTCTCCATTGTCCCGGGTTTGAACCCGCCCCGCTCCAACCCTCCCCTCCCCCCCGCCTTCCTGCAAAAGGCTTGATCTAGGATGTTATAATCTTGAAATTTAAAAAGTAAATCCGAAGCATGTAAAAAAAAAAAAAAAAAAAACACAACATTATGTGCATTGTAAAAATATATTTTAAAAATGTATTAGTCAGTGCAAGCCTTAGAGGGAGACCAGTCCAGTAGAAGTTCAGGCCTTAGAGGGAGACCAGTCCAGTAGAACTTCAGGCCTTAGACGGAGACCAGTCCAGTAGAAGTTCAGGCCTTAGAGGGAGACCAGTCCAGTAGAAGTTCAGGCCTTAGAGGGAGACCAGTCCAGTAGAAGTTCAGGCCGTAGGACGTAATGTACCATACAATATTCGATGACAGGAAATCCCCGTGAAGCACTCTGCATCAAGCCCTGCGCAGTTCTGTAGCCCTGGTTTGACTTCATCCAAGTTTTCCATTGCACTGTCATAATGTAAACTAACTTTATTATACAAAAAGGAATCGAGGTGGCCTAGCGGTGTCCGGGATTCAAAATCCTGTGAAGATTTGGATTTTTAATTTCGGGCTCCTCTGAGTCCACACAATTCTAATGGGTACCGGCCATAAGTTGGGGAAAAGTATAGGTTGTTGTTCGTTGTGCTGGCCACATGAGACCCTCGTTAATCGTAGGGCCACAGAAACAGATTATCTTTACATCATCTGCCCTATAACTACAAGGTCTGAAAGGGGAACTTTTTTTTTTTTTTTTTAAATTTTACTATTTCTTATACAGAAAAAACAACAGTATAGAAAATACGAAAAACATGCATATATGTAACCCTGCCGGACCAAGTAAAACAAAGGACGTTTGGGCCACGAGGCCTTCATCTGCTACAAAACAAACAAAAAATAACAAACAATGAACACAAAATAGTCTTAAGTGAACTTCTCTGTCCGATGTTGTTCTCTATCGAGGCAGAAAAGAAATGAGCTACGCTGGTGTAAAAGCGCGGGAAAACGGAAGGGGGCGGAGAAAAACCAAACAACAGGTGTCAATCAGTTCTTTTTCTTTGTACGTCAAAGATACTTATGAATATTTATGACTGCACTTTCAATGATACCAACTCTCATCATCGGCCATTACATACTTTTTTTTTTAATTGGGTCATTAATCAAGCTTTATGCTCGGCTTGGGTAATTTCGCGTGTTTGTGTTGTATATGCCAGTGTGTGTGTGTGTTTGGTTACTTGTGTTCGTGCGTTTAATGTCTCAGGTTTATAGCGCTAATAAACATTATTGATAAAGGTCAAACCTATTAATATTTTTACGTTTTTTTTTAAAACTTATTTTCCTGGCTTTTGTTTGCCGAAGTTTATGAGTGAAGAGGCCTGGTTGGCCCGACTGTAAATCCGGCCTTAACGATCTAAATACATCGGAGAAGGCTGTCATTTATCTCTCCCACGGGTCGTACTGAGCGGACGTTGTACGATCCTGAGCCTTGACCTTGGATTATACTCGGATTACTGCGCACACACACGCACACACTCCTGAGAGCTGGAGAGACAATGAATAAATATGCAGAAGAAATTTTAATCCTTTGTCAAAAAAAAAAACAAACTTCTAGAGACACAAAATAATAATAAGGGTTTAAAATGTTGCTGTGTAAATTAATTATAATGTTTCAATGTTGTTTAATTCTCAGATTTATCCGAGGACATGGAGACGATAGCTATCAAATTGAGACCCTCTGAGACAAGTAGTCTGTAAGTGGCTTTGATACTCAAGTTTATGTATTAGTAGATGAAAATATTGAATTGTGGGAAACAAACTTGGAGGTAGTCGGGAAGACAGAGAGAGAGGAAAGAGAGTGAGAGAGATTAGGGAGAAAGTGGTAGAACATTAGAGAGAAACGTGGGATAGAGAGTGAAGATAAGACTAACGTGAGTGAGTGAGAGAGAGAGAGAGGGCTAGACAAGGGGAGAGAGGATGTAGAGAAGTAGGGCCAGACATAGAGAGAGATAGAGTATGAGAGAGGGTATTAGAGAGATAGAGAAAGAATATTAGACAAATAGAGAGAGTATTAGAGAAAGAGAGAGAGAGAGTATAAGAGAGATAGCGAGTATTAGAGAGATAGAGGGTATTAGAGAGATAGAGAGTATTAGAGATAAATAGAGAGTATTAGAGAGATAGAGAATATTAGAGAGATAGATAGAGAGTATTAGAGAGATAGATAGAGAGTATTAGAGAGATAGATAGCGAGTATTAGAGAGATAGATAGAGAGTATTAGAGAGATATAGCGTATTAGAGAGATAGATAGAGAGTATTAGAGAGTATTAGAGAGATAGAGAAAGAGTATTAGAGAGAGAGAGAGAGAGTATTAGAGAGATAGATAGAGTATTAGAGAATGAAAGAGAGAGAGTATTAGAGAGATAGAGAGAGAGTATTAGAGAGATAGAGAGTATTAAAGAGTGATAGAGAGAGAGAATTAAAGAGATAAAGTGAGAGAGTATTAGAGAGTATTAGAGAGATAGAGAGTATTAAAGAAATAGAGAGATAGGGAATATTAAAGAGATAGAAGTATTAAAGAGATAGAGAGAGAGAGAGAGTATTAGAGAGATAGAGAGTATTTGAGAGAGATTATTAGAGAGACAGTTGGAGAAAAAGTGTGGGCGTGAATGTTAAAGAGTGTCGGAGATTAAGAGAAAGGGAGAAAGAGGCAGAAAGAGAGAGAGAGAGAGAGAGATTAGGAAAGAAAGAAACTGAAAGAAAGAGATTAACGAATGCATTCTCTTATTTGGTGTATAAGATAGCTTTAAGTCTTATAGTAACCTAGAAATACACTCTCATCGTTCAATTCATCTTTAGTAGTTGAGATAACACAAAGAGACAGCAGACTGCAGTAGGCCTATTGCCAAACACACGAGAATAATAACAATCATCTAAAAAATAATTAACCTCAAAATTAATCAAGAAGGAATTAAATCAAACTTTATTTCTTTAATTAAACAATGTTTACATTTCTCCATTTATTTTGAAAGCTTTTTTTTTTCCTATTTCAAATTCTTTTTGTGTGGACACTAATTATAATTTTTATTTTCTTTCCAAGAAACAATACTGATGAGCTTTATTGGAAAGAGATTAGTGCCGCGCTGGCCCTCACAAGTCTCGCAAGATGTCACGTGACTAAGTAGATCTCGCGAGAACGTGATCACACGAGACTTCAGTAAGACAACGGGAGAAGTGTCTCAACCAGGAAACCCCCCTTGCAGCCAGGAACATTTTCTCGTGTCCTCGTCAACCAACCAGTGTAACCTTGCACTGAGGGAACTTCTTCCATGGCGGAAAGTTTTAATAATGCTTAACAAAACATGGCGTAGAAATAAGAGAGAGCGTAAGCTTCGGAATCAATACCTCCTGGCTGTAAAAATCATTTAAGACTCTTTTGATGACATCACATTCATTAGGCCAATAACAAACCTGAGGATCTTTCATCACCAGACATGAAGATCTTGCATCACCAAACCTAAAGATCTAGCATCACAAAAACCTGAAGATCTTGCATAGCCAAAGGTCACGCATCGCTAAACGTGAAGATAACAAAGCCCAAAGGTCTTGCATCGCTAAACGTAAAGATCTTACATAACAAAAGCTGAAGCTATTACATTACAAACCTTGAAGATCTTTCATAACAACTTGAAGATCTTTTATAACAAACCCTGAAGATCTTGCATAACATATTCTAAAGATCTTGCAAAAAAAAAGATTTTACTTTACAAAAAAAGATCGCAAAAATCGCAAAAATTTAGCATCATGAAGATGTTTCATCACCAAACTTGAAGATGTTTCATCACCAAACTTGAAGATGTTTCATCACCAAACTTGAAGATGTTTCATCACCAAACTTGAAGATGTTTCACCACCAAACTTGAAGATGTTTCATCACCAAACTTGAAGATGTTTCATCACCAAACTTGAAGATGTTTCATCACCAAACTTGAAGATGTTTCATCACTTAACGTGAAGATGCTTCATCACCAAACCTAAAGATGTTTCATCACCAAATGTGAAGATGTTTCATCACCAAACCTCAAGATATTTCATCATCTATCCTGAAGATGTTTTATCACCAAACATGAAGATGTTTTTCATCACCAAACGTGAAGATGTTTCATCATCAAAGCTGAAGATGTTTCATCACCAAACCTGAAGATGTTTCATCACCAAACCGGAACCTCTAGTCTAGCATCACCAAGCTATAATATGTTATGTCTCGTCCCAAAGTCTAAACATCTTCCATCACCGATTGAATCATTAGATTATGATGGCTTCCTTATGACATGTGATTAGAACTGTTAGCACTTTGGTCAGAAGTTTGAAAAAACCCGCCAATATCCACTTGGCGTCTTGCACGAGGTTAAATATTTTTGTTAAAATATGAAACTTACATATTACGTCAAACCATAGCAATTTAAATTACAATGGCCAGGACCGACAGCTAGATCCAGAGGTTTAAATTAACTCTTGACTGTAGTAACAGCTAGTTTTAGGTTTTACAAGCAGATAATGACTGAGGTGTAACCTGGATCTTAAATCGCCTTCTTTTTTCTGGAGAGATCTTTTCTTGTAGTTGAAAGATTTACAGAAATGAACAGGTATATTTTCCACGTGAAATGGGAGAGAACTGTGTCAAGTCCACATGAAATTGAGTGTTTTTTCTTACACACCATTCTCTGCCCATCTATATCTCGTAATTCTGAACAAAAACTTGTTGTTTAATCGGTTACTAGCTTGTAAGGCCAGTGTTTCCCAAAGTGGGGCTCACGTACCCCCAGGGGTACTCTGCGTTACAAAAATTACAAAAGGGTACACTTTAGTTAAAAGTTTGGGAAGCACTGTATTAAGCCAATCGGTAACTAGAAACGAAAATAGAAGGCCATGATTGCAAATTCATTAAGTTAAAACATTTTGACCTCAAATACATTCTAGCAAATTCAGATCCTTCTTTTCCATATTTTTTTGACTTGTAAAAAAATGCTCTTAAAGCAATTTAAATTTGTGAAACGAGTGGATCCAAGACCAATCGTTAGAGTTGACCCGACTGTAGAACTCGGCTGACCACTCGTGGCCTTCACAGATCTGCAGTCAAACCTACTATAATGATTGGTCTAGGTGGCGCTTTTGGTGGGAAAAGCAACTAAATAACAGTAATATGTTAATCGAATCTTTCTGCTGGCAGTGGCTGACAGAACCTGCCATATAGATATGTGATGTAAATGTAATTTTTGAAATCTGTACTAACGTGACTGTGTGTGTCAAAATGTGTATGTGTTAGTAATCTGAGCCTGTGTGCGTCAGAATCTGTTTTTTTTTTAGCATTTTGTCAGCCTGTGTATGTGGTTTTTTTTTTGTCTAATATATATATATAGGCCTATATAAGGCTTGTCTTCGAGTCATAAGATTTATAAGAAATACAGTATTTCACGTGGTTACGCAGACCAAGCTGCGACCTACTTATTTTGCCGTATTCAACGCAGACAAACTCAGAATACGTATGTCTGTCAAAGATGTGCGTGTCGTGTTATACGTACCTTCCGATATATATATTTTTCTTGACATCGTGGAGGTTTACACTATAACATAGGCTACATGTATCTCCTGTTAGATTGTGTGTGTGTGTCTATGAGTTCTAATGTGTATGTATAATTCAGTGTGATGAGCCATTTCTGCGTGTGATCATTTATATGCCTTTTTTTTGTCTGTGTATGCGTTATAATTATCACTCCAGTATTTGCGGAACAGCGGACTGCCTAAATGTATAAAGGGGCTTAACCAACTGCGGGTTGGGGAGGGTGTGCGCAGAGCTTTTGAACCCCTTCAAGTGAAAAACATTTTTAATTAAATAAATTTTACCTTTAATGAGCTATAGCGTGTTCCTGGTAAAAAAAAAACAAAAACATCCTCTCAGCAATGTTATATGAACAGATAATAAAAAATACCCTTAAATAAGATATTTCTTATATACTTTGACATCTTAGTTCATTAAGCAAGCTGTTCAATTATTTTTCGGATTTACTGCCAACTGCAGCTTATCCTCAAGAACATCTTTTTTCTTCTTCTTCTTCTAGCCAGCCTTTTTCCTGCCGAGCTGTAAGTTCTTTGCAGACCTTTCCAAAGAAAAAATAGTGTGCTGTTTTCTTCAGTAGTTCAGCACACCCGTACAGTGGGTTGTAGTGGTAGTAGGGTCTGCCTAAGGTGGATTAGGAACAGGACCGGCCTTAGGCCACTGCAACCTTTGCAGCCGCAGTAGGCCCCGACTTGCATAGGCCCCGCGCTAATACTAGGTGTAAATTAATAACTTAGAACATTATAACTTATAAATAATAAGCGAGATTTCGCGACCTCCTGATTTTCCAGAGCCTCCTGGAAATCTCCTGAAAACTCATAAAAATCTCCTGAAAACGCAATAAAAATCTCCTGAAAGATAGACAAAAGTGTCCTATTGGGGTGCCAATCGTACGCGCGATAACTTAAAACTGCATTGTCAAGCTTTCATTTAATAAAAATGGATAAGAATGTATTTAGTAATACAAAATCTTTATTTTACATTATGCTTATCCCTACCCAGACTAGGCCACGCCATTGTTAGGGCCGGCCCTGATTAGGAAGGGGCATTCAAGGAGGATATGGCTTACGGTCTAATTTAGGGTGGGCGGAGTGTCCACAAGGGGGTAGATGTTAGGAATTTATTTTATGA
Source organism: Biomphalaria glabrata (assembly GCF_947242115.1). Lineage (NCBI taxonomy): Eukaryota > Metazoa > Mollusca > Gastropoda > Planorbidae > Biomphalaria > Biomphalaria glabrata. Next base: position 24,329,885 of record NC_074726.1, on the reverse strand, counting down.
TGGTAATTGAACAGAGGAGTGTGTGGCCTGTCCTTAGTTGGAAGATTGTAAATTGCTCTTTCCGGGGTGATGAAGTTAATACTGTCCAGTTTGTTTGACATGGACAATTCTTCGTACATAGCTCTATTTGTGTTTCCTGATGCCCATTGGTTGAGCCACTCCTCTTTGTGATTGTTGACTAACATTGTTCTTAGGGTGAGGTAGTGAACAGGTCCATAGATGATCCTGCCTTTGATAGTTTAACTTAGTTAACAGATCTATCTGGTTGTTCAATAGAGGATCCAGCCTTTGATAGTTTATCTGAACATTGTTCTTAGGGTGAGGTACTGAACAGATCCATAGATGATCCTGCCTTTGATAGTTTAACTTCCTTTTCATTTCCCCTAATGTCTTAAGAACATGGAATTATGAAGATAGGCAAGCAGGACGATTTGTAATTGCTTAGTATATGTTGATCAGTGGCGTTGCTAGGGATTCAGGGGATCCGGGGGGGATTGACCTCTTTAGGGGCCGCTGCATTTTGACATTCAACATCATGACATGAGATAATTGCGTAATATTAAATGTAAATAACACATTTCGGACACTCTTTTTTTGGGGCCGTCAAGTTGGGGCCCGGGGCGGATTTTTTAATTTGGTCCCCCCCCCCTCCTTCCCTCACCCTTGCTACGCCACTGATGTTAGTATCGGAAATAATATGAGTATGTGAAGACGTGATGTTCAAGGAATCAAAAGCAGAATAGATTCACATAGTCCGGATATCTTATCTATGCATATTACATTTAAGAAGCTATAAATCAATGTTGACAATTATTGCTAATGTCTCAATATAACTTCTAATAGTAAGATCTATATGTTGGCCGAAATCTTGTAAAGAAGAACATCTATATCAGGCACTTCAATATCCACGGAGAGCTTTGTCCTTCCTAAGTACATTCCAATCAAGATCTCTAAGTTTGAAATGAAATGTTATCTCAATTGACGTTCTGGTTAAAATAAAAAAAATATAACTAGTCGACCCTCGGCGTAGCATACGCCGCTATTTTTGCAGGGCCGGCCTTAGGTGACCGCACTTATGCCACCGCAGTGGGCCTCGCACTTTTCATATGACCCGCGCTAATTCTAGGTGTATAAATCATTAAATTAAACCATTGTATAACTTATAACAGATTTCCCGCGGCCTCCTGTCAATTTACTAGGAGCTCCTTAAAAAATCTCCTGAAATTGCAAAATATACGAAAAAGTCCTGAAAATATCCGGAAATTATTAATTTCTTGATAAAACTCATACGAATCTCCTGAAATATATAGACAAAAATAGGCATTTTGGGGTGTCATTCAATAAGGAAAATGCCAATCCTACGCGCGATTAAAAAAAAACGGCATTATCCCGTTATTTTGGAATCTGGTGAAAGAAGCTTCTCGCGCCTCAAACTAATGAAGAATTACTTGAGTTCAAAAATTCTCGTAGATAGATTAAAACATTTGTTAATTCTTGCTATTGAACGTTATCTATGTAGGAAATAGATTTTTTATGATATACTGTATGATTTTGCTACACGCAAGGCTCGTAAAGTTCGTGACATAACTCTATCCGCAGAAATTAAAGAGTGATCTTTCCTTTACTCCTTCTTCCCGTCCAAACTCTTGAGCGAAGAAGAAAATTATATATTTATAGACTGCGTTTATTAGACAATTATACACAACAGAGAAGTATTCAGTGGTATAATTATTCATGATGGCTTAATTAAATGGTTTTATTAGTATGCACGTTTAAAACAGTTTTCAGAATTGTTTATTTAATTAAATTTTAAAGCATGTCTTTTTAATCTCAGAATTACTATTAGTAGCATTGTATTCTAAAATAGTTTAATAAAACATTAGGACTTATTTGTATGTTAGAATTTTTTGTAAATAACACGACGAGGATCTATCTTGTAGTAAACGTAACGTTTGTAATTAATTCCCCTTTGTCCTCGGCCTCCTTCAGTTGTGAAACGACTGATTCATCTCGAACACTTTTTCATATGGCTGTGGAGCCCTATTTCGGAGAGACACTCCCGTCCACATATATTACAGGTCAAGGTGGCTTACGCTTTGGTGGTAGAGGAGCTGGCCATTTTCTGTGTGGCACGTTTTTCTTTAAGAGTCGAGGCCCATGTTTTCTCGCTGCCAATAGCTTTCTTGGTCACTGTTTCTCTCCAACTAGTGCGTTCTAAGGCTATGTCTTCCCAATGGTCAGTATCAATTTTACTGATTTTAAATCCCTTTTTATCACATCAACATATCGGAAGGGGGGGGGGGCGACCAATTTTTCTTGAGCCAGACGCTATGTAACGTAATGAAATGTAAACAGTCCAATTTAGTTTCAGGACAATGAATACTAGACAGAATAACTAGTGGCGTCCTTCTGACATTGTTAATGTAGTCCTACCAAAGTTAATGTAATGAAATAAATAAAGCTTCTGCGAAATAAATACAAGTACTTAGCTAAATCACATTTAAATTACAGAATTACACAATTTAATTAGAGATTTTCATATATGGCGGGAAAACTATAAATAGCAAGATTTTTGTGGTGTATCTGGTGTGCAAAATAAAGAGAGTGTTGATTAGCTGTATGTTTTTTTTTAAAGCTATTCGATACATTTTTAGCTCTACCATTTGTAACACAAAATACAACTCGTAATGGAGGAAGCTTCAGACCTTCACTCTATGCATTTTTGCAGTTTTAATCTAGTTGGCAACTTTGAGGTTCAAGGTAGCGTCCTTGACCTTTTTTTTTCCAGTTTAACTTGAAAATCTCCTATCGTAATACTAATTTTACAGAAATTACGTAAAATATAAAGGGTGGAACCTCTGCTAACTAGTACACTCGGTTATGGAAAGTTGGTCCGTACACGAAATGATCGGTATGTGAATCAATTGTCCCATGAGAAATAAAAGACATAGAAGCCATTGGTTCCCAGCCCATGTTGACTTGCTAATATAGGAAAGTTCCAGGCTATAATGGTATGTTTGTTTGTTTTTAAATGAGAACAGGTAGAATACATTATAAAATGAAATAACAAGAAATTAGAATAACATACTGTTACGAGGGGTACTTCCCTGCATGAGAACATGTGGCAGTTTGAAATCTTGGGTGACTAATGCTTGGTCTGAGAGGGCTGGTCGATGACATGTCGGTGAGGTATCTGTTCGGTATCTGAATTTTGTGCGGTATCAGTTGCAAAGTTTGTTACGAAACTTTTGGTTATTAACCGAAATGTTCGCTATCACAGGTGTTCGCTTAAGAGAGGCCGTATTGCTGTTATAAAATACTAAAAAAAAAGTAACCCTTTCAGACCTTCCGATCTCTGGTTGCAGAGAATTTAAAACTCTTTTCTTTCTGTAGTCAACGGTTAATGAGGGTGTCATGTGGCCAGCACAACGACCAGCCGCCTTGACGTTCCCCTACTAATGTCAGGTACCCATTAGTCTATGATTACAGTTTGTTGGATTCAGTGGTGACCTAATGATCCCGAAGTTTACGATCTCATTTTTCACCAACATTTGAACCCGAGACACCTCTGTCCTAAATCCAAGCTTTAACTATTAACCACCACGTCCGATATTTTATAAAACGCAAATGAAATTAGCAACACATTTTTGCTAAGGTCCTTTAGCACATGTGTTCAATCGTTATGTTTGCACTAAACACATGTGTTCAATTGTTATGTTTGTATTGAACACATGTGTTCAATTGTTTATGTTTGCATTTAGCACATGTGTCTGCTTCTATCAGTAAGTGCCAGCGAGTTTGTCTGTTGTTGACCAGGATTATATCTGTGTAGGAACGTTGTGAGTCTGTGTTTATCTGTGTATGTTTCAAGCCCTTGTTATAATCCCTATCTGTGTATGTTTCAAGCCCTTGTTATAATCCCTATCTGTGTATGTTTCAAGCCCTTGTTATAATCCCTATCTGTGTATGTTTCAAGCCCTTGTTATAATCCCTATCTGTGTATGTTTCAAGCCCTTGTTATAATCCCTATCTGTGTATGTTTCAAGCCCTTGTTATAATCCCTTACTTGCTAACTGCAGATACTGTGATGCTGTTTTTTTTTTATCTATGTCAAGCTATCCTTGTGTTTTGTTTTTTTATTCTTTTTTGCCCATGGGGGTGACTTGTTGCCATTGTTGTATTATCTACATTGACTGTAATTACTTTTCAAACTTAATATATCCTCACCCTCACCAAAGATTATGAGTTCAATTCTCTTCAATCTTGTATTATGTACAGCGTTTTCATTTCTCTGTGATCTCTGCCGTAGTGTTGAAGGACAAGTTTGACCTTGCCGGCCTTTTTTTTTTTTTTTTTGTATGATGTGCTCGGAGCCTTGTGATTGGCTGGCCGCTTGGCTCAACTCGTTTTTAGAACGAGGCTGGGACGACAGAGCACGTGGCTCCGGACGAGACTAATCGTCATAGCAGGCCTGAACACTGACCCGTGACGTATGGTCAGCCCTGTTGTCACGTCACAGGTCTGACGTCCAGATCGGTGACATGGCAACGAGCTATTGGTCTCCAATACCCATAAGTTTTGACGTCGCATGTCAGTGTTTAGGACTTCTATAACGATTAGTCTTGGTGCAGATACATTACATTCTATCCAATTGGTTTTTAGACGAAATGGTGACGTCTCTGCCTTCATCCAAATTGTATTCTCGTAGATTGTAAACATGAATATGTGCGTTGATTAATCAGATAAAGAACTGATCAGCTGTAAACAAAAAGTGTTGTAATACATAAGACTGGAATGTATTGATGAACTAATCAGCTGTTCTAGTACCTCCTTTCGCCTCTGCGTTAACATGTTCTTGAGCACACTGGTGTTAAATGGCCTCCTTTATTATAAGATCTCAATATTATAAACTCTGCCATAATCTATATTCTTTTACTTGACATTATGTTCTATATCTCCCTTTTACGTTCCATTATTCTAGCTTAACATGGATACAGATATTGTGTATATAAATTTGTTTTTCTTAAATATTTTTTAAAAACTTAAACATTGGTGTTATAGACTCAGGGCTGTGCAGTGACTGAAGGTAACTGAGTAATTTTCTGTTTGAACGGTTTCTTCTTTAAAGCCTGCTTATATGAGTCTGAGATATGATAGTCTTTTTTTTTTCCTGAATAAGTTTTACATTGACCTGCTCTCAACTACTCACTCAGTAAATCCTCTGCACTGCCCTGAGAACTCATAATGCACATTGTCACTGTTAAAAGGGAGTCAACTCACTAGTGCGTACTTCCATTGTATCACGTGACGTCATTGTCGCCTGGCAACCATAATACATGTATAAACAAATATTTTATGCATATATTAAATCATCAGAACATGAAGTGCCATGTATATGTTTCTCGCTTTTCTGTTGCTGTCGCGAATTTGTAAATGATCAAATAAAATATCTTCGTCATTATCTGTTCATAATGTGGGTAACTGTGACAGACATTGTTTTGTTTTTGCCAATTTGTTCAACAAACCTTTTACTGTCTTTGAAGATTTGATCTGAACAAATAAAAGAATGTTTTTGTTTTGTTTTGCAATAAAGGATTTCTACAGAACGAAGAAGTGTATAAGCGTTGCTTCTCGTTTGTTTTGTTTTTTTTTTGTTCCTGTGTGTCACGTGGTTTATTTATAGAAAACAATGGCGTCTCGTAGCTTTCAGTTTCTACACAGAATAGAAAATATGTAATGGGAGATGATTAGAGATAAATTTTATTTTATTTTCTCTACCAAAATCCTAAAGCTTTAAAACTATATCTAGAAACGCTTTTATCAGAGTAAAAAAAAATAAAAAAATTAAACAATTAGACTATTGAGTCTGTAGGTTATATGATCCATACCAAGTTTACTACTGCAAATTTAGTATCGAATTTAAATTTAAAATTGCATTAATGCTTCACATTCGCCCACTTATCATAATTTTAACTCGAGCAATTCAAATATTTCACTGTATATAACACATATCCAATAGTTCCTTAAATAAATATGGACCCCGGCATTAAAGTGTATATCACATCATCAGATTTATCTTCTGATAACAATAAAACGTTATCACCGCTTCATTCTTATGTTCTTATGTCATTCAAGATATAGTTCAGCAGTCAATACCAATGAAATAATGTGATTCAGAATATAATTAGCGTTTTCACTTCATTATAACCACAATTACATTGCGGGACTCGCCGTTTATGAATGGCTACTGGTGGTATGATGTATGGATTACTGAAAGGGCTCCTTTATCTCCCCACCTAATCGTTACTTTTGACAAGCGGGTGTGTACACACATTGGTCTATGTCAATAGTTATGTGCGGGTTATACTCATGTCTGAGGTATGTGCGCGAAAAATACGGTAATTGTTTCTTTAATCCCTGGCATTTTGGTAGTATTATGAAAACACTTTAAAAAGGGAGACAATGCGATTTACCGTTACATGTAATGGAATTTATCTAATTACTTCCCTTTTATTTAAGCTTCTGTTTATGCACTTTGTTCCACTATTGTTTAGACCAGTGTTTCCCAAAAATGTTTTCCTTAACGGAACACTTTGCACTTCGTGAGTATATAACGGAGAAGGTTTTTCGTGCGGCCTTTAGAGGCTCAGTAAACTCAACTCCATGTTGGGTGTCGAACTCAAGCCCCCTTGAGGTAGCAAAGCGGTAGAAGCCTCTGAGCCATGCATCCCACATTGTATTGAACGTCGCCGGCCTCCTAAGCTCGTCTCGTAGAAATGACTTGAGATTCAGACTGTGGTCAGGACGTTGTCGCGTACAATGCAGTTCTCCAGTAGACGACTGCCGATAACTGATACAGTTAGTAATCATTAGCGTAGCAATATCTCAAAGTGTCTTATCCTATCTTATCTTATATAATACAGACGTTACTTTAAAAAAAAAGATGATTACGTCCTACGCGTCATGCATTCAGTCATGCAAGTTAACCAATGACATAAATTCTGCCAAGTCACTGGTTTTCCTGGCTAGCTCAGGCAACCCATTCCATGCTCTATTAGCGCTAGGGAAGAAGGAGTATTTGTACAAATTTGTCCTAGCATATGGGGTGAGGAATGTGCCTTTATCTTTGTGTCTCAAATTACTGCTACGGATTGTCTAGAGGGAAATCGAAGCCAAAACTAACGAACTGAGACTTACGAGCCAAGACAAAAACCAAGATTAATGAACCAAGATTAACGAACCGAGACGAACCAACAAAAACTTGTGAGCCCCTCGTGCCTAAAACTGTATTGTACAATAAAAGTTCACAGTCAAATAACTAAAAAAATTAACGAAACTATAATTTAACGAAATAAAATGTCAAATGAATAAGAAACAGAATTAATATCTGTGTAAATAAATAAATGTTGAACAATGTATTGCATTGTAAATGAGGATGACACTTTTAATTCTTAAATCTTCAATGAATAAAGTCACAGACATTGAACTAATGTTTCTTTATGTTACACAAGGTCTTCTATATCCTTTTAGCAACATTAAGTCATGACTTCTAGAATCTGGTTAGACACGAGTAAGTGTCCAAGCAAGCAGTAGGCTACACTAGATGACAAGCTCTGTCGCTGAGTTTATCAATTTAATCTTGGAGACATACATTGAAAGAAACGGAACTTGGTGGTCTTTGGTGGTCTTTGGTGGTCTTTGGTGGTCTTTGGTGGTGTTCGGGCTTTGAAAAGTAAATGATAGCTTAAAAAGAAAATGAAAAAAAGGGGCTAAAAGAGACCCAGAAAGCAGGCTTAACAGAAAATAAAAGCTTAATGTTGTGTTTAAAAAAAAAGAGTAAATAATTGCCCGAAAGGAAAAGGAAGGCTTAAAATCCGACCTTAAAGAGAATGAAGGGCCTATCGAGAAAGGGGCTAAAAGAAAGTAATGGTGACAGAATTAAAAAGAATAAAAAATAATATGAGAGAGTCTACCAGATACTAGAGGCTTAACAAGAAAGGGTCTAAAAAACAATAGGACCTACTTGATAACACATTCCTAATAAGAGAATGCAGACACAATTAAGGCCTCAGAAACCAGAGTCTCAAACAGAATGGAGGTGAAGGGCCTTAAAAGAAAGAAAAGGCCTAAAAACAAAAAAGGGGGGCCTGAACAGAAATGAAATAGTTCAAATATACAAATGATTGGTTATTTTGTCTAAATTAAATGGGTCAACGCATTATATGACATAAGAAAATGGAATATCAAACATCGACATTAGTGACATTGTGGAATTAAGTAAGTTAATTGACAATAACGGTCAACCGATATGTCTTAAGGTAAAATTTTATAATATAGCAAACAATACAAATGAAAACTTTACTACTGTAAACCAGTGTTTCTAAAATAGCACATCGTATCCTTCTTAGCCAATTCAAGATTGTAAATAGTCTAATATATAGAGTAAAATGTTAGGAGAATGTATATATGTATGTTTTTTATAAAAATCAAAACTGTCCAATCTATATGAAACTTGGTTTGAACGTTCCTTAGATAATAGCGGTGATCTTAGGACATGTTAAGCTGCTGAACTGCAGGAAAGTTTACTGGATTTAGGTCAATGATGCATCTTGACACAGATTTTAACTATTGCAAAAACATAGATGTCTTTTATTATATAAAAAAAAAAAAACAACCTGAGCAAAGCCGGGTCAAAACATAGCTAGTATATATATGATGGCAAAGTAAAGAAATGATCATCAAAAATTAAGATGTGAATGTTTGGAACTGAAAAATTCTGTTACAGCAAGGCTCTAAAGGAGTTGTCGCTATTGATATAGTCATCTGTGCAAAGCCCACTACTGCAGCGCAGGTCAATATCAGGCGGTCATTTGTCAAGGGAATGTGAGTGCTCTTCAGAGGACGAGGACGATTCACTGCTGCAGCTGTCGGAACAGCTGCACGGCTTATGGTGCCTCTTTCTCTTCTCGTAGCAGCAGTGGACGTAGTTGTAGTAGGCCTGGCTGAGGCTGGTCATCACCACTAGGACGAGCAACACCTCCCAGGCCTCGTAGACCAGAGAGTACAGCAGTGACCACACGACCATCAGAATGTCTACCATGACTTCTGGTTCATTCGTCTCTGTGCAATGATGAGCTATGAACTTGCAGGAACTGTTTAAGGGAAAACAAATAGCATGTATCTAACGTATTTTTTTATTATGAGAAGTAAAGCAGTGTCCGTCGCGACTTTTTAGACTTACTTTAATCTAACGTATTTTTTATTATGAGAAGTAAAGCAGTGTCCGTCGCGACTTTTTAGACTTACTTTAATCTAACGTATTTTTTATTATGAGAAGTAAAGCAGTGTCCGTCGCGACTTTTTAGACTTACTTTAATCTAACGTATTTTTTTATTATGAGAAGTAAAGCGGTGTCCGTCGCGACTTTTTAGACTTACTTTAATCTAACGTATTTTTTATTATGAGAAGTAAAGCGGTGTCCGTCGCGACTTTTTAGACTTACTTTAATCTAACGTATTTTTTATTATGAGAAGTATAGCAGTATCAGTCGCGACTTTTTAGACTTAATTAAATCTAACGTATTTTTTATTATGAGAAGTAAAGCGGTGTCCGTCGCGACTTTTTAGACTTACTTTAATCTAATGTATTTTTTAAAATTATTTGTATTATTATATAGAAAGATAGATAGATAAATAGACAGAAAGATAGATAGATAGACAGATCGATAGATAGATAGATAGATAGATAGATAGATAGATAGATAGATAGATAGATAGATAGATAGATAGATAGATAGATAGATAGATAGATAGATAGATAGATAGATAGATAGATAGATAGAAATTTCGTTGCCGAGGACATACGCAGACGTCGCAAAGGTAAATAGACAGAAAGATAGATAGATAGACAGATCGATAGATAGATAGATTTATAGATAGATAGATAGATAGATAGATAGATAGATAGATAGATAGATAGATAGATAGATAGATAGATAGATAGATGGATAGATAAAGATAGAAATTGAAAGCTGGCTAAACTTACTTTGAAATCACATTAACTAAATTCCAACTTTTCCAAATACCAGAATATTTTGTTGATGTGGGTATTTTAAAAACTATAACTCCTCACCCAGCATTCAACATGGTGCTTTAAAGTGCCACATTCTATTGAGAGAATTTCTTTCTTTGTTTATACAACTCTAAGACTTAGTTTTCGTAACGCACTAAGAGGGAAAATATCTCATTTGAGTTTAGTGACCATTCTACTTACATCACTGTGGTTCAAATTCTAGGACACGCCCATCTATTCTTTTATTGTGTCTTCCCATCGCTTTCTCTTCTCTATCTCTGCTTTTTCCCCCCTGGTACTGTTCCCTGAAGGAAGGTGTTTGCGAACACTGAGGACATTGTTATAATTACACTTGTAATGTAGACATGACAAATAGGGATTGTTTCACGAACATGGAGATTGTGGCCTATAAGAACAGTCTGATGGCAGAAATAACAAAACGTAACGTATTAACTTGGTGGCGCGGAGGCTGGCCGCTAAAGCGCTTGGCTTCCGAACTAGGGGTCCCGGGTTCGAATCCTGTTGGAGACTGGGATTTTAAATTTCGCGATTTTTGGGCGCCTCTGAGTCCATCCAGCTCTAATGGGTACCTGGCATAAGTTGGGGAAAAGTAAAGGCGGTTGGTCGTTGTGCTGGCCACATGACACCCTCGTGAACCGTTGGCCACATAAACAGATGACCTTTACATCATCTGCCCTGTAAACCACAAGGTCCGAAAGGGGAACTTTACTTGTTATGTATTATTTTGAACTAGGACATACCACCTCGTTACTTTAGAATCTATTCAGCCGAGACCAATCGTGGCAACGAGTTATTGGTCTTAACTGCCTACAGGTAGTGACGTTGCACGTCAGTGTTTAGGCCTTATATATCGATTGGTCTCGGCCTACACAACCAAGCCGTCTGTCCACCTTTACTCAACATTACAACACAAACACGAACATACAACTACATAACAATATGTAGTGATTGATATACATATGAGATCACTCATTGAAATCAATCTTTACCAAGAGAAATCAAAGTTAGAAGAACTAACATGAAAACACTTTAAGGTCAAATAGATTCATTTCAGTTGGCTTTGATGTTTAAGGATTGTAAGGTTTTTAATTCTAATATTACAACATTGTATGTATTCTTTTTATTCGATAATCGTAAGGATATAAAATAATAAAATTCTAACCAAACTACATTTCCAGTGATATTCTAAACAAACTACATTTCCAGTGATATTGCTACGATTCTTTAGTCTTATAATCTAACTTATATGCACTATAAATATGTACAATGACCTTATGAAATTCAAGATTTACGGGACCGTCAAAAATATTAGATCATTGTATTTTGCAACTGACTGGATACCACATTCTATACCTGGATTGATTATTTTATTGATAAGTTTAATTATTTGTCCTTTACTGCGTCTAATGTAACACTGGCAATCGGCCAATGGTTGGCTCTCCACCAGGTGACACAGTGCTGTGGTAAGTGCATAATTGTAAGACGAAGTTTTTCACAGATATTAAAGATTAGTATTAGTATTATCCTCATTATTATTATTATAATTTGCACTCAATTTAAATCTTCTGAATCGAAGACAACGACATTATAATTATTTTATGAAATAAAGGATATATTTACAACAGGACTGAGAAATCACAGTCTATTCGTTTAAATTGATTTAAGAAATTATTTCTCCATATCTATTTATAGAGACAAAATATCGATTGATTGATTTTATGTCTTTCTTATATGACTGTGATAAGATTCAAAACGAGGCTCTGTTTAACATATCTGTGCCAATCTGATCAGCTCTATAAATAAATGACAGAACAGGATTTCATTCACAAAAGATTTTCACTAGCTGTCCGACAATTTTCAAAGTTTTTCAAAATCAGTCTTAGCAAAATGTTTGTTCATTTTTTTCATCTAATAAAACGTTTCGCGTTTAAATTTTTAAATTTGATCTTTTCTATTCCAAAATATATGAGGTATCAGCCCAAAGTGATGGATTGGAATACGCTTCATGTATATGGTATGTGGGTGTATTGTTTTAATCCAACTTTCTCGCTAAGATTCATCTATCTATCTATCTATCTATCTATCTATCTATCTATCTATCTATCTATCTATCTATATATATATATATATATATATATATATATATATATATATATATATATATATATATATCTAATCTATCTATCTATCTATCTATCTATCTAATCTATCTATCTATCTATCTATCTATCTAATCTATCTATCTAATCTATCTATCTATCTATCTATCTATCTATCTATCTATCTATCTATCTATCTAATGTATCTATCTATCTATCTATCTATCTATCTATCTAATCTATCTATCTATCTATCTATCTATCTATCTATCTATCTATCTTATCTATCTATCTATCTATCTATCTATCTATCTATCTATCTATCTATCTATCTAATCTATCTATCTATCTATCTATCTATCTATCTATCTATCTATCTATCTATCTATCTATCTATCTATCCAATCTATCTATCTATTTATCTATCTAATCTATCTATCTTTCTATCTATCTATCTATCTATCTATCTATCTATCTATCTATCTATCTATCTATCTATCTATCTAATCTATCTATCTATCTAATCTATCTATCTATCTATTTATCTATCTATTTATCTATCTATCTAATCTATCTATCTATCTATCTATCTATCTATCTATCTATCTATCTATCTATCTATCTATCTGTCTATCTAATCTATCTATCTATCTAATCTATCTATCTATCTATCTATCTATCTATCTATCTATCTATCTATCTATCTATCTATCTATCTAATCTATCTATCTATCTATCTATCTATCTATCTAATCTATCTAATCTATCTAATCTATCTATCTATCTATCTATCTATCTATCTAAGCTATCTATCTATCTATCTAATCTATCTATCTATCTATCTATCTATCTAATCTATCTATCTATCTATCTATCTATCTATCTATCTAATCTATTTATCTATCTATCTATCTATCTATCTATCTATCTATCTATCTATCTATCTTATCTATCTATCTATCTCTCTCTCTCTCTCTCTCTCTCTCTCTCTCTCTCTCTATCTATCTATCTATCTATCTATCTATCTATCTATCTAATCTATCTATCTATCTATTTAATCTATCTATCTAATCTATCTATCTATCCATCTATCTATCTATCTATCTATCTATCTATCTATCTATCTAATCTATCTAATCTATCTATCTAATCTATCTAATCTATCTATCTATCTATCTATCTATCTATCTATCTATCTATCTATCTATCTATCTATCTATCTATCTAATCTATCTATCTAATCTATCTATCTATCTATCTATCTATCTATCTAATCTATCTATCTATCTATCTATCTATCTATCTATCTATCTATCTATCTATCTATCTATCTATCTAATCTATCTATCTAATCTATCTATCTATCTATCTATCTATCTATCTATCTATCTATCTATCTATCTATCTATCTATCTATCTATCTAATCTATCTATCTATCTATCTATCTATCTATCTATCTCTCTCTCTCTCTCTCTCTCTCTCTCTATCTATCTATCTATCTATCTATCTATCTAATCTATCTATCTAATCTATCTATCTATCTATCTATCTATCTATCTATCTATCTATCTATCTATCTAATCTATCTAATCTATCTATCTAATCTATCTATCTATCTATCTATCTATCTATCTATCTATCTAATCTATCTAATCTATCTATCTATCTAATCTATCTATCTAATCTATCTATCTATCTATCTATCTATCTATCTATCTATCTATCTATCTAATCTATCTAATCTATCTATCTAATCTATCTATCTATCTATCTATCTATCTATCTATCTATCTATCTATCTATCTATCTATCTATCTATCTAATCTATCTATCTAATCTATCTATCTATCTATCTATCTAATCTAATCTATCTATCTATCTATCTATCTAATCTATCTAATCTATCTATCTATCTATCTATCTATCTATCTATCTATCTATCTATCTATCTATCTATCTATCTATCTAATCTATCTATCTATCTATCTATCTATCTAATCTATCTATCTATCTATCTATCTATCTATCTATCTAATCTATCTAATCTATCTATCTATCTATCTATCTATCTAAGCTATCTATCTATCTATCTAATCTATCTATCTAATCTATCTATCTATCTATCTAATCTATCTATCTATCTATCTATCTATCTATCTATTTATCTATCTATCTATCTATCTATCTATCTATCTATCTATCTATCTATCTCTCTCTCTCTCTCTATATATATATATATATATATATATAATTATATATGTATGTATGTATGTATGAATGTATGTGTGTGTGTGTGTGTGTGTGTGTGTGTGTGGTATATAATTAAACTCTCTATTATAAAAATGTAATTTAATAATGTTAAAAATTGAACAATATAGGTTTTTTTTTTTTAAATACAATGGTGCAAAGCAATAATTTAAAGTTTATTTCTTTTTCTTTTCTCTCTCTCACACACACACACACTGTCTCGTTTACTTGTTAACAAGTGTTTATCAAGTCAGTCCGTCTATCTGTCCGTCTGGTAAAAATCTTGCGTACATTATTTGCTGTGGTGGGAACGATGTCGGCCACACATCAGTTCCCCCCTCTCTACGCAGCTGATGTATCCAAAGGAACGGCAGTGCCGATACAGTTTGGGGTCAGCAGCGTCGCAGGTTCTGTCAGGGTGTAGCGTTGGGTACTGCAAACTGGCTTAGTGTCGCCAGCTCCTGATTTTTCCTCAGGGTTGAGTCCCGAAGCCTTTCTCATGATTGAGTATACCTTTTAGGCAATGGAGGTTTGAATTCAGCTCCAGATGCGGGAAAATATGCAGGTTGAAACTGTGTATGCGTAGTTAAGTGAAACAATGCACTCATTCTTAGTCGAATCAAAGATATTGACATTTTATAAAGTTTGGATATACATTGCCAAAAAAGAATCCTCCATTATCTGAGTAAATTTATACATGGGCGTAACTAGGATTTGAGTGTGTGTTTGTGTGTAGTTTTTTTTTTTTTTGATTGTGGGGGGGGGATAGTGTACGAAGTAAACTTATTGCCCTTTTTTAAAATTAAATTCTGTATACATTACTTAATGAGAGAAAGGTACTCGCTCTTACAAAAAGTCACCTGACTCATTAAGAAGAAACGTTGTTTTTCTGTAAGCTCTCATTTTATGTTAAGTGTTCGACCTTAAATTTATATATCTAATTATTCTTCAAACTTAGGTGAACATGAATGCCAGTCATCAGAGGGAGGGAAAGACTTACATCAATATCTCATCGGTTGTGAGAAGAACCCAGGCCATACTCAATTTATACCCGTTCATTTATTCTCTCTGCACCATTTGCCTGAGGATTATCGTGACATTGATTTATATGACATGATCATGGCCGAAGCTCAGCTCACCGTGAGAGTAGACGTGAAAATAATTAGTCCAAATAGACCACAGTTTTGGCCTGGGACTGAACAACCTTATCCTTTCTTTAAGGGGAGAGGAAAGAAAAAAAAGAGATTTGGAAGTGGGGAGATAGATGTATACAAATATGTAAACGGGCATGGATACGATGGACATGGAAGTAGACACGATATAGATGGAAATCCATATAAAGGAGATGACCATTCATGTCCTTGCAAACAATGTCGAGAGTCGAAAACACCCAGCGACGTCTGGTGGGTGATTATTGTTAGGACAGCAACTCACGTTGTTTTCGACGCTGTTGAAGCAAGGCAGACATCGTTGAGGCTGTTTCACGACAAAGAGGACAGCCCAACCACCATTCTTAACGGCTTTCAAATCGGGAATGCGAACGTTAGCCACGACAAGTGTTCATTATCCCTCGTGACTTGGGACGTCATAGGAGCTAAATTATTCAAGATGGTGGAATGCTTGTACGCAAAAACTAGTCGAGTGGTTTTGAAATACAGGAAACGATCTAGTGAAAAATTGAACTTTATAGTGTCCCATCCACATGGCTGCTCAAAGCAGGTCAGCCTTGGACGCTGGGTGGTCAATGAGAAAGTCAGTTCTTATAATAACCGCTACGATACCACAAGGCTGACCTACACCACGTGCACGTGTCCAGGAAGTAGTGGGGCCAGTGTCCAGTGTGTGGGAGTGGCCAACAGTCATTACCACAGCGGGGCGCTTTCTGGTGGAAGGAATGTCAGTGGTGCTGGTTTCTACAGCTGTAAAAATCTCTTGTAAACATTGTTTCTGTTTCTTTCTATTACCGAGGCTATATCGTAACAGATGTCACCAATTTATAGGGAAAGGAATTTAGCTAGTTCCCTCAGCAACTAAAAAAACAGCCAAAGTTCTCTATTCTTTGTGGTCAGGAAACATTCGTTGTACTTCTTGCTATCAATATGTTAATACGTGCCTTATATAGCTTTTGAATTTAAGTATTTATAAGTAGCAACCCTTGTAACTGTTTTTATCAACCAAGATGATAAACATCTTATTTCTCAGGTACTGCCAACACAGTATTTTTTTGTGGTTAATTACTTACGATAATTAACACAGCCCATCTTTTTTTGTTTTACTACAGGTCAACATGAATGTCTGATGATTGAAGACACAAAAGCTGATTTACATAAACATTATGTTGGCTGCACGAAAAATCCAGATCATAGGCAGTTCATATTATTCAAACAATTTAGCTTAAAGCACCTGCCTGAAGGTTATCGCGGCGACAATGACTTGTTTGATTTGATCGTTTTCACGGGGAATTTAACTGTCAGAGTCGATGTCAAAATGACCAGTCCACACAGGCCTGATGTATGGCCAGGTACAAGTCATCCATATCCTTTCTATGATTTGAGGGGAAAAACGAATATGCGACTAGGAAGTGGGAGAGTCTCAGTGTTAAAGTTTATAAACGGAAGCGGATCTGACGGTTATGGAAATGACATCAATATAGATGGACATAAATATTCAACAGCCTATCAATCTTGCCCGTGCGAGAAATGTCAAAATTCAGGCAGCGCCAGTCAGGTCTGGTATGAGATTGTCGCAAAGACTGCCACCCACGTGGTCTTTGATACCATCGAGGCGAGCCATACTACATGCAAACTGTTTTATGATGACCACGATAGTCCAGTGGTCGTTCTTGATAAGTTTCAAGTCTACGGCGCTAGTGTTGAGGACGACCAATGTGACATGAAATATGTGACATGTGACAACGAACTAGGTGAAAAACTGTTTAATTTGGTGAAACGCTTCTTTGAATTGTCGAGGAAACTTTATTTGAAATACAAAAAGCGATCTGATAACACTCTGTGTTTCATTGTTTCCCACCCACATGGTACCACTAAACAGGTCAGTATTGGACACTGGGTGGACAATCGCAAGGTCAGGGACTATAATAAGAGCTATAATAAGACGCAGCTGAAGTACACAACCTGCACGTGCCCAGGTAGTAGCGGAGCAAATGTCTCTTGCGTTGGAGTCTCTAACATTCATTTTCATAGCGGGGCTCATCTTAAAGGACTCAATGTAAGCTGTGCAGGGTTCTGCTCTAAACGCGACATGAAAATACCGCCTGAGTGATCCGCATTAATGTGTTTATCAGTCCATGTATTTCTTTATCAACTCTTTGGTATCTTATCCTATCCTATCTTATCTTATCTTATCTAGTACAGAGGCCACTTCAAAAAGAGAAGATAATTGTAGTGTGTGTGTTTTTTTTTCTGATGTAACCATGTATAAAATTAAGTCAAATGATTATTTTTATAAAGGCTGAAAAGATTCTGATGTAGCCATGTCAAACATTAAGTCAAATGATTATGTTTGTAAAAGCTGAAAAGATTCTGATGTAGCCATGTCAAACATTAAGTCAAATGATTATGTTTGTAAAAGCTGAAAAGATTCTAATGTAACCATGAGTAAGCAGTGAAATGGAGGGTAGGGGCAAAGTGTGGGGCTCTCGAGGGAGGCGCCACTAATAACATTTTGTGAACCACTGTTTTATGCCTGCACTGTTCTTACTCTGGGAACGAGTGATTTCTAGATCATAAATCTTGATGTTCAACGTGAAAAATGGAAATAAATATATATGTTTTTAAATTATATTAAAACATGCTACAACAATCGAATTTTCTTTGGTTTACAAAAAGTTGCAAATTATGTTTAATTTTATTTTTTTTTGCATACATTATTTTTTACGTCAGATATATAGCCTGAACTCTGAGCAGAACTATTATAGCTCTAATAATGTAATATATACAGTCCTACATTGTGTTAATTGTATAGGAGCCTTAGTGTTATGGTCAGTACTTAATGATTGTTGCAATACACTAGTTTTAAGAAAGCTATAAAAATTTTAGGTATAAGAAATCACATTTTTTTTTCATGATTCAGATATTTTACCATCACAAAGATGATATAAGATACCGATCACACACACACACACAAAATAAAAAAAAAGAATGGCAGATTAATTCTTTCCATGGCAATTGACAAACTGTAACTAACTGTTGTAAATTTCGCAGGTAATGTTATAGAGAAACTTGGGTATGAACGTGTAATCAAATGTGCTATCGTACACATTGTCTGCTCTAATTATGTATTGTTATTTGTAATGCACAACTGTAAAACGAATTTCCTCACAGATAATTAAGATCATTATCATAATAAAAAAATAAAAATAAATAATAAATAATAACGTTTTAATTAATAGCCACACCAATTATAAATCAAACTCGTTTGTCTCCGATGAAGCAGATATCGTAGAACGTTTAATCATGAATCGGAAGCAGGGGCGGACTGGCTAGATGGGCAAACGGGCAAATGCCCGGTGGGCCGGTACCAAATGGGCCGGTCTGGTCGCGACCAAAGAAAAAAAATTAAATGCAGAAAACTTTTAAAAAAAGTGACAGCAGCAAGACACAAAGACCCGAACACGTTTTCTTCTTGTTTTTTTTTTTTTTTAATTATTATTACAATTAATTTTGTTTGAAATTCAACAAGAATAAAATTTAACAACTACACTATACACTGTACGTGTTATCATTTGTAAAACGTTAGACCGTACTTTCTGCTATGCACGAGCGGCATGGCCTTCAACACTACTTTGATGTCTTCAAGACTGTTTGGCCTGAGCCTTTTGCTGGTTGGCATGGGCCTTTGATGGCACTCCTATATTTGTTTTACTCCTTCCCTCACCCGTTTTTTGATGGTTCCATTGAAAGTTAACGAAAAAGAGGGATGGGAGAGGTTAAGTTAGAAAACATTGATATAACGCGTCAAAAGGGGAGACAATTAGCTCGTTAACAAAACTTAATAGAAGTTAACTTACACATACACACAGCCGCAAAATAGCAAACCACCCAACTTATTCATAGCTCAATATGGGTATAACCGTATAAAGTTGTACTTTCTGCGATTTGAGAAGAAAAAAGTAAGTTTCTTGATGTTTATTTGTAATAACATAGATCTAAAAATACTACACTTAAGGCTTACAAAAAAATATATTATTTAATTAAAACATTAATCTAGATCGAAATTAATATCAGCGCTGTTATGATTATATGATTAATGGCAAACTTATGCTTAGTATGAAGTCATTGATGATGAAAATTATTACAATAATTTATATAGCGCTGTCACATCCGATATTTAATGAAAGGAGATTTAGAATCATTTATATTTTAAATAATATATTCATATACAAATCGCGTTGAGAATGTACTAGGACGAAGCAAGAGCTTGTCACATTTAGAAGTACCTCTCTAACCATTCTTTCTCTTATCTTGTAAAGGAATACATATAGTTCGTCCATCGTAGTTCGATTATGACCACTTTGTCATCCAGGGGGCTGAGGGCTTTACACTGGGGTTCTATGTCTCCTCGTGTGGCTGGTGAGACCTATGTGAGCCCGGAATGTTCGGCCGCACACTGGGCAGGTTATTCCAGCTGGAGCTAGTGTCATGGGCCTTGCTTTTCTTCTCTGGCGTTTTTTCTTCTGCCAGCTTTGTTCTCTTTTCCTCAGCAACCTGTGCGCCGGTTTTCACAGCGCGACGTCATGATGCTCTGTCATGTGCCTCTGTCTCCCAGGTGGCTGGGTCTATGCTGAACCCCTTCAGAGAAGCTTTGAGGGTGTCCTTGAAGCGCTTTCTTTGACAACCTTGCGAGCGCTTTCCTTCGCTTAGTTGGCCATACAAGAGTCGTTTAGGGATGCGGTGGTCTTTCATTCTTCAGACGTGTCCTGCCCATCGCAGCTGGGACTGCATCAGGATTGTGTGGATGCTTTGCAGACCCGCTCTTTGAAGGACTTCATTATCTGGTATTTTGTCTTGCCATTCGACATTCAGTATTTTTCACAGACATGTAATGTAGAGGTGATTCGGTTTATTTGCATGTTAACTGTACACTATCCATGTTTCTGAGTCATAGAGCAATGTAGAGAGGACGACGGCTCGATAGACCCCTAGTTTTGTATTTGTGGTGATACCACTTTAAAGGAATGGGTTGCCTGAGTCAGCCAGGAAAACCAATGACTTAGCATATTTTAAGTCACAGATCAACATGCAAGACTAGATTGACACATGAAATGCGTAGGACCTAATCATTTTTATCTTTTTGAAGAAACGTCTGTAATCTATAAGTAATATCAAAAAGTTTAAAACTTATTAAGGCTGCTATTGTAGTGTTTATAGTTTTCAGACTACATACATCTATAAATAGAATACATTATGTTAGCCTACGAAAGCATACATCCAGTTTTCGATGCGTTATCAAACTTTATATATTTTGAATAGAATTAGGCTTACACCTATGTTAAAACACATGGGCGTAGCCGAGAGGGGAGGAATTCAAACCATCACCGGCCTCAGATCCCATTGTCTGAAAGGGAAACTTTACTTACTTCCCCATTGCAGTCAACTTAAGCAAACTACAGTCACCAAATTTCATGAGCGTAGCCAAAAGGGGTTTTGTGGTTCCCCCCTTCCACCCCCAATACAAAAACTAAAGCATTTTACCTTTTTCTACCAGTCGCTGGACTTCACTGAATAGAATATTTAGTTTTTGATTTTTTTAGCGGAAGAATAGCAGGCTAATTGCAATGTTGATACCTCAAAATATGCATTTTTTAAAACTTAAAATAACGGAAATAATGTTTGGATCCGGGGCGAACCACTGGGGGAGCTTACAGCTCTCCCCCAGACTCCCTAGCTGTCCCTTGGCGGTGTGTACTGCCTTTCACTAATTATAGGGAGTATTCTAGGGTAGTAAAAACGTTTGAAAGAATGAAAGATAAGAATGTAATGAAGATTAATTACATATAGACACACACTAATATATATATAAATTGCGGAGAGTTTTAAAATCCCCCCCCCCACACACACACCGAAAATATATGACATGACATTTGTGGGCCGGTTTATATGGTAATGCCCGGGCCGGTTTTGATACCCAGTCCGCCCCTGATCGGAAGCTTACATCACGCCCTTGTGTTATCTTCTGTAGTGGAAAAAAGTTGGAAAAAAAAAGTTCTCAAGCAAGGGCGTAGCTAGGGTGGGGGAATTTGAAGATCCCCCCCCCCCCGGGACTCCAAATGAGGGTTCCACCAAGTGAGTGTCCAATTTTATTTTTTTTCCATTGAATATTAAGCCAATGCTATTTTGTCTTGCTATTCTTGTTATTATGTAAATTATTCATCATGTTGCATGTACTCCACACATCTTATCTTATCTTATATTATACAGACGTTACTTCAAAAATGAAGACTTTTATATTTATTAAGTACATTATCTCATGTCTAATGTCCGAATCCCTTGCGACGCCACTGTTCTCAAGTATATAATTTACTAAACTTTCACACTGAGCTTCAATAATGACTATACTAAAACTTTTACTATAAAATCGATTTAGTTTTCTTTCGTTAGTCAACATAGCATAAAAGATTGGGAGCTATTTTCAAATAATTAGCAAATTAAAATATCTCGTGGACACTATGGAAAGGTCTCTGATGCCAACTAAATTATAAACAATTAATTTGCTCTAGAACTGAATAAAACTTAAAATTTGATTTTACATTTACAAATTAGATTTTTTTTTACAAATTTGATTTCACAAATTTGGTTTCACAAGTTTGATTTTACAAATTTGATTTTACAAATTTGATTTTACAAATTTGATTTTACAAATTTTAGTTCGCGAAATTTGATTTTACTAATTAGAATTTACAGTGCTAAAAGGTTTCTCAAAATGTATCCTATCAAATAAGTTTTAAATACATGGATAATTGTTGATGCCTAGCAGATGGGAAAGATGTGAGGAAAGTTGGAGAAACTCGCCCAGAACCGAGACGCCTGGAGGAGGCTGGTTACATTATGTCCAAGAAGGTACTACAGGCAGAGAGTATGAGATGACACAAATAATCAACATCTCATTTTTTTCTCCATACCAGATACCAGCTGTAGACTTTTGCTTTTAATTCTGCCACATATGAAAATATTTTACCTTTACCCCTTTACCTATCCCTTAGTCTGTTGGGCCGTTGGGGTACCAGGCAAGATTTGTCGACTGTCTTTCTCCATTCCTCCCTTTTTTTTTGCCTTGTTTAGAACCTCTCTCAATGGCAGGCCGGTCCATTCTTTAATGTTGTCCTCCCATCGCATTTTCTGTCTGCCTCTTCTTCTTTTCCCTGGCGCTGTTCCCTGAAGGAAGGTCTTTGCGAGCCCCGTAGATCTTGTAATGTGGCCAAAGGTTTTAAGCTTTCGTCTTTTTACAATAGTTAGCAGGTCGTCATGGGCTCCGATCGCTACAGTAACCCTGTCTCTGATTTCTTGGTTTGTGATGCGGTCTTTGAATGTGATGCCTAGGATCCTTCTGTAGCATCTCAATTCCATTGCTAGGATCCTCCTCTCAAGCTCTGCATTCAACGTCCACGACTCGCAAGCATATAAAAATGTGGCCATGACCAGGGAGCGCATCAGTCTGATTTTGGTGCCGAGGGCTAAGCCCTTATCTTTCCATATTATTTTAAGTTTTGAAAGGGCTGCTGTGGACTGTGCTATTCGGGTCAATAGTTCAAGTTTCGTTCTCTTATCTGAGACAATAGCTCCGAGGTATTTGAAGCTGTTAACACTAGTCAGCTTTTCACCTCCAATACTGATGCCTCTTTTAAAGCCCTGATGGCTATTGGTCATAATTTTTTTTTTTATTTGCATGCCATATGCTGCGGAAGTCTTGTCAATGCGCATCACCAGGTCAGCTAGTTCTTCTTCTGTCCCTGTTAGGCCATCAATGTCATCTGCGCAGTAATTCTTCTTCCTCCAAATGCTTACAGTATTTTCATAGCCCTCGAGGGTATCTTCCATTATCCTTTCAAGGAAGATATTGAAGAGTATTGGTGACAGTAGGCAGCCTTGTCTTACTCCAACTGTGGTTTTGAACCAGTCCCCAATATTATTGTTGAAGTACACCGCACTGGTGGCATCCTTGTAGAGGTCCTGGATAACTTTAATTATGCATATGAAAATATGCAACATCTAAATATAATTGGCAAGTTTTTCACTTTCAGGTTTATCTTGAGAAACTTTTTAAATGGGAAATTTTTACATAATTAACAGAAGACGACATCCATTTGAGAATCACTTTAAGAAAATATGATATATTAAAGATATCTTGTTTTAAAAAATTCAGGAATCCAGGGAGATAACATATTTTCATCCAAAAGAAATCTTCAATTGATTTACTTTACCCTTGTTATTAAACTTTTTTTCCCCCCATTAAATCTGTTGCCTTCCCATGAGCCGAATCGCGCGTGAAAATGTAAATCAAAGTAAAGTCTTTGATAGCATTAAGTAGTTGTCAGATGCACTTAGGCTGACAAGGAACTAGGTCTGAGTAATGCTATTGCCTGTACATGAAATGTCATAAGTCAGTATGTGTGAAGGACCTCGCGTTGAAAGGAATGAAGAGATACTTTTTAAGAGTACCTGACTTAGACAAGAACTCCGACAAAACCTCCGATAAGACCTTAGATTAGACCTTAGGCAAGACCTTAGATTAGACCTTAGGCAAGACCTTAGAAAAGACATCAGACAAGACCTCAGACTAGACCTTAGTCAAGATTATAGACAACAGGTTGCATCGTTAGTAATTGTTATAGAAGCTTATGAATTAATTATTTGTTTCGGAAAGAAAGGGAAGTTTTGACTTAGAGACAATAACGTGACTAGTTAAAAACAAGACTAGGTTTTAGGCAGAACGAAATATCAACCGATGTCAACAGACTACTTCCAGGACGCCTTAGAGATAGGAAGCTTGTTATGACAGTAGAGAGCTGACATTCGACGGTTCCTTCATTGTTATTAAACTTATGCTTGCCCAGGACGTGGCAAAATATGTAGGTTACAGCTGGGACTGCGCAGCCACGGGAACTACTGCGTTCCTCACTAATCTTCGGACTCGAAGACTAGCCTTATTATTATTATTATTATTTTTATTATTATTAAACTTCTTGTTTAGTATCAGCGTCAACTAACTAATATTAATTGTTCGGCTTCAAGCCGGTGTTCTTGGATTTCGTTGAGTATTACCTTCGTTTCTTTATTCGCATAAGGCACCGCGAAGTCTCCTAACTAAAGTCATTATTTTTATTTTAAGTCGTCATCTATATAATTTCTTTATGTACGACTCTGTGTGTGCATGGTGTGCATGGTGTCAGGCTGTACTAAGAGATAGATTACTTCAAAAAATATACATTAACATTCCTAGTATTCTCACACAAAAATAACAAATAACGCATCATAATCTAATATCTGAATTCTAGTAGCAAACATTCATAAAAAATTTAAACATAAACGTATTTATATTCAGCGATCGGACCCCACTATGTTCTACTTACTACTGTCAAAAACTAAAACTAAAACTCTATGGCTATATCACACTGCACTGTTAGAAATGTAATTACATGACTGATCCAAACTAATTGATACTATTGAAATGTTTATTTGTTAAATAGTATTTTTTATTTTTCTTGTTAATCTGTCCCTTCCTTTCTTGGCCACGATGATACTGTTGAGTATTGCTTATATGCATAGTTCATTACTTTTTTTTTATTTTGTTAGACATCGTAAAAATCTGTAACACTTGAAAGTTCAGTTCCGCGAATCCCTTCATATCATCACGTGACCAAACTGCATCGGCTACTTACAAATAAGACAATGCTATAGAATGTGTGTTTCAAAACTTAAGTAACATCCTTCTTCAGGCATGAGATGGAGGCTTTTATGAAAATACAATAGTCTTATGTTTGGACATCTTCTATACATCAATACACAATCAAATGCAAATGATAACGTCTGTAATATTTGTGTATATATTGACACCGATATTTTCTCAAACAGGTAAGGTTAAAATTTTGTCATTTTTTTTTATAAACTAGGGGAAAAATAATTAGTCCTATTCGTCATGTATTGTAATAAATCTAAGGAAAGTAGTCAACCAAAGGAGGTAATAATAGAAGTATTTTTGTACATCCACACAATCCTGATGCAGTCCTAGCTGCAATAGGCTGGACACATCTGTAGAATGGAAGACCGCATCCCTAAACGACTCTTGTATGGCAAATTAAGAGAAGGAAAACGCTCGCAAGGCGGTCAAATAAAACGCCTCAGGGACACCTTCAA